>NW_006921649.1:12458488-12483936 GCF_000298275.1 Orycteropus afer afer | reverse complement strand
GAGGCAGTTATCACTATGGAAGTAGATTGCCCATCTTCCTTCCGAGGAGTGGCTGGTGGGTTTGAACCGCCAGCCTTCTGGTTAGCAGTCAAGTGCCTTAGGCACTATGCTACCAGAGCTCCCACTTGCCATTAATAGGAAAACAAAAACAAAAACAAAAAAATCACCAACTCTTTTTCATTCTAGCCTGCTTCTGTTGCCTACCAAAGACTTTAGCCTGAGTACGGCCCTGTTCATGTTAAAAGGGAGATTGTCATGTGTTAGAGATGTGACTCATTAGCACATTAGCTCCCACTTGCCACTGGAGTTCTGGTGGTGCTGTGGTTAAAGCATTGGGCTGCTAACCCAAAAGGTTGGTGGTTCAAACCCACCAGCTGCTCCATAGGAGATAGATAGTCTGCTTCTGTAAAGATTTATAGCCTTGGAAACCCCATGGGGCAATTCTACTCTATCCTTTGGGGTCTGCTAGAGCCTGGTGAAATCTGAGACTATGGCCCCTAGCTACCCTTCTGGTCTAGAATTGAGCTCACTCCTTGTGGCTTCCAGCCAAATAAAAGACAGGCATAAGGACTGAACATTTATATCGGGTAGATACACTACTTGGGATAGTCAATCATGGGAGAACAGAAGGGCAATATATGCACAGGGAGACAGCTCAGGGGGCACGAGAGCATGGAAGAGAAGGACACAGGGAAGAGGTAACTATGAGGAGGAAGTCTGTACAATTCAGTGACATTGGTTATAGTCATCATGTTGTGCACTATCAGCACTATTGGTTTCCAAAGTATTCTGTCACCATTCACAGAAACTCAGTGCCCCTAAGTAATAAACTTCCAGCCACTATGAGAAGATTTCACATAAAATTCTGGCTTTCTACATCAGCAAGATGCAAATCAAAACAATAATGAGATACCATTTCACCCCAGCAGTAATAGCAAAGTTCAACAAAATAGAAAACAACAAATCCTGGCAAGAGTGTGGAGAGATTGGAACTCTCAAACACTGCTGGTGGGACTTTAAAATGGTACAAACACTGTGTAAAATGGTGTGGCACTTCCTTAAAAAGTTGGAAATAGAAATACCATTTGATCCAGCAATCCCACTACTAGATATATAAGCTAAAGAAGCGAGAGCTGGGACATGAGTAGATATATACACACCCATGTTCATCACAGCGCTATTCATAATAACAAAGATGAAAACAACCTAAGTGCCCAACAGTCAATGAATGGATAAACAAACTATGGTACATGCATACCATGGAATACTATGCAACACTGAAGAATAATGAAGAATCCATGAGTCACCTTATAATGTGAATGAACTTGGAGGACATATGCTGAGTGAAATAAGTTAGTTATAAAAGGACAAATATAGTATGAATCCACTATAATAAAAAGTCAAGGAAAGCTTTATACACAGGAAGAAACATTATTTGATGGTTATCAGGGATGAGGGGAAGGGGAAGAAAAATTGCTAGCTAGGTAAGAGCATGTATTAATTTGAGCAAAGGGAAAAGCAGTATGCCAGAAGTGAGTAACCAGCACAGTATGCCAGAAGTGGGTGACCAGCACAATTATCACTAAGGAAACAAATGCTGACAAGACATGGAGAGGTACATAAGAGTTACAGACAACAAAGGTAAACACTATTACATACACATCCATTATCAATAATAACAAATAGTCTATAAGTGGATACATAGGTAGACAGGCAAGTTGATCAGGTATGGGTAGGTGAATGGGATGACACCCATGACCGTACATAGGTTTGGCAGACAATATTTCTACATACGTATTTTTATGTATTATAAAAATGTCCATATATATATATAATAGAGCTAACAGGGGGCAAAGTTATAATAATAACTTCTTAACCACAACCAAACACCTTGAGGGAGTGAGTTGCCGGGCCTGTGGGCTTGGAACTATAGCCATGTGGGACATCAAGCTCATTTGGCATAACCTAGTAAACAAAAACATTATTCTACATCCTACTCTCGTGAGTAGCTCCTGAGGTCTTAAAAGCTTGTAAACAGCCATCTAAGATGCAACTATTGGTCTCTCCTTGTCTGGAGCAAAGAAGCGTAAAGAAAATAAAAGATGCACATAGACAATTAGTCCAAGGGACTAGTGGATCATGGGAACCTCAGACTTTACAATGCTGAAACCAGAAGAACTAGGTGGTGCCTTGCTACCACTGCCAACCACTCTGAAAGGGATCAAAATTGGAGATCCTGGATACAGTGGGAGAAACATAGGAACAAAATTCAAAATCATAAAAAAAAAAGACGAGGTTTACTGGTCTGATAGAGACTGGTGGAATTCCCAAGACTATGACCTGCAGCCACCCGTCAGACCTGGAACTGAACTCATTCCCATGGCTCAACTTTCAGCCAAACAATAGGCATATCTGTGACGTGAATGATAACACCATAGAGGTAAACATTGCTTAGAACAATCAACCATAAGAGGTCAGAAGGGTAACATTTGCCCAGGGATAAAGCTCAGAAGGCAGGAATGGGTAGCAAAGAAGGACAAAGGGAAATGGTAACAACAGGGAGGAGGTGAGAGGAGTCAGTGTGGGGATTGTAGTCACTTTCATGAAGCAAAATGTATATGAACTATTGAATGGAAAAGCCATCTGGTTTGTAAACTTTCACCCAAATCACAATAAGAAGTTTGTTTTTTTTTTTTTTAATTCTGGCTTTCTAGCATTTCTTGAAGAAACTGAATATGTGCCCATTATAGGCTCCCTTTCTGCACAGCCGCAGCTGCCTCTGGCTGAGCAACACCTGCCCTTCAGATGGGGATGTGCTCTCTAGTTAGCCTCAGACCTCACTCCTCTCTGATGGATCCCCAGTGCTGAGCCCAAAGGGCTGTTTTTCATTGGTGTGCACAATTATTTTTCTTATAATAGAATTGTGATGGAAATGAAATTTTTGTCACTCCATGTCTCTGTTAAAACTGAGGAGATTCAAGGTAGATCAACAAGATTATGTTCCCAGAAAAGTATGTGAGAGGACATTTTTTAAAATACCCGGTCTGCTTTATACCTGTAAGTTAGTTACCTAGGCTTGGCGAGCTTAAATTTAAGTCAGAATTCCTGAACTGGAGGGTCCAAAAATAGTCTTTGGCGGAGTCTATGAACTTCCTGATATTGTGTGCCAAGTTATATGTGTGCAAGAGGCAGTGGGTGGTGGGGGTGGGGTGAGGGGTGAGTTCCCAAAATTGGTGCCAGATATTTGCTTTGGAAAAAATCTCTGTAGAGATAGCTAGTACAAATCCCTCTCCTGCCCCTTACCTTGGGGTCTTGGGCAAATTCCTTTTCCCTTTGTGCCTTAGTTTTCTCGTTTGTGCAGTGAGGATCTTAACCAGTAGTATCTGTAAGAATAAATGATTTAGTGCTCATTAAAAGCAGGAAAGGTTCAGAACTGGGCTAGGTTTCTCCATCAGGCCTCGCCTTCACCGGGTACCTTCCACACTCCCTGGCATGGGACCTGCCATGAAACCTGTCTGTGGTAGACATGTGTCAGGGAAAGGAAAGGAGACAGTTGTGCTCACCATGGTGGGGGAGGGGTCCGATCCTTGAGAGCAGCTAGGCCTAAGGACACTACTGCAGACTTTCTGCTGAGGGAGTCATTGGAGGCTGGGGTGACCAAGAAGGTAACTCTCAGAGGATGGTATCTTGTCTGAAAGTGCACTTTCTGCATAGAGGAAGTGCAAGACAGGGTTGTGGAGTAGGGCGTGGTGGATGGGGCACTGTCCATGTGTGACTTGGGGTACTCATAGGCACCCATGCTATTGGTAGGGTTTTCCAGAGCTTACCGTCTTGGGCTTGGGGACTAGTCCCTGGTCACTAGCAGAGATTGTCTATCTGGTCTTTTAAAAAACAAAACAAAGTACAATGAGAACGGGACATTAGGAAATAGCCCACAGCACTGAGTGTGTCTAGAAGGTTGCTCGGCATGGTGTTAGGAGACCTGAGTTCTGCCTGGGTCTGAGACCATCTTACTGTGTGACACCAGCCTAACGCCTTCCTGTCTCTGAGCCTCTGCTTTCCAATCCACGATGTGAGAGGCTTAGAAGGAATGATCTCAAAGTCTTTGAACACAAGTTTATTCATTTTGTCCTGGTCCACATATCTCTCAAATTCTGAATTCTCGATCTCTGGTCTGATGCGTGGTGGCCTTGCTGAGTGGCACTGTGGGCTACCACCCCTTTCCTTGGTCTCCAGGGTCCTGGTCCTCCTGGGGCTCCCTAGCATTCAGCAACCCCTCCTTTCCCCTTGAGTTGAGCCTGCGGGGACACCCATCAGTTGGGACACACACATGTGTACATGTGTGCATCCATAATTTAAAACATACAGACACACACACATGGATACAACAGCTGTTCTTGCGTGGATCCTGGCTCATAATAACTATGAGCTCATGTGCTTCAGAGCAGAATTGTGCTCCACAGGGTTTGGGCAGCTGTGGCCTTTCAGAAGATCTCTGGGCCTCTCTTCCAAGGCACTACTGGGTGGGTTCAAACTTCCAACCTTTCAGTTAATAGTTGAATGCTTCTCTGTTTACGCCACCCAGGGTCTCCACATCCATAATAGCACTTTGTAGAGTGATTTAAAGTCTGCCCAGGCTTCTCATCCTCTGAGGAAGGTGTATTGTTACTATCTCCGCTTCACAGATGGATACCTCAAGCCTCAGGGGTGGAAGGTGGGGGTAAGCAGGAGAGAAGGCTTGTGGCTTCTGGGGAGAGTGACTCAGGAGGCGGGGTGGAGATGAGAGGGAGCAGTCAGCAAGGTGACAGTAAGAATGGCTGGAGACTTGCTCTGGGCAGGGTTGGTGCAGGTTCTTCCATGAATCCTCACAATGCTATGTGATTGAGATGTCGTCACCCCTCTTTGCAGATGTGAAGCCCAAGGGTCTGAGAGGCAGAGTGACTCATCCCAAGTCTCATAGCCATGTTTTAACCCAGATCAGCCTGGCCCCAAAGACTTCCCTTCTGCCCCTTGCAGTGCCCCTCTCTGGGTGCTAGGGTCACACAGTCTGTGAAGCCCCTGACCTGGGGAGCCCCTTGCCCAGCAGAATTTTTGGTGGCCTTGCCTGGTGAGGAAGGGCCTGTGGCCAGGCGATCCACTCAGCCTCAGCCCTGGGTGCAGTGGGCCCTCCCAGTGCAGCTGGTGTCCCCTGCCTGGAGCGGGTGGAGCTGGGGTGGGCAGACTGGGCTCACCTGGGGGCTTGGCTGAAGCCTTGCTATTAGAATGGCCCGGCAGGAGTTCTTGTGTTAATACTTACTTAAAATGACATTCCCAAATGGCAGGTGGGCCCTTTCTCATGGGTTGAGTGCACCCAGCTGACCTCCTCCAGGTTCTCTGGGGATGTCCTCTCACATCTGCTCACCCCATGCCCCCCACACTTTTATTCACCCCATCCTCTGCCAAGTTAGGAGCTCTGGTGGTGCAGTGCCTAAGGCATTTGACTCCTAACCAGAAGGTTGGCGGTTCAAATGTACTAGCTTCTCTGTGCAAGGAAGATGGGGCAATCTATTTCCATAAAGCTTTACCACCTCAGAAACCCAGTGGTGGTCACTATGAGTCAGAATTGACTTGATGGTAGTGAGTTTGGTTTTGAATTTTCCATCAAGTTAGGCACTGACTTTGGAATTACCTAGACCTGGATTGGAGCCCAGGCTGTACCCTGTCCTGCTAAGTGACCCTGGACATACCTCTTCATACCTCCAAGCCTGGTTTCCTAATGTGGCTATAGGAGGTGCTAACCAGGGACCTCACAGCAGTGCATCCAGGGTTAGAAACCCAGCAGTCTGCTGGTGGGTAGCTGGGGCCCACACCTGCTTGCTGCCCCAGCCAGGCACCCAGCTAACAGGTCAGGTGTGTTGTTTGCCATCTGGGTTATCAGACAAACACTTCAGTCAGACTCACAGGCTACACCTGTTGTTGTTATTTGCCATCGAGTCGGCTCGACTCTAGGGCAGGCTTATATCCATGTTTTCAATTAGTGTGAACATTTATAAATTAGCATCTTTCATTTAGAAATCCAGATTTCTGACTTTTTTTTTTCCTTTTTACTTTTTTATTGTGTAACTATATATGTAGGAACTCTGGTAGCATAGTGCATAAGGCACTTGACTGCTAACCAGAAGGCTGGTGGTTCAAATCCACCAGCCACTCCTCAGAAGAAAGATGGGGCAATCTACTTCCGTAGTGATACTGCCTCGGAAACCCAAGGAGGGATCGTTATGAGTTGGGTCCAACTCGAGGGCACATAACAACAACAACAACAACTATATATGTAACAAAATATTTGCCATTTCAACATTCTTCACATGTATAATTCAGTGATATTAATGATGCTTATCACATTGTGCAACCAGTACCACTAGCCATTTCCACATTTTCCCATCAGCCTTAACTGAAGCTCTGGGCCCCTAAGCCATGTGTCCCTCTTTTCCCCTCCCTCCTGCCCACCCTTGGTAACCACCACTAAACTTTGGTCTTTCTATAGTTACATATTCTAGACATTTCATATAAGTGGGGTGATACAAAGGAGCTCTGGTGGTGCAGTGGTTTAGGCATTCGGCTGCTAATCAAAAGGTCGGTGGTTTGAACATCACCCATTCTCTGGAAGAAAGATGAGGCAGTCTGCTTTCTTAAAGATTTGAAGCCTTGGAAACCCTATGGGGCTTTTCTACTGTGTCCTCTAGAGTCCTATGAGTCAGAATCGGCTCAATGGCAATGGAGGTCATACAATATTTGCCCTTCTGTGACTGACTTAGTCCGCTTAGCATAAGACTGTCAAGATTCATTCATGTTGTAATGGAGAAGGAGCAGCTGCTCTGGCCACCAAGCTCCCGTTCCCACATGGCATCTCTGAGCTGGGCAGAGAGCAGCTGCCCCCTTCGACAAGCACAGGTTCTCCACCCCACCCCTGCCCCTCGCCGAGTGACTTCCCTGGGTTTACACTCCTGGTTGGTGTGTAATGGGAGTAGATGGTTTCAGTCCTGTGGGAAGTGCTGACATGGGGACTGGGTCTGTATTCTGTTTTTCTTATATTCTTTGGCTACTTTTCCCTTCCTACTGACTTCCCAGGATGCCTCAGGGCTGTGTCACTGGTGAAACTTCGAGCTCTTGCAGCTATTGCAGATCCCTGTATGGAAGGCATGATGACACCTACCTGTGAATTAGAAGCTGTCAGTTTGTCGTTCTGTGATGGCTTGTGTGTTGCTGTGATGCTGGAAGCTATGATACCAATATTTCAGATATCAACAGTGTCATCCCTGGGGGACAGGTTTTAGCTTCCAGAGTAAGACAGACTAGGATGAGTGGTCTGGTGATGTCCTTCCAAAGATCACAGCCATTGAAACCATAGAGCACACAGTTCTACTCTGAAATACATGGGTGCACTCTGAATCAGAGTTGACTTGATAGCAACTATTTTAGTTTTTTTTCTTGGTTTGGAGTTCCTCACAGTTGTGCGTACACCAAATGATGCCAGTGCTGAGCAGTAGGCTTTCCTATATTACCTCTTTTGAGCACTCCCTAGGAGGTGGGTACAATAATTATACCCACTTTACAGATGAGCAAACTGAGGCCTGGATCGAACTGAGATTACTTGTGCCAAGGTCATTCTGTTAGTGTCAGAGCCAGAATTGGAGCCCAGGTGTGTGTGACCCCCGAGTCAAAACACTGTGTTCTTCTTTGTTCACTCGGGTGTTTGGGTTCCTTGGAGGCTTGTATCCCCCAGGTAGAGTCAGCATGTCTGATGGTGCCCACCAGCACCATCTTCCTAGCTTCGGAGGGTGCCAGCACTTGTCTCTGCCTGCATATTGCATCCCATCCACACTCCCTTTGGTTTCAAATCTGCTTGTCTGTTGAGGACCAACGCACACTGCGAAGCTTTTAATTATTTTAGTTGAAAATGCTGTCTTCTACCCAGAGGCCCCAACTCTTTGTCTTCTGTCTTTCCTTCTGGGCCTGCTTACTTTCAGTCTTAGGGTTTGTAACTCCATCCCTTGTCCCCACTTCTGTGCTCACTTCCCTCAGGACAGGGCCCATGGGCCTGGCTCATTCATCTTTGTGGCCAGAAAAAAGCCTGGCAGACTTGGCTTTTTGGCATGGTAGATGGACACACAGATGTTCAAATGGATCTAAAGTGTCTGTGCTGATGCAGCACTGCCTTTGTCACTCCCCTAGTGCTGAAAGTCCAGTTTGCATCTGGACAGGTCCACAGACTCAAGGAGAGCCGGGAATTCCTTTGCACTGTGAATGTGGTCGGTGGGGCTAGGGGTAGAGGAACAAGGCCCAGTGTTCCTGGGAGGCCTGGTGGCATGGGGCTGCCCCACTTAAAGGGGGCATTGTTTGGCATGGAGCTCCGAGGTGGGGAAGTCCTGAGACTCTACCTACAGGGACCGGCTGCTGATAATCTAGGGACATTTTTTAGATGACGTGTGTGTGTGTGTGTGTGTGTGTGTGTGTATGTGTATGTGTTAGTAGCTGCCTGGAGGACTTCCTTCCACAAGCCTCAGTTGAGTAACCAGAAACTTCTGTCTTCTGTGCTGTTGATGGAGTGTTGGGTAGGCAGAGAGGGTCCCTTGGCCATGTGTAGAGGACATTGGCTGTCAGTGCAGGGAGGCCTAGGAGGAAACAGGCCCAGGGAGGGAAAGGTGCCTGCTCATCGCCAAACAGCCTGACTCTCTTTGTGTCTTAGGGTCAGCAACTAAACCAAACCAAATGCATTCTCATAGACTTGATTCTGACTCATGGTGATCCCATGTGTTACATAGTAGAACTATCCCGTAGGGTTTTCTTAGCTGTAATCTTTACAGAAGCAGATTGCCAGGCCTTCCTTCTGCAGCACCAGTGGGTGTGTTTGAATCATCAGCCTTTAGGTTAGTACCTGGACCCACATTGCCATCAAGTTGATTCTGACTCACAGTGACCCTATAGGACAGAGTAGAACTTCCCCATAGGGTTTCCAAAGCTGTAATATTTACGGATGGATCTTGACTGAAGGCAGAATATACCAGAAAGATGTTCACCTGTGTTTTGTTGACTCTGCTAAGGCATTCAACTGTATGAACCATAGCAAATTATAGATAACATTGCGAAGAATGGGAATTCCAGAACACTTAATTATACTCACGAGGAACTTGTACATGGACCAAGCAGCCGTCATTCAAACAGAACAAGGGGTACTGCATGGCTTAACATCAGGAAAGGTGTTTGTCAGAGCTGTATCCTTTCACCATACTTATTCAATCTATATGGTGAGCAAATAATCCAAGAAGCTGGACTATATGAAGAAGAACAAAGATCAGGATTAGAGGAAGACTCATTAACAACCTGTGATATTCGGGTGGCACAACCTTGCTTGCTGAAAGTGAAGGTGAATTGAAGCACTTACTGATGAAGGTCAAAGACTACAGCCTTCAGTATGGATTACACCTCACCATAAAGACAATGAAAATGCTCACAATTAGACCAATAAGCAACATCATAATAAATGGAGAAAAGATTGAAGTTGTCAAAAATTTCATTTTACTTGGATCCACTATCAACACTCATAGAAGCAGCAGTCCAGAAATCAAATGATGTATTACACTGGGCAAATCTGCTGTAAAAGACCTCTTTAAAGTGTTCAGACACAAAGATATCACTTAAAGGATTAAGGAGCTTCTGACCCAAGACATATTTTTAATCACCTTATATGCATTCAAAAGTTTGACAATGAATAAGGAAGACAGAAGAAGAATTGATGCCTTTGAATTATGGTGTTGGTGAAGAATATTGAATATACCATGGACTGCCAAAAGAATGAATAAATCTGTCTTGGAAGAAGTACAGCCAAAATGCTCTTTGATGTGAGGAGGGACCAGTCCTTATGAAAGACATCATGCTTGGTAAAGTAGAGAGTCAGTGAAAAAAAAAGACTCTCAATAAGATGGACTGACACAGTGGCTGCAAAAATGGGCTCAAACACAGCAGCAACTGTGAGGATGGCGCAGGCCTGGGCGGTATTTTATTCTGTTGTGCATAGGGTTGCTGTGAGTCAGAACTGACTTGATGGCACCTAACAACAACGTAACAACTATAAATCTTTATAGACACTGACGGCTACCCTTCTCTTACAGAGTGCCTGGTAGGTTTGAACCTCTGCCCTTTTGGTTAGCAGCTGAGGGCTTAACCATTGCACCACCAGAGCTCCTAGGTTAGTTGCCAAGAGCAAACCATTTGTATCACCCAGAGACCTTAAAGTCACTCAGACCTGGGTTTATATCTGGTTCTGACATTTATGAACTGAGTGTCTTTGGTGGGCAAGCTCCTTTCCCACCAAACCTCAGTTTCTCCACTTATAAAATAGGGATAAGTATAGTACCCACATCAGGTTACTCACAGGATTAAGTGAAGGAATGCTTGTAGGATGCTTAGCACATGCCAGCTATACACTCTAAACCAAACTCACTGCCGTCGATTTGATTCCCACTGATAGAGACCCCCACTGGGTTTTTGATTCCCACTGATAGAGACCCCCACTGGGTTTCTAAGGTGGTAAATCTTTATGGAAGCAGAATGTCCCATCTTTCTTATGTGGAGCAACTGGTGGGTTCAAACCAATGACCTTCTGTTTAGCAACCAAATGCACTAGGTGCTCAATAATGGCAGCATCAGCTATACTGTCTTAGGTGACTGAAGAGAGAGGGACTAGCTTGGGTTTGTCTAGGTTTTGTTTGCAGAATCCAGCTGTTAGCTATGTCAGGTACCTTTTGGTGCTTCTGCTCTGATTTCTGGGTATTTAAGGCCATTCAAATGTTTCATTCCTATTTTTTCATTCTTCACTCATTCAGCACTTACAGATTCTGTACTAAGTCACAGTCACTGATAATGGATGATGTGAATGGATGCTTATAAATATATACTGCTTGTTCAATGATAGAGTGACTTTAGTCACCTCGAATCCTAAGATATCAATGTTGGAAATGACCTTACAGACATTGGAAGCTGGGGAAACTGAGACTCAGATGACAGTTCCACAGGAGGATGGTGGCAGATCCGAAACTATGCCTACGTCTCCTGTTTGTGGCTTATTTAATTTTAGTTCTAGGAATTTTGCCAGTATTTGTTTAGTGAGCACCTTTTGTGTACACAAGGAACTCTGGTGGCATAGTGGTTAAAGCATGTGGCTTCTAACCAAAAGGTGGGCATATCAGACTCACCAGTCACTCCTATGAGGCAGTTCTGCTCTGTCCTAAAGGGTCAGTATGAGTCATAATGGACTCAATGACAGTGAGTTTGGTGGGTTTTGTGTACACAGTATGCCTGTTGGGCTCAGGAAGGGGCAGGGACCCAGGCCCAGAGTATCTTGTAGTCCCCTGGTGGTGCTGATGCCTCACCTCTAGCCTTGTTCTTATCTATGCAGAACACGCTTCAATTGTACTTGGAGGTGGCCAGGACATGACAATGGTGACCTTATCCTGCTCCTTGGCCTTGCTGCCTGTGGGTTGTAAAAGTTAATGTCTAAACCCTGTGGGTGAGCCAAGTCTGGTCTTCTCTGAGTACAACATCCAGGCTTGTTTATCTCAGGATGAGCAAGGTCACTTGGTTTGAGTGTACCAACCAGTGGGGCCTAGAGCAGGCTGGAGTAAGGAGACAGGGGCCCTTTCTCCCACCCGCACTGGGGCTGTGACTAGCTTTTTTCTGCTTCCTCCTTGAAGCATGGGAGGAGGACAGGCTCTCATCTAGGACTGTTCCACTGGAGAGATGAACAGAGTTCAGACTTGACACCTAAATAGGTCCCATATCAAGTCCTGGTGCCACTTATTGTTTGTGTCACTTTGACCTCTGTGAGCCTCAATTTCCCCATCTGTAAAATGGGAATAAACACATCACCTAATGGTGATAATAATTGGTAACATTTATTCAGTACTTGGGAGCTCTGGTGACGTAGTGCCTAAGGCATTTGACTGCTGACTGGAAGGCTGGCAGTTCAAACCCACCAGCCACTCCTCAGAAGGAAAGTTGGGCAATCTATTTCCATAGTGATATTGCCGTGGAAACCCAAGGAGGGGTTGCTATGAGTTGGATCCAACTTGACAGCAGTGAGTTTTTTTGTTTTTTTTTATTGAGCACTTAATTACTTTGTAAGTAGCTTTGGTAGCACAGAGCCTAAGGCATTTGACTGCTAACTAGAAGGTTGGTGGTTCAAACCCACCAGCAGCTCTGCAGAAAGAAGATAGGGCAATCTACTTCCGTGAAGATTTACTGCCTCAAGTAGCGACTGGGATCTTAAAAGCTTGTAAGCAGCCATCTAGATGCAATGATGGGTCTCTCCTTGTCCAGAGGGAAGAAGAATGAAGAAAACCAAAGTTTCGTGGAAAAAATTAGTCCTGGTGACTAGTACCCCATGCGATCCGCAGCCTATACGATTATGAGACCAGAAGAACTAGATGGTGCCTGGCTACCACTGTCAACTGCTCGGAGGGGGAGCTATGTAGGAGATCCTGGATAGACAGGGAGAACAATATGGAACAAAACTCAAAACATTTGGAAAAAAGAAAGGGGGACCAGGTTTGCTGGTCTGATAGAGCCTGGTGGAACCACTGAGACTATGGGCCCTAACTGTCCTTCAGGTCTGGAATTGAACCTACACCTGTGGTTTCCAGCCAAACAAAAGACAGGCATATGAGTTGAACATTTACACTAGGTAGATACACTCCTTGGAGAGAACAATCATGGGAGAATAGAAGGGCTGTGTATGCACAGGGAGATAGCTCCCGGGGCAACAGTGCTTGGAGGGAAGAACCCAGGGAAGAGGTAACTATGGGGAGGAAGTGGAAGGGGACCTGTTGCATTGTGGTAAATTGTGGTCAATGTCATGAGACAAAAGTGTATGTGAACTGCTGTATGGAAAGTGAATTTGCCTCTGTAAACTTTCACCCAAATCACAATTAATAAGAAAAAGAAAAAGATTTATTGCCTCAGAAAACCAAGTGTGGGTTGCTAGGAGTGGGAATTGACTCAATGGCAATGAGTTTGGTTTTGGTTTAATTACTTTGTGCCAGGTAATGTACTAAGTGTCTGGCATACATCACTCCATTGAATCCTCACAGTAAAACCCATGAGATGTAGGAATTTTTAGGATACTTAACTCACAGTGTGATTGTGAGATAATCCGTGCAAAGTGCTTATACCGTAGGCCTGGTACAGTGTAAATTCTCAATTCTTTTTAGATGGCATGGGTGGGAAAGTCAGCCCCCCACACACCTCAACTAACCAGCCCACACCTTGTGGGGAGCTTGAAGGCATGGAGGCAAACATTTGTGCACACAGGACTTTCTTCCTGTGTGGTATTTAGAAGGTGGAAATCAGGTTACAAAGTACACAAGTGCCCTGAAGGGTCGACTGGTCCAGAAAAGAGATTTTTCATTCTCTCTGGGTTAGACCTAAGCAGTAGAACTTATTGTTTATTGCTCAGCACAAAGGAAGTGTGTACAGTAAGCAGTCCTAGGATAATCCCTTCCCTGACAACTTTTAAAAGAAGGCTGGGCCAAGAAGGAAGAGAATTACTCCACGAATGGAGCTGGGCAGCTACAGGGCTGGGTGCGTGATCTCGTATAATTTTTCCAGACACCCAGTCAATGCTTGTCTTCTTTGTAACTTGAAAAATGCTGGGGCCAGGCTCTGGAGCGGCACAGCCAATAGTCCACACCAGAGTTCAAAGAGGAGAGAGTTTAATTAGTAGGTGCATCAATGAGAGACGTGACTAAAAACGCCCCTCTGCTCAGCGCTTATGATCAGGGGTTCTTAGACTACAGGAAAAAGAGACATAGCATGCATGCGAGATCGGTTAACAATTTTCCAAAAGTTAGATAGGGCAATGAGTAATTAATAAAGGAATGTTACCGGTGATTCCCTGGCAGTCAGGTAATCTTTAAGAGGCTCCCCAAGTGTTTGTCAAAGCCCAGGTGGCCGGTCCTAAAGTCAGGTGCAGGAGGAACTGATAACTGTAACCTCAAGGGAGAAGAAGTTAGTTATAACACAAGATGGAAGCTAGGTTTTAAAGAAATGGCATCTTAACTAAAAATATGGAGTTTTATTCTAACAATGTGGAGTCAGGCTTACAAAAAAACCAAACCAAACCCACTGCCGTCAAGTTGGATCCAACTCAAAGCAACCCCTCCCTGGACTTCCGAGGCAGTATCACTATGGAAGTAGATTGCTCAACCTTCCTTCTGAGGAGTGGCTGGTGAGTTTCAACCACCAGCCTTCTGTTAGCAGTCAAATGCCTTAGGTACTACGCCACCAGAGCTTCCAGAGTCAGGCTTAACAGAGCAAAAATCTTTATCCTCACATCCTGAATGTGAACTCCATGGGGGCGGGGGCTGATTTTTCACTGCTGTGTTCCCAGTAACTAAAATAGTGCCTGGTACATGATAGGTACCATAAGTTCTTGTCACAATGAATAAATGAAGGAATTAATGTGTGAGTGAGCGAATGAATGAATGAATGAATGAATAAATGAAAGAAGGAGGAAACAGAGGACCAGAGAGGTGATGTGACTTTCCCAGGATTACACAGTAAGTGGCAGAATGGGAGCAAGGTCCTGACCCTTCCTCTGCAACATGACAGTGGCTTAATCTAAACTGATGAGGGGTAGTGGTGAACCCAGTTTTCCAGTTTCCTTGGCCATCAGCCAGAGAAGAGAGTCAGTGACTAAAGGCTGCAATAAAGCCCCTGCAGCCCCCAGCCAGGGACCCTCTCGGGAATGTGAATGGGTGGAGATTGTGGTAGCAATGAGGTCCACGAGCTCTGGAACATGGAGGAAGAAGACCAGGTGTGCCCTGGGTGCTTGTCTGTCATGATGGCTCAGAAAGCAAGCACCTCTCTTGTTGAAATGCCCTGTGTTCAAGCTCAAACAACCACCTTCTTAACCTAGGGCAGCCCTGGTGAGCAGGGCTTGGGGTTGTATGGACCAGAGTTCTAATTCCAGCTCAGACTGTACCAGTGCTAGGTCCCAGAATAAGATCTCTTATCTCTCTAAGCTTTGGTTTCCTCATTTCTCAAATGGGGGAGCCAGTTCTGCATTATAGGTTAAGTTGAAACCTCATGTTAAAAATGATCAGGTGCTGGTAGAGCTGAAATCTGCACTTGTAGGCCCTCTTAATGGTTGGGGAGGAGGTAGAGCTGAGGGATTGAATATGACCTCTCAAGTCAGAGTGCATGGGTTCAAATCGTGGCCTCACTTCTCATTTGTGGGGGACTTTTGACAATTTACTGAATCTCTCCAAGCCTTAGTTTTCTCATCTGGAACATAAATCTACAAACAACCACCTGTGGGCCAAATCGTGCCTGCCACCATTGTTTGTAAAAAAAGTTTTATTGGAACACAGTCATGCTCACTGTTTTTTAACTTGTATGTTTGTCCTTATATTGTTCAGTTGTGAGAATTCTTTATATTTTAGATACTAGTCCCTTATTGGCTCATTTGATTTACAAATATTTTCACCCATTCTGTGGGCTGTCTTTTCACTTTCTTGATAGTGTCCTCTTTGTACAAAAGTTTTTAATTTTGATGAAGTTCCAGGTTATCTACTCTTTACTTTGTTGCTTGTGCTTTTGATGTCATATCTACTCACCTGAACTTTACTAACCTCCATGTACCTCTTGCAAAACACTCAAAACCCTTAAAGCTTTTTTTAAAGGTGGGACAATATTTATGTAATTGTTGTTGTTGTTGTTAGCAAATCAGCTTTGACTTGTGGTGAACCCATGTACAACAGAACAGAATGTTGTACAGTCCTGTGCAGTCTTCACATTTGTTGGCAGCTTGAATCTGTAGTTGCAGCCACTGTGGATATTGAGTGCCTTTTAACAGAGGGCTCATCTTCTAGCACTATATTGGACAGTACTCTCTTATGACCATAGAGTTTTCATTGGCTAATTTTTGGAAGGATATCACCAGACTACCATAGATTGATTACCCTGCTGGTATTTGACATGCCAGTGGAATAGCTTCCAACATCACATCAACACACAACCCACCACAGTACAACAAACTGACGGATGGGTGATAGACTTTATTAATTAAACTCCATGTGTTTCTATAAAAGCCCTGAGAAGTTTATAATACTAGTTTATAATATATACCCCCCTGAACTCTTGACAAGCTGAAGGTGAAAGCATTAGACCTATGTAATGAAACCTCCTAAGAACAGTATGGGAGCTCTGGTAGCATAGTGCCTAAGGCACTTGACTGCTAACCAGAAGGCTGGCAGTTCAAACCCATCAGCCACTCCTTGGAAGGAAGGTAGGGCAATCTACTTTCCTAGTAACACTGCCTCAGAAACCCAAGGAGGGGTCGCTATGAGTCAGGCCCGACTCAAAGGCACATAACAAGAACAAGAACTGTGTAATGCAAGACACAGCTAGGCATGGAAATAAAACTGAGGCTAAGGGAGGTTACTTAGATCAGAGCTTCCCAGTAGCCAAGGCAAAAATATAAGTAAATAAGAGAGAAACACAAGGGGTCATGGAACTGTTGAGCCACAGAAGAGGAAACAAACCAGATTGTCAGCATACTGGAGCCTTTCTAGTGTTGGTGTCCGGGGAAGATGCTCATGGAGACCTTGCGTAAGGAAGGTTGTGTATGGGGTAGTTTCACTGAAAGATGCCGAACCACCTAGCTTTGGCCACTTCTCATACTGACTAGATAACAGTTGAGGGCATGTTGATAGACTTCTGGGTAGGCATATTTTTGTGGGAAGCCTAAGTAACATGGTCTAAGTGTAAAGCTTACTGTGATTTCATTTGGAGATTTAACAAATGGTGTGGCCACCAGCTACTTTACTGTTGGGAATCTCATTTGTTTCCTGGATGCTGGGGGTAGAGATTATTAGAGCCATTTTACAGGTGAGGAAATGGAAGCTTAGGGAGAATAAATAGTTTATTCAAGGTCACACAGCCAAGTGAGTGGCAGTACTGGGATTTGAACCAAGTCTACTTCCTTTTCTGTTTCTACACTCCATTGTGTACACACTGTATATCAAGCCTGCCCTGTTGCTTTATAAATACCACCTCATCCAATCCTGACTGCAATACTTGGAGGTAGGTAATATCATTCCATTTTTTACAAAGAGGATTGGCCAATGCCCAAGGCCACACAGATGGGAAGTGAGATGGAAGCTAAGTAGGGATTCCTAACCTGGGTTTGGTGGTGATGTCATGTCAGGGCATGCAAAAATTTAATGGAATTGCACCCAAACATTTGTTCATATTTACCTTTTTCTGGGTGGGAGGAGAGAAGATAGCTTTCATTAAATCTCAACAAAATAAAACAAAAGAGCCATTGAGCTCAAGGGTAGAGTCATAATAACAGCTTATATTGACTGAACCACCATTGCTTCTTGTGGCTGTTTCTTCCCCAGCAATGAGGAGGGTTTGGGATTTCTCCCTCTCTTGTGGAACTGCCAGTCACTCAAGTGCAGATGCCATGCCGTGCCTTGAGAGCTCAATGCCTGTGTCCAAGTCACTCTGACCCCTGGGGAGAAAGCCTGGTTGGTTGGTGATTGATTAAAAGCATGAATGAATGATAGAATGAATGAGTGGCCAGACATTAGTAAGTCTTTGATGACTTTCATTTGAGGGTAACAATCACTGTATTGTTAGAGAGAAGTTGTGGGGAAGCTAAGGTCAGGCCCGATACTGTTTTCTAGATGGGACCAGAAGCCTCAGAGGCTGTGTCCCTCCTCCCAGAAGGGGTGTGGTATGTGAGTGGGTTCCCATGCATAACTGTCTTCTGTGGTATTTAGCATTCCAGAGTGGGTGGCAAGGCTGTCTCCTGTCCTGGGCTATGGGGCCACGACTGTCTTAGTGCCCCCTAGTGTCTCTAGCATCCCTGGCCCAGCTAAAGCCCTGTGTTGTAGTTTGTTGCATCGAGACATTGGCTTGTCCCTAAATGTAGCTCATTTGTGGGGCTCTTCGGAGTTAGCAGCAGCAGCCCCATTTTATGGCTGAGAAAACTGAGGCTAGGCAGTTGAACTGATTTGCCCAGGGCCACATAACTTGTGAGCTGTGGAGCTGGGACTTAGGCCCAGCTCTGGCTGACTTCAAAGCCAGGCACCTCACCACATTCTCACCTCACATTGCCAGGAATCCTTTGGAAAGTCAGCCACAAACTGGTGGCCTCATCAAAATATGGAAGCCACTACTCCCTCCTCTGGCTGGAGAGCAGGCTTTGGCCCAACCGAGTCATTGCTGAAGTTGTCTTTCCTGTTTGGAGAGAGAGAATGGGCCTTCAGGAATGTCAAGGGGACAAATAGTGCCTCTGCCTGCTGAGCTTAGTTGGAGAGACTTTACAAGCATCAGGGACCTGGAGCTTGTGGGGAAGCTGTTTGGGGATTTTGGGAGTCTTGAAGTTTGTGATGCTTTTTTCCTTCCCTACCTACCTGTACCCCTACTTGAAGGAAAAAGAGAGAACATAGAACGTGTATGCACATATGTTAAGAGCCCAGAGTGGGCAGGAAAGAGTGAAGATGGGTCAAGTGGACCAGGGAGAAACTGTGTTGGTACTCATGGCACTTTTGATTTTGTGTCCCTTTCTATTCTCTACACTCAGCTGCAAGCCCCTTGAGAGCCTGGGTCTGGTTGTTCTCCTAGGGCCTGCTACCTGTTGGGTGGGTCCTAGGTGTATGATTAAAGAATGACTGAATGCTTGCCTGAATGACTTGAGAATTAGGAAACCTACCTTCCAGCCCAGAACCTGCCACTAAATAATCTATGTGGCCTTGATCAGTCTTGCCTTTTTCTGTACCTCAGTTTCCTCATCCATAAATTGAGGATGTTGGGTGAGCTGGTCTTCCAGCCCTGATGTTCTGATTCCACCAGGGCCTGGGATCTGGAAGGATGGAGAAAGGCAAGAGGCAGAAGCTGGTGGTCTATGTGTAGGAGACAGCATCCCCTGAGGTTTTGGGAACAAGGCATAGGAAACGGGCAGCTGGCAGGTGAGAAGAAGCACACAGGCTTGGCTGAAAGGCTACTCACTAAAGCTGCAAGTCACCAGGGCAGTTTGGTTTTTCTTTTTCTAAAAAATGAGGGGCTCAAGCAACTCTTCTGGGTGTTAGACCCTCCTGTAGGATTAGGCCAGATTGGGGGAAGGGAGAGCAAGGAAGAGACACAGGCCCTTGACGGGGAGGAGGGAATCCTGGGGAGGTGTGGCACTGGTACCGAGCATCCAACACTGGTCACTGGAGGACGCTGCCTGGGTTGCTTGTGAGCTGGGTACCCCTGCTCATCCCTTTGCCTTGTGTTTCCTGCAGATCATGATCGAGTTCTGTCCTGGGGGAGCCGTGGACGCCATCATGCTGGGTGAGTCCTCCTGGGTCTGGTGCGTGGTGGGGATGAGAGGACTCATCTGAGTGCTGCTCTGTCTGGGAGCAGTGTCCTTCACTCCAGTATTTACATGGACTATTTGAGCCTTTCCCTGTATTGTCATCTTTTATGGTAGGTAGGAAGAAAGTGAACACTTGTTGGACCAGCACTACCTCCCCTTCACGTGCCATTGAACTGGTCACTCACTCTCTTGGCGTAAAAGAGGCAGATACTTCCTTTGTTCAATCCTCCAGCACAGTTAGGGGTTAAAAGGAGACTACTGAGGAAGGAGCTTTGAAAAGTAGGGGGAAAACACAACAATCTTGCAAGTGCTCAGTGTGCATGTTGTCAGTGTGGTAGTTAAGTTTGTGTGCTACTTGGCTGGGCCTGGTTGAATGGCTGGGCAGCTGGATGTAGTATTCCCCATGATGAGACTGGTAATCAACACCATGGTGGAATCTACTGTGAGAAGCTGAGTAGCTGCCTTAGGGAATGTGGTCTGCTTCCTGTATATAAGGAGAAGCCTTGGGGAGTGGTCTCTAGCTTATGGCACGCTTGGACTCTGCATGTAGCTGTGTCATTGTTCAGCAGCCTGCCAAGCTCTGCTGACCTTGGGACTTACAATGGACTTAAATTAATGGCCTGCCATGTGGTTTGCTAACATCGGGACTATGCCATTTTATTTGTCGACCTTGGGCTTGTTAGCCTCAGTAGCCAGTAGTTGCCTGAGTGAAGGGATCCCTCTAGCTTCAGTGGGCCAGGAGCACGAGCTGAAGCCCAAGGTCGAGGGGCTTTCACACAGCCCCTGGACCCTGCCACTTTGAACTTGGACTTTTAGCCTCCAAACTGTAAGAGATTAAACTCCTGTTTGTTAAGGTCATCCCATTTGTGGTATATTCTTGTCAGAGTGGCACTAGGTAACCAGAATAGTCAGGTCTTGATGTCCCAGGCAAACCTGAGCAATAACAAGAAAAAGATTAGTGATAAACACTATTTTTTTTTTCATTGAGATATGGGTGACAGTTTACAGATCAAACTCTTTTTCCATATAATAGGTGATAACCATTATTTTGTGAATATTCACTAAAAGCCAGAGATTGTGGTAGATGACTTTGACGTATATTACTCACATTTAATCCTCACATATAAAATCAGAAGGAATATCTCTGTATTCTTTATTTGTACTTTAATACCTTTTCTAAAAGATTAAAAAATTAATTTGTTAAGGTAAAATTCACATACCATAGAATGAACCATCTTCAAGTGAACAATACCATGATGTTTAACACATTCATACTGTTGTGAAACCCCAAGGAAAAGACCTTTTTAAAGAGCAAAGATGTCTCTTTGAAGACTAAGATGTGCCTGACCCAAGCCATGGTATTTTCAATCACCGCATATGTATGTGAAAGCTGGACAATGAATAACGAACACTGAAGAAGAGTTGATGCTTTTGAGTTGTGGTGAAGAATGCTGAAAGAACTGTGGACTGCCAGAAAAATGAACTTATCTGTCCTGGAAGAGCGGCTGGAATGCTCCTTGGAAGTGAGAATGGCCAGACTTTGTCTCATCTACTTGGGTCATGTTGTTGGAAGAGACCATTCCCTGGAGAAGGATATCATGCTCAATAAAGTTAGAGGGTCACTGAAGAAGGGGAAAGCCCTCAAGGAGGTGGATTGACACAGTGGCTGTGGTGATGGCCTCAGGCATGGCAAGGATTGTGAGGCTGGCACAAGACTGGGTAGTATTTCATTCTGTTGTGCATAGGTTCGCTATGAGTCAGAGCTGACTTGATGGCACCTAACAGCAACAACAACAACAACAACATCTCTTGTGCAACCACCACCTCAGTGTAGTTCCAGAACATCTCTATCACTCCAAAGTGATCGTGTTGTTCATCATGTTAGTTTCATATGCTGCAATAACAAAGTACCCCAAATTTGGATGGTTATAAACAATAGAAATGCATTGTCTCACTGTTCTTGAGGCTGGGAGTTCAAAATTAAGGTGTTGGAAGGGCCATACTCTCTCTGAAGGTTCTAGGAGAGAATATAGTGCATGTCTTTTAGCTTCTGGTGTTTCTGGAAGTATTTGGCATTCCTTGACTAGAAGATGCATCACTCCAATCTTTGCCATCATCAGTCATCACGTGACATTCTCACTGTTTGTCTTGTCTCCTCTTCTTATAAGGACACCAGTCCTACTGGACTTAGAACCCCACCTGCTCCAGAATGACCTCATCTGAACTAATTACATCTACAGTGTTACAATGTTCCTATTTCTAAATGAGGTCACATGCTGATGTTCCAGGAATGGTATTGTGAGAATGGCATGGTGGCGTCCGTCAGACATACAGGGAGGAGAATCAAGATCATCAACCCAAGACTGATTCCTATGAGGTGGAATTCAAATATACCTCTACCCTCCAACCTTTCTAACAGTTCTGACACCAGCTGTCCTTCCCACAGCACCCTCTGCTTCTCTGTTGGGTTCAGTAATCTGTTGCAGTGGCCATATTCACAGTTATGGGTTTATTAGGGAAGTAACAAGTTATAAATCAAGATCAGGAACAACTCAGGATGCAGTTCTTCTATCAGGACAGCTTCTTCTCAGCAGTGCCCTAGGCAGACCTCTCTCTGGCCCTTGGCCCCTCCCTTAGCCTCTGTCCAGCTCCAGCAACTGTTACAAAGCTCTTTAGCTCTGCCGGTAAGTATGTGGAGGCATTCCTCTTTACCAGCAAGCTGCCTGCTCAAAGGTACTCAACTCTCTCACTCCATGGGTCAGCATGCCCGCTGTAGCTGCCTCACTGTGTGGTGCAGGAAGCCCAGTACAGCTATCTCATGCTGATCTTCTGTGGTTGCATTGCTGCTCTTTCTCTGCTGCACTTGCCACTGCTTCTCACCATCTCCAACCTTATCCGATGGTACAGTTCTGTCTCCTGGGTCTAGAAGGTTCTCAAGCACAAAGAGCTTGGGTCCATAAGACACATTCCACTCCTGGCTTTTCTTCTTGATGGTAGTTAGTTTCCTCACCTTCCCCTGCCCTGCTTCTGGATATTAGCTTTCTTTAAGCCTAGCAGAGGGAGCCCTAATAGCACAGTGGTTAAGTACTTGGCTGGTAACTGAAAGATTCACAGTTCAAACCCACCAACCACTCCACAGAGAAAGATGTGCTAATCTGCTTCCGCAAGATTTACAGCCTTGGAAACGTTCTGAGGCAGTTCTACTCTGTCCTATAAGGTCGCTATGAGTCAGAACTAATTCAATAGCAGTGGGTTTTTAAGCCTAAAGGGATGGCAACATTGTCCAATCCCCTCATTAGTGTTCCATAAACCTTATTTGCATGGTCCCACTCTCATGAGCATTCTGTCCCTTGTTTGCATTATTAGCAGGTTATCTAATCCCCTTGGTGGGCCACAGACACTTTATATGCATAGTCCTACCCAATCATTTTGTGAGATCATAAGGCCATGAATGGCTAGAAGGACAATGTTAAATGATTCACTGTACTGCAAACATGAATTTGGGGGAAACACTGTTCAAACTGGGAGCTCTGTAGCATAGTGGCTAAGACACTTGCCTGCTAACCAGACGGCTGGCGGTTCAAACCCACCAGCCACTCCTCGGAAGGAAGGTTGGGCAATTCTACTTCCGTAGTGATACTGCCTCGGAAACCCAAGGAGGGGTTGCTATGAGTCAGGGCTGACTTGACAGCACATAACAACAACAACAACAACTGTTCAAACCAGTATACACATTAGACAGTTTTTCCCCATTCCCTTTTCCTCCCAGCCCCTGGGAAGCACCCATCTGCATTCTCTCTCTATGAATTTATCTATTCTGGATATTTCATATAAATGGAACTATACAATATGTGACCTTTCTGTCTAGCTTTTTTACCTATCATCATCTTTTAAAAATTCTTCCTCTTTATAGCATGTGTCAGTGCTTTATTCCTTTCTGTGGCTGAGTGATACTGCACTGTATGGGTGTACCATTTTGTTTATCCATTCATCCATTGATGGACATCTGGTTGTTTCCACCTTTTAGCTGTTGGGAATAATACTGCTGTGAACATGTGTGTGTCTATTCCTATTTGAATGCCTGTTTCTAGTTCTTTTGGGGATATATCAAGGAAGAGAATTACAGGGTGTATGGTAATTCCATGTTTAATTTAGGTTAAGGAGCTTTCCCAGGTCACACAGCCAGTGTGTGACAGAACTGAGATGTGAACCCAGGGCTGGGTAACACCCACTTAACTGCTGCCTACCCCACACCATCCCTTGTGGGACCTAAGAAGGTTGATTGACATATCCAGATTCTGAGATGGCTCAGAATAAGAGAGGCCCTCAGTATAATGTAGCACTATTGAGCATGCTTTTTTTTTTTTTCTTTTAATGAAGAAGGTGGGCACCTCAGAAGAAAGGTGATCTATTTCTGAAAAATCAGCCATTGAAAACCCTGTGGAAGGTCATAGTTTCATATGAAATCCCAGTTAATTGGCTTAATAATGTGTTTAGTGCTTCTGTTTTACCTCCTAGTTTGTTGCGTGGTACCTGGGATCTTAAAAGCTTGGCATCGGCCATCCAAGACAAAACAATTGGTCTCTATTCATCTAGAACAACAGAAGGAGAAGGAGAGTCAGGATTAAGAGGAGGAAATAGAATGTGTGGCTAATTGTGTCCGTGAACAAGTGCTTCCTGCCATGAGACCAGAAGAACTGCATAGTGCCTGATTATCATTACTGAGCATTTTGATCCAAGATTCTATAGATGAATCCTGATCAAAAGGGAGAAAATGCAGAGCAGATTTTCAAATATTTTGATCAAAGATTCTATAGCCTAATCCTGATCAAAAGGGGGAAAGTGCAGAGCACAATTTCAAATTATTATGAACTCTAGACTCTCTGGAACCATGGGAAGTTAGATGAACTTGTGAAACTATTGCTCTGAGAATTTAAACCTTAAATCAAAAATATCCCCTGAAAACATCTTAAAACCAAATGTAGTTTAGCTTAACTAGTAAAAAGGTCCGCCTTGAGCAATATGCTCTTTATCTATATGGGATCAAACTGACAACAGCAACTTGAAGGATTAAATAGGAAACTTAGGGAGCAGTGAATTTATGTTAATGGGGGAAGAACATCAGAGAGGAGGGTGAAGATGGTTGTACAACTTGAAGAATGTAATCAGTGTCACTGAATTATATGTGTAGAAACAGTTGAATTGATGAATGTTCTGTTTATTTTCTCAAGAACAACAACAACAACAACAAAAAAAAACCCTGTGAAGCACAGTTCTACTCTGATACATGTGGAGCCTCCTTCAGCCAGAATCAACTCTGGCAACTGATGATTTTATTTCAGGAATGTCTCAAATTTACAACAGACCCGTTCCCATGCTGAGCTGCAGAAATCCTGGCCCCACAAGCCTTCCTAGCCAAGTCCCTTGCCACTCCTAGAGTTCCTTAGTAGGTAAATGACAGTAGTGAAGAGAATACAGAACGTGTATTATATAGCCCTTGGGTGTGCCTTCTCTCAAGAGAGACTGCCTTTGAAGATTGTTATTGTTCTGGGTAGAATCCAATGAAATAAAAATGATAGTCTTGTATGAGTTAGGATTCCTTAGGTGTTAAGAGGCCAAAGAATATTAGGTAAGGATAAAAAGGAGAAGGGAATGAGAGAGAGAATTTATTTGCACATATATCTGAAAAGTTCAAGGGTGTCTTGATTTTAGATACAGCTTGATCTAAGAGTCTTAGCAAGGTGTCATAATGACTTGGTCTCCTTCTCCAATCTCTTGTCCCTACTTTCCTCTGTGTTAGTACCATTCTCAAGCTAGTTTTCTGCTCTTGGTGCCAAGATGGCTGTGGGAGCTCCAGCCATCACGTCTGAATTCCAAGCAGCAGGACAGAAGAAGCAAGGGTAGGACAACCTCATACCCAGCCCATTGCTGCTCTTTTTTTCTTTTCTTGTGATTTCGGTGAAGATTTACAGAGCAAATTCATTTTCCATACAGCAGTTCACATATCCTTTGTCTCATGACATTGACCACAGTTTACCACAATGCA
>NW_006921649.1:12451834-12452848 GCF_000298275.1 Orycteropus afer afer | reverse complement strand
CTTCCATATCCTTCCCTTCAAGGCTCAGGTGTCCAGGATTATCTTCTGTGTCTGTGTTAATTGGTTTCCCTTTTCTTTGTTGAAGAGGGTCTTTCTGCCTAGTCCTCCATCTTGCCGGTCTCCCCCATTGCTGCTCTTTTAAGGAGACTTCCCAGAAGCCCGTGTGACATCTCCATGTCCGTCTCATTGGCTAGAACATAGTAACATGAAGCTGGGACAGCCAGGAAATGTGGTCTTCTAGCTGAGTGGCCATGTGTTTTGATACTAAAGAAGTAGAGGAGAATGAGAGCCTAATGAGAGCCTGCTAGCAGCCTCTGTCTCCCCCGGTGTGCAGTTTAGTGGAATGAGGCCTGGGCAGGTACCAGAGATGGAAGAGGCTTTTTAGTGTACCAGATCCTTTACCTCATTGACAGCTTGGGACATGTCCCTAGGCTCAGTCAGCAGACAAATTCACTTTGTGGCTCTCTGTCTCAGTTCTCCTAGTGGAACTGGCTGCTTTTCTTCCTGTCAGTGGCAGCAGTTAAAATTGCCATCAAAATTCTGGATATCAAGGCATGGGAAAGAAGCTGGGATGGACAGACCAAGAAGATAGAGCCTGGTCCTGGTGGCAGCTCTATGATTAGGAGTTAACTCTTCCTCAGGTGTCTGCCCTGCTTTGGGGGACTTCCTGTCCTTAGTCCATCTCCCCACTTTTGTCATTTGAGGATGTGTAGGGTTAAGAGTCTGGGCTTGAGGTCAGGGGAACCTGAGGTCCATCGCAGGCCCTTCTGTCAGTAGCTGTGGGCTAGCCCTTTGTGTGAAGGGGATGATATCTACATGGCAGGTAACATTGTGGCCCTTCTAGTTTGTTAATTCCCAGTGTCCATTCTGGTCATGTTGGTGGCCAGGCCTCACTGGCTGTTAAACCTTTTAAATTTGGCTAAGGCACTTGACTGCTAACTAGAAGGCTGGCGGTTCAAACCCACCAGCCACTCCTCAGAAGGAAGATGGGGCAATCTACTTCTGTAGTGATAC
>NW_006921649.1:12434798-12451734 GCF_000298275.1 Orycteropus afer afer | reverse complement strand
AGGTGAGGGGCCAGGAACGGATGTGGGGTCAAAGGGGTTTTAGACTCATCTGCAGTGTTGCAGTTTCTTTTTATGAGAAATGATTCATGTATTACTATGTAATTAAAAATTAATCTTAAAAATTTATTGGACCCAAAAGGCTATATACCGTATGATTCCGATTATAGTACATTCTAGAAAAGGCAAAACTGTAGGGACAGAAATCAAATTAGTGATTGCTTAAGAGGCTGGGGAGGAGTGGAAAGGTTGACTAGAAGGGGACATGGGAGTTTTTAGAGGTAGAGATAATCTATGTCTGAATTGGGGTGATGGTGCTGAAATTCATAGATGTACCCCTAGAAGGAGTGAATTTGACTATATGTAAATTCTACCTCAATAAATCAGACTTTAAGGAAAAAAAAAGATCATACCTACCACAGTGAGTTGTTGTGAGATTTAAACAAGGGCTTAGTTGTACTTACTTACTAAAGTGCAGTGAACAATTTCACAGTTTTTCACCACATCAAAGATTCTGCTTCTAGGTATGGCTGGCATGTGTTTCTCTCCCAACCTTGCAGCACCTTCCTACAGAATCAGAGCCTCTTTTCAAATTTATGATCCTGACAAGGACAGAATACCTAATAGGCAGGTAATCCCAAGCTTACTTGTGCTTACTTACTAGTCTGTAGTGAATAATTCTGCATTTTTTTCACGACATCAAAGATTCTTCTTCTAGATGTGACTGGCATCTCTTTCTCCCCTAACCCCACACCACCTTCCTACAGAATCAAAGCCTCTTTTCAAAAGTACGATCCTGACAGTGACTGACTGAGTACCTAGTAAGCAAGGTAAGCACAAGCTTACTTGTGCTTATTTATTAATCTGTGGTGAGGAATTTCACATTTTTCACCATATAAAATGGTGAAACCCAAGTGAAATTGTTGACTACAGATTGGTAGGCACAAGTAAGCCTGTGCCTACCTTGCTTATTGAGTAATCCACCCCTGGGTTTAGATAAGATAATGTACCAAGTCCATAGCCCTATGGCTGGTGCATTGAAAGGGCTCAAAAGATGCTGAATATTAGATCATCATTGTCATCATCACCTTTATTATTCCTGTCTCATTCATATGAATAAATCAGAATTGAATAAGACCCATTTTTGCCGTTTTTAAAGTAACTGCAGATAACTTAGTCCTGGACGCATCTTGGAATCAAAACAACAATAATCTTTTTTTTTTTTTTTTTTTAATTTTATTGTGATTTGGGTGAAAGTTTACAAAGCAAATTGATCTTCCATACAGCAATTCACATACACTGTCTCATGACATTGACTGCAATTTTCCACAGTGTAACAGCTGCTCTCCCACTTTCTCCCCATAGCCACCTCCTCCCTATGTCCTTCCTTCCCATACACTTCTGTCCCCCGAGCTGTCTCCCTGTGCATACACAGCCCTTCTATTCTCCCATGATTGCTCTCTCCAAGGAGTGTATCTACCTAATGCGAATGTTCAGCTCATATGTCTGTGTTTTGTTTGGCTGGAAGCCACAGGAGTGGGTTTAATTCCAGACCTGAAGGGTAGCTAGGGACCGTAGTCTCAGAGGTTCCACCAGGCTCTGTCAGATCAGCAAAACTGGT
Organism: Orycteropus afer afer; assembly: GCF_000298275.1. Lineage (NCBI taxonomy): Eukaryota > Metazoa > Chordata > Mammalia > Tubulidentata > Orycteropodidae > Orycteropus > Orycteropus afer. The sequence continues at coordinate 12,450,116 of NW_006921649.1, read as the reverse complement.
CCCTTTTTTTTTTTTTTTAATCATTTTAAGTTTTGTTCCACATTGGTCTCCCATTCCATCTAGGATCTCCTACATAGATACCCCTCCAAGTGGTTGACAATGGTAGCTGGGCACCATCTAGTTCTTCTGGTCAACAATAATCATTTTTATTGACCACTTACCATGATGAGACGTCCTTGGCTTGTGCAAACAACTGATGTACTTAGCTGCTAATTAAAAGGTTGGAGGTTTGAGTCCATCCAGAGGCACCTTGGAAAAAAGTCCTGGCAATCATTGAAAATCCTATGGATCATAATTCTACTCTAACACACATAGCGTTGCCATGAGTCAGTTATTTTCTTGGCAACTGTTTTTTTTTTTTGATACCATATTGAAAACTTAACATGATTTATTACTGGAGCTTTGTTTGCAGTGGTTATAGTCCTACCCATTTTATAGGAAATGAAGCCCCAGAGAGGTTGAGTGATTTGTCAGAAAGTGCACAGCTCATGAGAGGCAATGCCTGAGTTCAGGCTCAGTCAGTGTGACCCCATAGTTCTTGCAGGTTTTGAGCCTAGCCCCTTGCTGGGGGCATAGAGGTTAATGATGAGGCCACAGGGAGGAGCTGCTTGCAGGTCCCGGAGAGAGGCTCCAGTCCACTGAGGTCTGGCTTCCCAGAGTGCTGAAATTGGTGCCAGCAGCCTGGCTGGTACGTTTATTTTTATCATCCCTGGGGGATCTGGAGAGGGGAGCTGAACCTTGTGGATTCCTGGCCAAACGCCTGCAGGGGAGATACAGGAGGTACTGTTTCTCTGAGTGGTGTTCTAGTTGGAGGGGGGCCTGGGAGAATTGCCCTGTATGACCAATTTCAGAGTATGAGGCCTGAAAACCAGGGAGGTGAGCACTACCTCAGCACAGGGGTCTCAGGTCACAAAAAGAAATATTAATGGTCATGTCCAACACTTGAGCACAAGGATGTCATCCTTGATCTTCTCACTCCCTTCTACCACCACATCCAGCAGGCCCCATATTCTATCATTTCTACTGCCTAAACCCCTGGGACTAGGAGATTCTGGGTAGTAAAAATGGTTAACACACTTGGTGCTTAACCAAAAGGCCGGTAGTTTGTGTTCATCCATAGGCACCTCGGAAGAAAGGTTTGGTGATCTGTTTTGAAAACTCAGCCACTGAACACCCTATAGAGCACAGTTCTACTCTGACACACATGAGGTTGCCATGAATCAGGGTCAACTCAACCACTGGTTAATTCCTGGGATCGGGAATCCTTCCTTCTCACCACCTTGGCCACCATCAGGTCCAGGTTGACCTCCTCCTTCCTTCTAATTTCTTCAGTCTATGCAGGTAGAGAGGAGTTTTGTAAGACATAGATCAGATATGTCTCTGCTTTGCTTAGAACGTCTTGCAGACTGCTGGTCACAACTGATTAAATGCAATGTCCATACTGGGGACCTTGAGGTCCTGTGTAATCTAGCTCTGCTGACCTCTGACCTCTCTTTCCTCTCCTTCTTCTCCTCTAGCCACACCAGGGTTCTTTGCACATATTATTCCCCCTGCACCGAATACTCTTGTCTTTCCCAGAGTTCTCTGTCTTGCTCCTTTTTCAGGCCTCAGCCTGAGTGTCACTTCCTCAGAGAATGCCCTGTGCTCTCTGAGGGAACTGAGAGTGTGTAGCCCATGTGTGTGTGTTCTCCCTGACTAGCATCTGACAGGCCCTGGTGACTGGTCCTTCTGGCCTGTCCACCCCTCTCACATTTCCTGCGTGCCACAAACCCAGCTGGTTGACCATTTCTTGAATACCAGCTTTTTGCAGCCACCAGGCTTTTGCTTCTGACAGTTCCTTGATATGCAGTGCCCTTACCCATCTTTTCTTCTCAACCCTATAATTCCTTCAAGACACAGCTCAGATGTGCCCTTCTCTGAGAAGGCTTCCAGTTCTTCCAGACAGAGGGCACTGCTGCCCATCCTCCTATGAGCCTGTCTTCCCCTCCATCCCAAGCATCACTTACTGTTTCCATGTCCATCCCTGCACCAAGCTTGGAACCTGGCACATTGTAAGCACTCACCCAGTGCCTGCTGACAGAACCAAACCAAAACCAAACTAGTTGCTCTTCCAACTCATAGTGACCCCATGTGTGCAGAGTAGAACTGTTCCATAGGGTTTCCAAGGCTGTTACCTTTCAGAAGATTTTCATTGGCCAATTCTTTGAGAAGTGGACGGCCCCTTCCTTCTTCTCAGTCTGTTTTAGTCGAGGCTCTGCTAAAACCCGCCTGCCATGGGTGACTCTGCTGGATTTTGAAATACCAGTGGCATAGCTTCCAGCCTTACAGCAATATGCAAGCCACCACAGTATGACAGACTGACAGAAGCTGGACTCTATGAAGAACAACACAGCACCAGGATTGGAGGAAGACTCATTAACAATCTGCGATATGCAGATGACACAACCTTGCTTGCTGAAAGTGAAGATGACTTGAAGCACTTACTGATGAAGATCAAAGACTACAGTCTGCAGTATGGATTACATCTCAACCTAAAGAAAATTAAAACCCTCACAACTGGACCAATAAGTAGCATCATGATAAATAAAGAAAAGATTGGAATTGTCAGTGATTTCATTTTACTTGGATCCACAATCAACACCCATGGATGCAGCAATCAAGAAATCAGACATCATATTGCACTGAGCAAATCTGCTGCAAAAGACCTCTGCAAAGTGTTGAAGAGCAAAGATAACATTTTGAAGATGAAGGTGTTCCTGACCCAAGCCTTATATGCATGTGAAAGCTGGACAGTGAATAATGAAAACTGAAGGAGAGTTGATGCTTTTGAATTGTGGTGTTGGCAAAGAATACTGAAAGTACCATGGACTGCAAGAAGAGTGAACACATCTGTCCTGGAAGAAGTGCAGCCAGAATGCTCCTTGGAAGCCAGAATTGCCAGGCTTCATCTCACCTGCTTTGGTCATGCTGTCAGAAGGAACTGTTCCCTGGAGAAGGATTCATGCTTGGTAAATGGAGGGTCAGGGAAACTTAACAAGATGGATTGACACAGTGGCTGCAGTGATAGGCTCAGGTATAGCAAGGATTGTGAGGCTGGCACACAATCAGTGTTTTGTTCTGTTGCTCTGAGTCAGAGCTGACTCGATAGCACCTAACAACAACAACCTTTCAGAAACAGATTGTCAGGCATTTCTTCTGAGGTACCTCTGGGTGGGTTTAAACCTCCAACCTTTCAGATAGTAGTTGAGTGCTTAGCTGTGCCACCCAGGGAGCCTACTAACCAAATTAATTTCTGAATCTCAATTGGATGGTGTTAACCAGCCTGAGCTCTGCAGCCAGACTGCCTTAGTTTGTTTGAATTTCAGATCTGTGACTTCCCACCTGTGTGCTTGAGCAAGTTACTTAACCTCTGACCCTCAATTTTCTAATCTGTAAAATGGCGATAATCTTTGCACCTGCCCCATAGGGTTGTTGCAAGAACGAAATGGGTCAATACACACGAAGTGCTTAGATGTGAACCTGGTACACAGTAAGTGCTCAATAATGCTGGCAACTTTGGCTGAGGCTAATGTTCCATTGCCTATACTGTGTGTTTGTTCAATCTACAATGTCTGATGGTCCTTCTGTCTGTTTTCAGAGCTGGATAGGGGCCTCACCGAGCCCCAGATTCAGGTCATTTGCCGCCAGATGCTGGAAGCCCTCAACTTCCTCCACAGCAAGAGGATCATCCACCGAGATCTGAAAGCCGGCAATGTGCTGATGACCCTCGAGGGCGATATCAGGCTGGGTAAGAGGCCCCTGAGGGGTGAGGGACCCCCACAGTGGGAGGCACCTAGGGTGCTCACAGAGGTCCCCATGGCCTCTATGGGCAGGAGGTAGCTGCCAGTGAGGGTGGGATCTTTTCTCCTGCAGCCTGCTGGGATGTGCACACTCCTCCCGTAGCCCTGCCCTAGGCCACAGGTTGTGTACAGTCCCCATTGTTCATTGTAACCCAAGAGTTCTCAACCGGGGATGTTGCCCTCCAGAGACGTCAGGCCATGCCAGCAGACATTTTTGGTTGTCACAAGTGGGGATGATGCTCCTGGCATCCAGTGGGTAGAGAGACCAGGAATGCTGCTCAACATCTTCCAAAGCCCCAGACACACTCGGAAACAAACACTCATCCCGCTCCAAATGTCATTAGTGTCAAGGTCAGAAAACCTGGGTCTAGCCCTTCTGCTCTTTCTTCCAATCAAGAGTATCCAAGTGAGAAAGATGGGATGGCAAAGGAATGACCCTACGTCAACACCAAGTGTAAATTGGTAAATCCATCACATAGATTGAAACCTTATTTTTTTTTTTAATATCTCTTTTCTTTGTATATTTTTTATTGAAGTGAAATATAGATAACAAAACATTTACCATTTCAACCATTGTCATATGTACAACTCAGTGATATTGATTATATTCACCAAGTTGTACAACTATCAGCACTGTCCGTTTCTAAATTTTTCCATTACACTTTTGACGGTCATTCAGTGCCTCTTAAACAGTAACTCTGCCTCCCTCCTGCCTGCCCTTCAGAATCGCTAATCAGTTTTGATCTCTGTGTATTTTCCTATTCTTGATATTTCATGTAAGTGAGATCATACAATATTTGTCCTTTTGTATCTGGGTTATTTCACTCAGCATACTTTCAAGGTTCATCTATGTTGTAGCATGTATCAGAATTGCATTTTGGTTTTTGGCTGAATAATATTCCACTATGTAGATATTTGTTTATCCACTCATCTGTTGATGGACATTTTGGCTGATTCCACCTTTTGACTATTGTGAATAATGCTCCAGTGAACATTGTCTTATTTTTAATACGTTTGTTACTTAAACAAAATAACACACGTGTCCTCTGCTCCCACCTCCCTTCTGCATTAAGCCCCAGAAACACTCACTTTTAATTCTTTTACATTATCTTCTCATATTTACTTCTGCATTCCTAAGTAATATGCATGTAATGCTGTTTTCAACTAATGGTTTTTATTGTTTGATGAAAAATAACACACACACATCCGATCTCATTACCCAGAAACGTGCATCCAGTGCTGGCCCTGGTTATCACCTTAGATGCCTTTGCTTGAGTCTCTCTTGGTAGAAAGATGCACACAGAGAGAGAAAGAAAGAGAGAGAGAAAGTAACATAAAGAGATACCATCTCTTTCTTGGGTGTCACTTTGACTGCACTCAATTCCATTACCTGTTATTGCCCTTCTCTGATAGTTAAATAGGAAATTGAATGTGCTCCCACTTGTTCTCCCACCATAAGAGCCATCCTAGTAGCTCCTCTAGTGGTCACCTATAAATCTTTAAGTAGCATTTTAATTCCATACACAAAAATTCCATTGTTGAGCCCCATGATTGAGAACTGCAGGGACTGTGAGGAGGGTTGGAATTGAACCTATGGTACAAAGAGATCCTCTGCATCAGGAGGGGTGGCCCTTAGCATCCTCACTCTAGGGCTCTGAAGCTCAGGGCAGGCAGGCCCCTGCGTTAGATCACCTAGCAAGGACAGCTGGGCTGACCGACACTCACTGTCCAGAGCTCTCCCACATCACCATGCTCAACTCCATGAGAGCTTTGAGCTGACGAGTTGAGGGGCTTTCAAGACGGACAAGTGGGTCTCAGGGCTTGTTAACACAGATGGGTTGGCCTGATCCCCAGCGGTTCTGAGTCCTGGGCCACAGGTTGGGTACAATCCCCATGGCTCATTCTAACTCGGTGGTTCTCAACTGAGGGTAGTATTGCCCTCCAGGGACATTAGGTCTTGGGGGAAGCCTGAGAATTTGCATTTCTAATTTCTAACAAGGGTCCTTGCTGCTTTGAGAACCCCTGCTCTAGACACTAGCTGCCCAGAGTGCTCAGTAGCAGCATCAGCATCACCCGGGAGCCTGTTAGAGCTGCCTAGGCTGAGGGGCTGGTCCGAGCAGGGAAGCCACAAGCAGACAGGGATTGCAGAAGGACTCCAGCAGCTGCAGGCTGAGACGTGCCTAGTGGCGTTCTCATTTCCCATGGTGGCCTCCCCACACTCCTGACACATAAAAAACAAAAACTAAACCAGCTGCTGTGGCGTCGATACCAATACATGGTGACCCCATATGTGTCAGAGTAGAACTGTGCTCCATAGGGATTTCAGTGGCTAATTTTTCAGAAGTCGATTGCCACACCTTTCTTCTGAGGCAACTCTGGGTGGATTCCTTCACCCTATTGGTTAGCTGCTGAGCACATTAACCCCATAATTTAAAAAAAAAAGGTTGCCATCAAGTAAATTCTGAATCATGGTGACTCCATGTGTTCTGGGAGGTCTGGTGGCATAGTGCCTAAGGCATTTGACTGCTAACCAGAAGGCTGGTGGTTCAAACCCACCAGCCACTCCTCGGAAGGAAGGTTGGGCAACCTACTTCCATAGAGATACCACCTTGGAAAACCAAGGAGGGGTCGCTGTGAGTCGCAGTTGACTCAATGGCAGTGAGTTTGGTTTTTTTTTCCCCCATGTGTTCCAGAGTAGAGCTGTGCTCCTTAGGGTTTTCAAGGCTGTGATCTTTCTGAAGCAGATCTCCAGGCTCCTCAAGGTGGGTTCACACTGCCCACCTTTTGGATAGTAGTCAAGTGCTTAACTGATTGCAACACCTAGAGAACCATGTTAACCCCATACACCTAACTTGGGAGGGTACTGACCTGCTGACCAGAGCCTTGAATCCCACTCAGAACCTAGGAGAGGGTGGGACTGAGGCAGGTGGAGGCATCAAGCTTCAAAATGAGTTGGCTTATCAAGTTGAGGAAACCAGGAAGGCAATGAAGGAGAAAGAAGAGTTCACTGAGAGCTGAATGCGTATTTGTTGAACTGAATGTGTGTGGCACCACTGCTGCCTTGGGGCCTTGGTGCTCCTGCCTGCTGAGGCCTATTGGTCTGTTTTGGAAAGGCCTCCTCCCTCCTGGGGCCTGAATCTGCTGCCTGGTGGAGCTGTGGAGGAGGCCCAGGAGACTGGGTGTCAGTCTCTCTACCTCTTCCTATCTTCCTGGGACTAGCTTGATCCCTGGAGGCACTCCACTCCACCCCCTGCACCCTTCATCTCCTTATGCAACTCAGGGACCCACCAGAGAATTGCTTCAGTAGATCTTTTTCCCAAGTAAGTGCATCACCACCTGGGAGACAGTGTCTGTGGTTCTCAGCAGAGAGTGAGTCTAGAGTGAGGATATACCACAAATGGGATGCTTGAACAAACAGGAGTTTATTCTCTTACAGTTGGGAGGCTTTAAGTCCAAGTTCAAAATGCCAGGTTCTAGGGGCTGGGTGAAAGCCCCTCAACCTTGGGCTTCAGCTTCACCTCCTGCTCCTGGCCCACTGGAGCTAGAGGCTTTTCTTTCTCAGACAGCTGCTGGCTGCTGAGGCTGACAAGCCCAAGATTGACAAGTAAAAAGGCATAGTCCCGATGTTACCAAACCACACAGCAGGCCATTAATTCAAGTTCATTGAAAGTTCCAAGGTTGGCAGAGCTGCTGAATAGGGACATGGTTACATGCAGGGTTCAAGCCTGCCATAAGCTAGAGACTGTTTCCCAAGGCTTCTCCTTATATACAGGAAGTAGACTCCACCATTGAGTTGATTCTCATGGGGAATACTACATCCAGCTGCCCAGCCACTGAACCAGACCCAGCTAAGTTGACACACAAACTTAACTACCACACTTAGGCACTACACCACCAGAGCCTCTAGCTTTTTATACGTAGCAAAGTCAAATGTTTGTGATGGAGACCCCATGACCCACAAAGCCTAAATTACTTATTTTCTCACCCTTTACAGAAAATGTTTGTTGACCTTAATTTAGATGAATAGCTTAACCTTTTGAACCTCAGTTTCCTCAATTCCTCATGGAATTATCATAACAACTTAGTGTGATAAGACATACAATGCATTTAGTCAGTGCACAGCAAACAACATACCATGTATACCAGTTGCTGTTGAGTCAACTCTCAACTCATGATAACCCCATGTGTGTCAGGGAACAACAGTACTCCATAGGTTTTTTTTTTTTTTTTTAATGTTATAGAAATATAATTTATGTATGGTAAAATACACAAAACTAATGTGACACGGGTCGGTGCATTTTCCATAGGGTTTTCAGTGACTGATTTTTCTAGAATATATCACCAGACCTTTCTTCCGAAACCTCTCTGGGTAGAGTTGAACCTCTATCCCTTTGGGTAGCAGCCAAATACATTAACTGTTTGCACTACCCAGTGCCTCCCCAGCACAGCAGACACTCAGCAAATGTTAGATTTCTTTCCCAGGCTGAGTAATGTTTCAAAGCATATGGCCTTGGGATACCCTTTGGGCCTAGAAATGGACAAGCTCCCAAGGTCTGGCTCTCAGCCCAATAGTAGACTTACATGCAGAACACTCAACTCAGGGTGATGCACCCACCTACTCTACAGAGATACACTCCTTAGAGCAATCGGCCATGAGGCACCAGAAGGACAGCTTTCACGTGGAGGGAAAGCTGGACAGACAGGAGTGTATTACTAAGAAGGGCACAGGGATGGGGAGGCCACTGGGAAGGGAGAGGAGGAGAGTGGGTTAGGGTTGGGGATGGTAATCGGGGAGTGAAACCAAATGTACACAAACTGTTGAATATAAAACAAATTCTGCTCTGAAAATTTGCACCCAAAGTGCGATTAAAACAAAAAAATTGCTGCAAGATAGAGTGTCCCCCTTTGTCCAAAGAACTTATGTTCCTCCAAACAACCAGAGGTCCTTTTCTGAAGACAGGAGGCAAATTTCACACTTTGGGGATCTTTCAAGTTCCAAGAAGAGGTCAGTAAGGACGCAATTATCTATATAGTTTAAACTGCCCTAAAAGTCAGAGTGCCCAGCACAAAGCTTAGCATATATGTGCTAGCAGCTTCCAGCATTCCCAGTGCTGCGTAGTTGATGGTCCTGTGTCTCTAGGTTACTGATAAACAAAAGGAAATAAAAATAGAAACCTTATAATGATACAGTAGTTCTTCCTTCCTCACCTTTGCTAGCTAATAGGAGTCTCATTTAACAGATGAAGAAATTGAGGGTCAGAAGGATGATGCCATTCATCTTGGGTCAAGTTAGAATCTTCTCATTTCCCTGCCTGGTACTGTTTCCATGGCACTCTGCCTCTGAAGGTAGATCATCTCATCAGTTGGGAAAAGTCACCTGGGACCCTGGTGGAAGCTCCTTCCTCTTCATTAGCCCAGAAGTGGAATGCCACTCCCTGCGGAGGAGGCCCCTGGGATTCCAAGTGGACCTGGAAGTCTTTGTTTTCTCCTCTCCTACCCAGTTTCAGCAGGGCCCGGACCCTTTCCAGGCTCATCTTCCCTGTCTGTACCATGAGGGCCTGGCTGGTGTTTGTCCATGCGACACTCTTGGTATTTTGGGTGGAATGGTTTTCAGTGTGCGGCTTCCCTGGCTCACGTCCACTAAATGCCCAGAACACTCTGGTTTACAGTGATCCTAGCCCATCCACTCACCTCCAAACACTCCCAGAGGCACATGGTACCACCCAGATCAAGAGCTACCTGGAAGGTCTCTCAGCTAGGATTCTAGGGTAATCCCTGTCCAAGCTGGGCTGTGGACTGGACCAGTGTGGGGTGTGGGGACATGGGAGGAGGAGAGGAGCCAGATCCACAATTGGGCGGTGGTGTGGCTTTAATTTGCCTAGAATTGTGTGGAACAAGGCTCCTCTAACCTTGGATTCTTTTTATCACCTACCATTAAGAGGACAGATGAGATTCTCTTGTATGTTGTCATACATTATAAATTCACTGCTTTTGTATCAGTATGTGTATCTGTCTGTCTATAATATGTAATGCATCTTACACTGTATAGGTCATTTTCTGATTATAGAAGTAATGTATTTATACATGCATAGAAAGATATGTGCAAAGATATTCATTGCAACAAGATAATAGCAAGAAATCAATATACTCTAAGTTATGGTGCAGTTGTATAATAGAGTCCTTTTCAACTATTGCAAATTAAGTTGTAGAAAATATGTAATCTCTTTTTTTTTTTTTCTATTGTGATTTGGGTGAAAGTTTACAGAGCAAATTCACTTTTGAAAATATGTAATCTCTTGTAAAGACATACAATACATACTGTGAAGGGGGAAAGAGCCAGACTGTAAAATAGTATGTTTAATCTAATTTCATTTTTTCAGAATAGCAAATATAGAAATAAATAAACTCAAAACTCACTGCTGTCGAGTTGGTTCCGATGCCTAGTGACCCTTCCTTGGGTTTCTGAGGCAGTATCACTACGGAAGTAGATTGCCCAGCCTTCCTTCCGAGGAGTGGCTGGTGGGTTTGAACCGCCAGCCTTCTGGTTAACAGTCAAATGCCTTATGGAGGCATATACAGCAAACTCCTAAGTGTGTGTCTCTGTCAGGATCATGAAGAATTTTTTAGTTTAATCTGTGGTTTCAACTTCTAATGAGCAGCATTGCCTTTGTGATTACACACACATACACACTTTTATTCTTGCCAGAATGAGTCATTGTGGGCTTCCTTCCAGTTTCTTTTTCTGTGCACAGAAAAGTGTTATTGCTATTAGGTGCCATTGAGTCAGTTCCAACTCATAGCAACCCCATGTACCACAGAATGGAACACTGCCTAGGCCTGCACCTTCCTCACAGTTGTTGCTGTGCTTGAGCCCATTGTTGGTGCCACTGTGTCAGTCCGTCTCATTGAGGGGCTTCCTCTTTTTCCCTGACCCTCTACTTTACCAAGCATCCTTCTCTGGAGACTGGTCCCCTTGATAATATGACCAAAGTACTTGAGATGAAGTCTTGCCATTCTTGCTTCTAAGGTTCATTCTGGCTGTACTTCCTCCAAGACAGATGTGTTCAGTCTTCTGGCAATCCACGGTATGTTCAATATTCACCAGCACCACAATTCAAATGTATAAAGAGCACAGTCTTGGCATCACATCTGTTCCCCTGAGTGACCTTAAGTACATGACTTAAATTTCTCTAAACTTCAGTTTCCTCGTCTGTAAAATGAGCATACTATTTTCTGCCCCAGAGTGTCATGGACATAAACGATATGCATAGGAGTATATATGCATATTATATGCAAAATGATATGCAGAGGACAGTATAAATAATATACAGAAGGTTCTTTAGGCAGTGCGTTGCACCTAGTAAGTTCTCAGTAGATGATACCGTTTATTAGATAAGCAAGGAGTCCAGGGAGGTGCAGGCAGTTAAGCACTGGGCTGCTAACTGAAAGGTTAGCATTTGGAATCCACCCAAAGGCACTTTGAAAGAAATGCTTCAATCTGCTTCCAAAATAAAATGTCAAAGCCATTGAAAATCCAGTTCTAGTCTCCACACATGGGGTCACTGTGATTTGGAATCCACTCAGTGGTAATTGGTAAACTGGTATTAGATAAACATGTTTTTTAAAAATATCAGGATCTTATTACATATAATATTCTAGTCTTTTTTTTTTTTTTAAATAATATCTGAGGTAGGCAGGCCCTGGGCTTAGAGGCTGCTTTTCAGTTGGGTGTGGCTCTATATTAAGGCTGAGGCCTGAGTTGGCAGGCCCAGGGCTTGGGGTGCTGCTTTTTGCTTGGAGGCAGCTTTTTATTAAGGCTGGGGCCTGAGGTAGATGGGCCTGGGGCTTGGGAGCTGCTTTTTGCTTTGGGGCAGCTGTATTTTAAGGCCAGGGCCCGAGGAAGGCAGGCCAGGGGCTTGGGGACTGCTTTTCATTTGGGGGAGGCTCTTTATTAAGGCCGGGGCCTGAGGTAGGTGGGCTGGGGCTCGGGGCTGCTTTTCACTTGTAGACAGCTCTATTTTAAGGCTGTTGCCTGAGGTAGGCAGGTGAAGAGGAGTTAGGAGCAACTAAGGGAGACGAACTTGTCTGTCAGTTTGTAATTCTGTGGTGGCTTACATGTTACTGTGAGGCTGGAGGCCATGCCACCGTGTTGCAGAATGCCAGCAAGGTTACCCATGGTAGACAGGTTTCAGCAGAGCTTCTGGGCTTAGACAGAGTCAGAGAAGGAAGAGGCCTTCCACATCTCAAAGAATTGGTCATGAAAACCTTATGAATAATAGTGAAACACTGTCTGATATTATTACTGGAAAACTTTATGAATATCCCTGAAACACTGTCTGAGATAGTGCCAGAAGATGAACCCATGCGTTAGACACTATACCACCAGAGCTCCAATCAGGTTGGGAGGCATGCAAAATTTGACTGGTGAAGAGTTGACTCCTCAGAGTAGAGATGACCTTAATGATGTGGGCAGAGTAATGCTTTTGAGACCTCCATTGGCTGATGTGGCACGACTCAAAATTAGTAAAAACACATGCAAGCATCCATTAATAATGGGAACATGGAATATATGAAGTATGAATCTAAGAAAATTGGAAGTTGTCAAAAAATGAAATGGAATGCATAAAGATTGATATCCTAGGCATTAGTGAGTTGAAATGGACCCATTTTGGCCATTTTCAATCAGACAGCCATATGATCTACTATGTTAGGAATGACAAATTGAAGAGGAATGGTGTGACATTCATCATCACAAAGACTGTTTCCAGATCTGTCCTGAAGTACAATGCTGTCAGTGATAGGATAATATCCATACACCTCCAAGGAAGACCAGTTAATACTACCATTATTCATATCTATGCACTAACCACCAAAGCCAAAGATGAGGAAATTGAAGATTTCTACCAACTTCTGCAGTCTGAAATTGACTGAACATGCAATCAAGATGTGTTCATTATCAGTGGTGATTAGAATGCAAAAGTTGGAAACAAAGAAGAGTTGCCAGTAGTTGGAAAATATGGCCTTGGTGATAAAAAATAATGCTGGAGATCGTATGATAGAATATTACAAGACCAAAGACTTATTCATTGCAAATACCTTTATTCAACAACACAAATGGTGGCTATACACGTGGACTTCACCAGATGGAATCAACAGGAATCAGATTGACTACATCTGTGGCAAAAGGTGATGGAGAAGTTCAATATCTTTGGCCAAAACAAGGCCAGGAGCTGTTGTGTAACACACCATCAGCTGCTCATATGCACATTTAAGTTCAGGTTAAAGACAATTAAAACAGGTCCATGAGAGCCAAAATATGACCTTGATAATATCCCTTCTGAATTTAGAGACCATTTAAAGAATAGATTTGATGCATTGAACACTAGTGATCAAAAACTAGAAGAATTGTGGGATGATATCAAGAACATCATCCATGAAGAAAGCAAGAAGTCATTAAGAAGACAAGAAAGAAAGAAAAGACCAAAATGGATGTCAGAAGACACTCTGAAATTTGCCCTGGAGAGGAGAGTAGCTAAAGCAAATGGAAGAAATGACAAGATAAAAGAGCTGAACAGAAGATTTCAAGAGCAGCTCGAGAAGACAAAGTCAATTATTATAATGAAATGTGCAAAGAACTGGAGTTAGAAAACCAAAAGAGAAGAACACACTCGGCAGTTCTCAAGCTGAAAGAACTGAGAAAAAAATTAAGCCTTGAGTTGCAATACTGAAAGATTCTATGGGCAAAATATTGAATGATGCAGGAAGCATCAAAAGAAGATGGAAGGAATATACAGAGTCACTGTACCAAAAAGAATTGGTCAATATTCATCCATTTCAGGAGGTGGTATATATTCAAAAACCACTGGTATTGAAGGAAGAAGTAGAAGTTGTACTGAAGAAATTGGCAAAAAACAAGGCGCCAGGAATTGATGGAATACCTAATTAGATGTTTCAACAAATGGATGCTGTGCTGGAGGCACTCACTTGGCTGTGCCAAGAGATTTGGAAGACAGCTACCTGGCCAACTGACTAGAAGAGATCCATATTTATACCCATTCCAAAGAAAGGTGATCCCACAAAATGTGGAAATTATTGAACAATATCATTAAAATCTTACTGAAGATAATTCAAAAATGGTTGCAGCAGTATATTGACAGAGAGCTTCCAGAAATGCAAGCTGGATTCAGAAGAGGATGTGGAATGAGAGATATCATTGCTGATGTCAGATGCATCTTAGCTGAAAGCAAAGAATACCAGAAAGATGTTTACTTATGTTTTATTGACTATGCAAAAGCATCTGATTGTGTGGATCATAACAAATTGTGGATAGCATTGAGAAGAATGGGAATTCCAGAACACTTGATTGTACTCATCAGGAACCTGTACATAGATCAGGAGGCTGTCGTTTGAACAGAACAAGGGGATACTGCATGGTTCAAAATCAAGAAGGGAGTGAGTCAAGATTGTATCCTTTCAGCATATTTACTCAATTTGTATGCTGAGCAAATAATCTGAGAAGCTGGATTATATGAAGAAGAACATGCATCAGGATTGGAGGAAGACTCATCAACAGCCTGTAATACACAGATGACAGAACTTTGCTTACTGAAAGCACTGAGTGATGAAGATTGAAGACTGTAGTCTGCAGTATGGATTAGACCTCAATATAAAGAAAACAGGGAGCTCTGGTAGCATAGTGCCTAAGGCACTTGACTGCTAACCAGAAGGCTGGTGGTTCAAACCCACCAGCCACTCCTCGGAGGGAAGATCAGGCAATTTACTTCCGTAGTGATACTGCCTCAGAAACCCAAGGAGGGGTTGCTGTGAGTTGTGTTGAACTCGACGGCACATGACAACAACAACAACAACATAAGAAAACAAAAATCCTCACAACTGGTCCAATAAACAGCTTCATGGTGGATGGAGAAAAGATTGATGTTGTCAAGGACTTTGTATTACTTGGTCCTACTGTCAACACCAATGGAAGCAGCGGTCAAGACATCAGATGCTGTATTGCGTTGGGCAAATCTGCTGCAAAAGACCTCTTTCAAGTGCTAAAGAGCAAAGATGTCTCTGAAGACTGAGGTGTGCCTGACCCAAGCCATGGTATTTTCAATTGCCTCTTATGCATGTGAGAGCTGGACAATGAATAAGGAAGATTGAAGAAGAGTTGATGCTTTTGCATTGTGGTATTGGAGAAGAATGCTAAGAGTACCGTGGTCTGCTAAAATGACTAACAAATCTGTCCTGGAGGAAGTGCAGCCGGAATGCTCCTTGAACGCAAGAATGGCCAGACTTCGTCTCACTTTGGTCATGTTGTCAGAAGGAACCATTCCCTGGAGAGGGATATCATGCTTGGTAAGGTGGAGGGTCAATGACGAAGGGGAAGATCCTCAACAAGATGGATGGACACAGTGGCTGCAATGACAGGCACAGGTATAGCAAGGGTCATGAGGCTGGCACTGGACCGGGTGGTGTT
>NW_006921649.1:12428239-12434668 GCF_000298275.1 Orycteropus afer afer | reverse complement strand
AGTTAGTGGTTCAAACCCACCAGCCACTCCACAGAAGGAAGATGGGGCAATCTACTTCCGTAAAGATACACCACTTTGAAAACCCAATGGCGGTCGCTATGAGTCAGAATTTACTCTATGGCAGTAGGTTTGGTTTTTGGTTTGATTTCTCCTGTATCCATAATTATTCTTCAAAAATATTATTTCTTCAATGTTTTTCTTTATTTCATCCCACGCCCAAACCATAATTTACCTTATAAAACTCCTGAAGTGGGATATTTAGGCTTCACATGAGTGTTTCCTTTAACAAACAAACAGTGCCGTGATAAGTGTGCTTGTCCACAGACCCTTGAGTGTCTCTCTGTAATCGTACCATAAGAGGACTTCTCAGAAGTAGTGTGTTGGGTTCATGCAGTGTTACGGGTTTCCATCCATACCTGTGGCCGGGGTGCCCTTCATACCGGTTGCACCAGTTCACTCTTAGGTTTTCTTGTACCATAGCCTGGCCCCTGGGATTTTACCTTAAAACCCCCAGGGTTTTACCTAAAAACAATCAATCAGAAAAAGAAAAGAAAATAACATAAGATTCTAAAACCCACAAAAACAAAATACTGCCCCATACATACTACATTTTTTTAGACATAATAGCAATAAAAAAAAAAAAAAAAAGATTTACTACCAGGTCAGTTCTGATTCATGGTGACCCCATGTGTGTCAGGATAGAACTATGCTCCATAAAATTTTCAGCAGCTGATTTTTTTTTTTTTTTAATTTTTGTTGTGATTTAGGTGAAAGTTTACATAGCAAATTCACTTTCCATATAGCAGCTAACATGCACTTTGTCTCATGACATTGACTACAATTTACCACAATTGCTACAGCTCCCCTCCCACTTTCTCCCCGAAGTTACTTCTTCCCTGTGTCCTTCCCTCCCATGCACTCCTAGCCTCTGACTATCTCCCTGTGCATACACAACCCTTCTATTCTCCCATGATTGTTCTCTCCAAGAAGTGTATCTCCCTAGTGTTCAGTTCATATGTCTGTCTTTTGTTTGGCTGGAAGTCACAGGAGTGGGTTCAGTTCCAGACCTGAAGGGCAGCTAGAGACCATAGTCTCAGGGGTTCCATCAGGCTCTTGTCAGACCAGCAAACCTGGTCTCTTTTATGTATGTATGTATGTATGTATGATTTTGAGTTTTGTTCCACATTGTTCTCCCACTCCCTCCAGGATCTCCCTCTCTGAGTGTTTGAGAGTGGTAACCGGGCTCTATCTAGTTCTTCTGGTCTCGTAGTCATATAGGCTGAGGATTGCGTGGTGTACCAGTCACTTGGACTAATTGTTTCCATATGTCTTTGGTTTTCTTCATTCTTCTTTGCTTTGGATGAGGAGAGACCCAGTTGTTGCATCTAGATGGCCTCTTGCAAGCTTTTAAGATCCCAGTTGCTACTCACCAAAGTAGGATGTGGAACCATGTGTTTGTGTAGTGTGTTATGCCAATTGAGCTTGCTGTCCCTTGAGACCATGGTCCTGATCGGTGGCTGATTTTTCTCATATATGACCAGGCGTTTCTTCTGAGGCAGCTCTGGGAAGACTCGAACCTCCAGCCTCTCAGTTGGCAGCTGACTACATTAACTGCTTATACCACCCAGGCACTCTGTGAAAGCAGTACAAACTCTGTTAAAAACATTTTAAAGAATGGAAGTGTATAAAGTGAAAGATGTAAGACACCCTCTGTGGCTTGCTTCCCCAAATACTATTTCCAGGGGGGTGATCACTGTTCAGTTTGCTGTGCAATCTTCCTGGGCCTTTTCTATGTTTGTGGATGTACACATACGCACAATATGCATATATCATTTCTTAAAACTACAACTAGAATCATACTGCACATCCTGTAATACTCACCAGTCAGTCAGCAACACCTTAGGGACGTATTATGGCTGCCCTTCCAAGTTGGTACATACAGATTCAACCTCCTTCTTTTTAATTAAGGGCTACATATTATTCTGTAGTTGGGATGCACCATAAAGTACCTAACCATTTGACAACCAAGCTCTAATCACAATTTAGGTTGTTTACAGTTTTTCTCCCTTTTACATAATGCTTTTATGAGCATCCATATATTGTATAAATCTCTTTTGGAGGATCTATTAGCGGGCATAAGGAGCTCTGGTAGCACTGTGGTTAAAGCATTGGGCTGCTAACCAGAAGGTCAGTGATTCAAACCCACCAGCTGCTCTGCAGGAGAAAGATGAAGCAGTCTGTTTCTGTAGAGATTTTCAGCCTTCGTAACCCTATGGGGCAGTTCTGCTCTGTCCTACAGGGTCACTGTGAATCAGAATCAACTCGGTGGCAGTGGGTTTGGTTTGGTTTTGTTAGAGGATGTTGGTGGTTCAATGGTGGAATTTTTGCTTTCCATATGGGAGGCCCAGGTTCGATTCCTGGCTAATGGACCTCATGTGCACCCACCACTTGTCCACCAGCAGTGGCTTGTGTGTTGCTGTGAAGCTGAGCAGGTTTCAGTGGAGATTGCTGACAGAAGACTAGGAAGCAAGGCCTGATAATCTGTTTTTGAAAAATCAGCTAATGAAAACCCTATAGGTCACAACAATCCGATCCCCAGTCAATTGTGAATTTGGTAGCAGATTGGACAGAATTTGGTTCCTTGTGCATGGGGTCACCATGAGTCAGGGACCACCTTCATGGCAGCTAACAATAACATTTCCAGGAATAGAATTACTGTCAGACATGTTTTTCTGCATCCCCATTTTATCTTTTTCTAAACATGTATGAGTAGAAGTATTCTGACAAAGTGTTCGTTTATTCATTCATAAACCATGTTGAGTATCTCCTATAGCAGATACCACATCAGGGATACAGCTGTGGACAAAGCAGAGACCATCTCTGCCCTTTTGGAAATGGCAGTCTTATCAGGGGAAATTCAGTACCTCCCCACTGACATTGACTCTGATTCTTGTTCTCAAATGGGTATAAAAAGGAGCGTAGCAACTGAGGTCTTAAAAGCTTGTGAGTAACCATATAAGATACAACTTGTTCTCTTCCCATCTGGGGCAAAAAAGAGCAAAGAAAACCAAAGACTCAGGAAACAAATTAGTCTAAATGACTAATAGACCACAGGAACCACGCCTTCCCTAGGCTGAGACCAGAAGATTTAGGTGTTGCTCAGCTGCCACTACGAATTGCTCTGATTGGAATCACAATGGAAGCTCCTAGAGAGAGTGGGAGAAAAATGTAGAACAAAATTCAAAATCATAAAAGAAAGCCTACACTTACTGATCTGATAGAGATTGATAGAATGTCCAAGACTATAGCCCTTAGACACCTTTCAAACCTGGAATTGAACCAACTCCCAGAGATTATTTTTCAGCCAAACAGTAGACAGGCCTATGAAGTGAATTGGAGGAAGATTCATTAACACCCTGAGATACGCTGGTGACACAACCTTGCTTGCTGAAAGTGAAGGTGACTTGAAGCATTTACTGATGAAGATCAATGAATACAGCCTTCAAAAAATAAAAAAAAAAAGGGAGGGGGGGACCAGGTTTGCTGGTCCGATAGAACTTGGTGGAACCACTGAGACTATGACCCCTAACTGCCCTTCAGGTCTGGAATTGAACCCACACCTGTGGTTTCCAGCCAAACAAAAGACAGGCATATGAGTTGAACATTTACCTCAAGTAGATACTTCCTTGGAGAGAACAATCATGGGAGAAAGTTATGCACAGGGAGACAGCTCAGGGGGCAGGAGTGCATGGAGGGATGGACACAGGGAAGAGGTAACTATGGGGAGAATGTGGGAGAAGAGCTGTTGCATTGTGGTAAACTGTGGTCAATGACATGAGACAAAGTGTATGTGAACTGCTGTATGGAAAGTGAATTTGCTCTGTAAATCTTCACCCAAATCACAATTAAAAAAAAAAAAATGAATACAGCCTTCAATATGGATTATACCTCAACATAAAATAAAAATCCTCACAACTGGACCCATAAGCAACATCATGATAAATGGAGAAAAGATTAAAGTTGTTAAAGATTTCATTTTGCTTGGATCCAGTCAACATCCATGGAAGCAGCAGTCAAAAAGTCAGACTGAAATCGTATTTCCCTGGGCAAATCTGTTGCAAAAGATCTCTTTAAAGTGTTAAAGAGCAAAGATGCCACTTTGAAGACTAAGGTGCACCTAACCCAGCCATGGTATTTTCAGTCACCTCATATGCATGTGAAAGCTGGACAGTGAAAAAGGAAGACTGAAGAAGAGTTGATGCCTTTGAATGGTGGCATTGGTAAACCAAGTAGGATCCAACTCATAGTGACCCCTCCTTGGGTTTCTGAGGCAGTATCACTACAGAAGTAGATGGCCTTATCTTCCTTCCGAGGAGTGGCGTGGGTTTGAACCACCTGCCTTCTGGTTAGCAGTCAAATGCCTTAGGCACTATGCTTCCAGAGCTCCCGGTGTTGGTAAAGAATATTGAAAATACCATGGACCGCCAGAAGTATGAACAAATCTGTCCTGGAAAAGTGTAGTCAGAATCCTCCTTAGGAGTGAGAATGGCCAGACTTTATCTCACCTACTTTGGTCATGTTGTCAGAGGAGACTATTCCCTGGAGAAGGATATCATGCTTGGTAAAGTAAGATCAGTGAAAAAGGAGAAAGCCCTCAACCAGATGGATCAACAGAGGGCTGCAGGGATGGGTTCAAGCATGGCAAGGATTATGAGATGGTGCAGGACCAGGCACTGTTTCATTCTGCTGTACACAGGTTTGCTGAATCAGAGCCAACTTGACAGCACCTAACAAGAACACAACAAAGTAGAGGGTCAGTGAAAAAGGGGAAGGCCCTCAACGAGATGGATTGACACAGTGGCTGCAATGATGGGCTCAGGTATAGCAAGGATTGTGAGGCTGGCACAGGACTGGGCAGTGTTTCGTTCTGTTGTGCATAGGGTTGCTATGAGTCAGAGCCAATTCAACGACACCTTATAACAACAACATGAAGTGGACAAAAACACCCATGAGGAATGTGTTCCTTAGAATGATTAACCATACGAGACCAAAAGGGCAGCATTTGCTCAAAAACAAAGTTCAGAAGTCAGAAAAGAGGGGCAAATGGAAACAAGAACCCAAGGAGGAAATAAGAAGGGTGCTGTGACATTGAGGGAATCGCAACTAATGTCACGAAACAAAATGTGTATACGTTGTTGAGCAGGAAACTGATTTGCTTTGTAAAGTTCTACCCACACCACAATAAAATGTTCAAAAATTAAAAAAAAGAAAAAATAGGTGAAGAAGAGGGAAATGTTTTTATCAGAAGATGCTTCCTGGTGAAGATCCAAGTTCAGTGATGCCCCCACCAGGAGAAGCCCCTCATAAACACCACTCAGAGGGGGACACACGGGCTCAGAGCCCCGGTTCCCTCTGCTCAGGGAAAGTAGGAGGTCCTGGGCTGCTGAGGAGAAACGGGAAGCCGAGGGTCCCCAGAACTCCGGCTGGGCTTGCCTTAGGGAGGGTACGGGAACCAAACTTGTATCAACCAACCTTGTGTCATTGTGAAAGCTTGTGATGTCTGTTTAACCCTCACTTCTCAGGAAGGGATCAGTAGGCCCTTTGTTGGGGAGCAGCACCTTCTGCCTGCCTTCTAGAACTCTCACCCAGGTCCAAGGGGCCTCCCTCAATGGTATCACTAGGGGGTGTGGGAATGTAGACTGCACCGAGTGACACTGTCCGAGGGAGAGACACCAACATGACTGCCTATAAAATTTTGTGTAGTATTTCAGTAGAAATTGATTAATTTTAAAAACAAAATCCCTATAGTTAGTTGTAACAACAAAAACATTTCTTGTAAGCACAGTTTATCAGCTTATCAGTACACCTACAAGGCTAAAACTCTATGCTGATACAGTTTTTGAACCTTCTAAAGGGCTGTGGTCTGAGCTGTCGTTATCACCCAATTACAGTGATGCTTTGAATCCCGTGGTTCTAGCTGCACGCACCCCAAACACACGGTGTTTTTGTTGCTGCCGGTGTTTTTATAGTTGCTGATTTTGTCCAATTTTCTGGTGTTTTAGCTACAATTCTGTGATAATTAGTATTTGTGAACCTATATCAATAATTTTTTGAGAATGAAGTAGTAATTAAAGGAAAAGGAGAAAAATCAAAAAAAGGTTTCTCTGCTCAGTTACTAATAATATAACTGTCAATGTAATTCAACACAGAAAGATTTTACAAAACAGTTTTTTTGTTAGTATTCATATAATCTAAGAAATGTTACATTTAAGCAGTTTGCAACTATATCACATATTATCTTGTGGTTAAAATTGATAACAAACATTTCTAAGGATTCTCTAGGAGCTCTGGTAGCATAGTGCCTAAGGCACTTGACTGCTAACCAGAAGGCTGGCGGTTCAAACCCACCAGCCACTCCTCGGAAGGAAG
>NW_006921649.1:12426076-12427484 GCF_000298275.1 Orycteropus afer afer | reverse complement strand
TTTTTGGCAGTGTTCCCTCCCCTCCCCTCCCAGCAACCAGCAGGAAAGTTTCCTTCCATATATAAACCTTTCCTTGACCCTCCACAACAACAAACTAATACTATGTTTGTCTTTCTGTGCTTGACTTATTTTACTCAGCATAATGTCCTTCAAGTTCATCCATGTTACGCGGTGTTTTGCAGACTCTACATTATTCTTTAGTGCTGCATAGCATTCCATTGTGTGTATGTGCCATAGTTTGGTCATCCACTCTTCTATCGATGGGCACGTAGGTTGTTTTCACCTTTTTGCTATTGTAAATAGTGCTGCGATGAACATGGGTGTGCATGTATCTGTTCCTGTCCTGGCTTTTACCTCTCTAGGATATGTACCTAGTAATGGGATTGCTGGGTCAAATGGTATCTCCAATTGCAGCTTTCTAAGAAATCGCCATACTGCTTTGCACAGTGGTTGTATCACTTCACAGTCCCACCAGCAGTGTATGAGAGTCCCAATCTCTCCAAATCCCCATCCAGCATTTGTTATTTTCTGTCTTGTTGAACCTTGCCATCAGTGCTGGGGTGAGATGGTATCTCATTGTTTTGATTTGCATCTCCCTAATGGCCAGTGATCATGATCATCTTTTCATGTATTTGCTGGCCTCCTGAATATCCTCCTTGGTGAAGTGTCTTTTCATGTCTTCTGCCCAGTTTTCAATTGGATTGTTAATTCCTTTGCTATTGAGACATTGGAGTTTTCTATAAATCTTAGAGATAAGTCCCTTGCCAGATATGTAATTATCGACAAGTATGAATTTGTTACTGTCATTTTTGTTATGTGCTTTTTCATGGTGGTTGATTTCTTTGTTCCATATAATTTTGTGCCGAGCTCATTTTGTTTATGCATCATGTTATCACATCCTTTGTTGCTATTGTTTTAGTATTTGCTAAATGTTTGTGCTGGTCTTCTTTTTTATTTTGATGTGAAGGTTTATCGTTTTTCTTTGAGGTTACCCTATGATTATAGTTTTCTTCCCAAGTTTAGAATAGTCCATTCTGTCTTGTAGTTGTCTTGACTTCCCTACCATTTAGAAGTTTTGTAACTACGCAGTTTTTTCCCTCTTTTTGGTTTGTAGTTGTTCTCATTTGTCAGTTGATATCTCTGGTTCTGTTTACAATCTTGTAGGCTTATTTACTTTGGGTACTTCTATAACTGAGTTGGTTTCTGGGTTATGTCATCATGTGTGTTAATGGTCAGTAGTTGTTTGCTGCTGTTGGTCCTCTGTCCAAAGGACTCCCTTTAGCATCTCTTGTAAGGTTGGTCTGGTTTGAACAAATTCCCTTAATTTCTGCTTATCTGGAAATGTCCTAATTTCACCATCATATTTGAGGGACAATTTTGCTGAGTATATAATTCTTTTTTTTTTTTT
>NW_006921649.1:12417423-12423026 GCF_000298275.1 Orycteropus afer afer | reverse complement strand
AGAATGTTGATGGGATCTGGATTGGGATTGCATTGAATGTATAGATTGCTTTGGGTAGAACTGACATTTTCACAATGTTCAGTCTTCCTATCCACGAGCATGGGATGTTTTTCCATTTATTTAGGTCTCTTATGGTTTCTTGATGGGTATATAATTCTTGGTTGGAAATTTTTATCTTTCGGGGTTTTATATATGCCATCCTGGTGTCGTCTTGCCTGAATGGTTTCTGCTGAGAAATCTGAGCTTAGTCTTACTGGTTGCCCCTTGTGTTAGACTGGGTTCTCTAGAGAAACAAAAACCAGCAAAACTTATATATATGTATATATGTGTGTGTGTATATATATATATGTGTGTGTGTGTGTGTGTGTGTATATGTGTGTATAAAAAGAGAGAGAGAAATTTATCTTAGGAAAATGGCTCACAAATGTATAGAAGCCGGCAAGTCCAAAGTCCCTGGAGGAAACATCAGACTGGAGGCTTTTCTTAGGTTCCGCAACTGCAGGGGCCAAGAAGCTCAAGGCTGGCAGGCAGTAACACCGGCTGTTGACTCCAATGAATGACGAATCCAAGATCTCCAGGCCAAACAGTGGACTGCTCACTCACGGACAATTGTAGACAGCACAACAGAATCCCAATCCACAGAAGAATGTCTGTCTTCCCAGGATGTCCCTGGATATCCTGGAAGCAGGCCACACCCCTAGGGAAACTACACCTGAACAGATTGGCCACTCAGAACACAGTCATCCGATCCCATCATGGGAACAACCACACAGAACTAGGGTCCAGCCAAGTTGACACACAGCTCCAACTATCACATCCCCTGTAGGTAACTTTATTTTTCCCTGCTGCTGTCAGGTTTCTTTCTTTGCCTTTGGTTTTGGTGAGTTTGGTGATGATATGTCTTGGTAATTTTCTTTTAGAGTTTATCCTGTTTGGGGTTTGTTGGACTTCTTGAATGGATATATTCTCATCTTTCATTCTACCAGGAAAATTCTCTTCCAACAAATCTTCGACAATTTTCTCTGTGGTTTTATTTGTCTCTTCCTGTTCAGGAATTCCGATTACATGTAGGTTATTCCTTCTGATGGTATCCCACGTGAACCCTAGGCTTTGTTCAATATGCTTTGATCTTTTTTCTGATTGATCTCTTTCCAAAGAAGTATTGAGGTATTTGCCTTCAATCTCACTAATTCTTTCTTCCACTGATTCAATTCTACTCCTTTTCCCATTCAATGTGTTATCAATTTCTGAAAATTTAGTGTTAATCTTCTGGATTTCTGTGTGTAGATTTTGTATCATTTCTCACTGTTCATTTATTTTGTCATTTTGTTCTGGTATTTTCTTCTGAAATTCTTTTAGGGTTTTGTCTGTGTTTTCCTTGATCTGTTTCTCATTCGTTGAAGATACCTAAACATAATTCTTTTGAATTCCTCATCAGGGAGTTCTAATGCTGCATCTTCCTCAGGGATATATTTTGGGTCTGTATCCTGGTCCCTTGTTTCTCCTGCTTTATCTTGCTGCTTTTTGTGGACTGTGATGCTCTGTTGTCTCTGAGGTATTGTGATGTTTTGTGTTTATATTTAATTGGCAATTGTATGTTGGAGTGACTTGCCCACAATTTTCATATTCTTTGTTTTGTTTGTTATCTACATAAGCAGGGTACTGTGCTGGGCTCCTCTATTCACTAGTTGGTAGTACTTACACACTCATTACCTGTCTCCTTTCCTGTTGTCAGCCTCCCATATGTCCCTGCTGTCCTTGGCAAACGGAGCCTATTCTTAGGTCCCTGGAATCCTAATGAGAATGCTGTTACTTTAAAATCCAAAATGGCTACCGCTTGTAAAGATTCAAAATGGGTGCACCCTTGGTCACTTTAAATATCCAAAATGGCCACTGTTTGTAAACACTCAGAATGGCTGCACCCTCCGGACAGCCAAACGTCCACAGCTCAGGCTATCTCCCTCCTTGCTGTTTTCCTTCCTAGTCATAGGCCAACAGTGCAGTTATCCCTGCTGCCCTTGGTGACCAGGGCTGATCTTTATGTCATTTCTCAGGTCCCAATACCACTTGGAAATATTTAGGCTTATGGTCCCGTCAGAGTAGCTGACAGTCCACTGCTCCAACCATCTCCGTAGTCACTGTTTTCATTCAGGTTTTCCACTAGTTGGTGCCTAATCCACTTCTGTATAGTTCCTTTCAAAGCTCTGGGCTCCAGGATCATCATCCTCTGTATCTCCGTCAATTAGTTTCTCCTTTCTTATGTTGAAGAGGGTCTGTGTAGCTTGTCTGCCTGTTCCTCCATCTTACTGGAAGTCTCCAGACAGCTTCAGTCTTAAACCACTTGCCCTCAAGTTGACTCTGATTCCTGACAGGCCTGTGTGTCAGAACAGAACTGTGCTTCACAGGATTTTTAATGGCTGATTTTTTGAAGTGGATCACCAGTCCTTTCTTCCAAGGTGTCTCTGGGTGTATTTGAACCGCTAACCTTTTGATTAGCAGCCAAGCTTGTTAACTCTTTGCACCCAGGGACCCTGCCTCAGTTTTGCCTCAGCTTAAAAATTAGAAGACTAGGCTGGCTCCCATGCCCTGGAATCATCTCCATCATCCTATTTATGGAATGTTTATCAAGAATTGGGATGGAGCTGAATGTTTGATGTGTCCATTAATGCTCACAACAGCCCTACAAAGTGGTTTACAGTATCATTATCTCTGTCACAGGTGGGAAAACCTAATGTCAGAGGTTTGTAAGAGTTCTGGCTTCTGCTCAGCTCATCTCCTGCTTTCCAGCCACACTGTCCTCCTCACAGACTCCCCAGCCACTTTGTTCCCACCTTTGGGCCTCTGTACTTGCTATTTCTTTTGCTTAGAAATATCTACCTCCAGATCTCGACCTCCCACCACCACCATTTTTCTGTCCCTTTGTAAGACCATATCATCGCTTCATAGTCCCTCTGGTGACCAGGAATTACATTGTTCATGTATGCATTTATTGAGTGCCTGCCACCCCACTAGAATACAGGCCGCATGTGGTTAGAGGGTCTGGTTCATCTCTCTGTTGTCAGCCCCTAGAACAGTGACTCGTACATAATAGGTGTTCAGTTAGTGTTGGTTGAATAAATGAATGCCTGGGAGGCCCTTAATTCCTCTGAGCACATCCTTCCATCGTTGACCACCCTCTATCCCCTTAATGTGGATTCTCATAGCCCTGCCTGCCCCTCGTTCCATCACTTTACTGTTTGTCTTACTGTGATGGTTTGGAAGTAGTTGTGACGCTAGAAACTATGCCAGTGGTATTTCAGATACCAGCAGGGTCACCCATGGTGGACAAGGTTCAGTGGAGCTTCCAGACTAAGGCTTTCAAGAAAGGCCTAGAGATCTACTTCTGAAAATTAACCAGTGAAAACCCAATGGATCACAGAATATCGTCTGAGACTTTGACTCACTCACTTTGGACATATCATCAGGAGGGACTGATCACTGGAAAGGGACATTATGTTTGGTAAAATGAAGGCCCAGCAGAGGTGAGGGAAACCTTCAATGAGATGGAATGACACAATAACTGCAACAGTGGACTCACACATACCAGTGATCACGATGCTGACACAGGACCAGGCAACGTTTCATTCTGTTGTACAGAGACATTGGTTGTTCAGTGGCAGCTCACAACAGCATCAGCACAGTTGTGAACAGATGCTGATCTGTGCTTATTTGATTGCTCCCCACTCCCTTCACTAAACTCTGAGCTCCCTGAAGGCAAGGGCTTCCTTTGCTTTGGTTGCCATTGTATTCTCTGCTCCTGGCTCTGGTCTGGCTGCAGTGGTGCTTGAGGAGTACTTACTTGAATGTATAGATGAATGTAAGCAGGAACCAATGAAATCAAGAGCAAAGACTGGAACCCAGTTCTCTCCTGTTCACACTCATGCTCTGAATATTATGCTACACTCTGGTTTAAAGGTATAAGTCTGGTGGAAGCTCCTGAATTACAGTCATTGTCACCTGGCTACAGTTGGGGCCAGCTCTCTTTACAACCAGGCAAAGAGCAGCCAGCAGATTCTTAGGGCAAAGAACTGTTCTCTTCAATGGAGACTCACTGGTTCTCTCACAGTGTCATTTCCTGCTGAAGTTAGTTTTTAGTCAAAATGAAGCTTTGCCCTCACAGGCAAGCCTGTTGCCGTTGAGTTTATTCTGACTCACGGCAACCCTATAGGACAGAGTAGAACTGTCCCGTAAGATTTCTAAGGCTATAAATCTTTGCGGGAGCTCTGGTGGTGTAGTGCCTAAGGCACTTGACTGCTAACCAGAAGGTTGGCGGTTCAAATCCACCAGCCACTCCTCTGAAGGCAAATTAGGCAATCTACTTCCATAGTGTTACTGCCTTGGAAACCCAAGGAGGGGTCACTATGAGTCGGAGATGACTTGATGACACATAACAACAACAATAACAACAGCAATAAATCTTTGCAGAAGCAGACTGCCACATCTTTTTCCCACAGAGTGGCTGATGTGTTTGAACCGTCGACCTTTCAGTTAGTAGCCAAACACTTAACCACTGCACCACCAGGACTCCTGGAAGACAGGAGCCCTGGGAGAAATTTCTCTTAGCAGCAGGTGTGTGAAAGAAAACTGGTGGTAGTATTGACTGTGTATCTAAAGATAAGTTCTTTTTATTTTTCCTTAATCGGGAAAGTAATACATTTTTGTCATAGCAAACTTGTGGACTTCAGAAAAATGGAAGATACCTTGCCTAGCCTTACCACCCACAAACAACCATTTAAACAGTTTGGTGTGTTTCCTCCAAGGCAGTATACTGTCTTAAATCCCTTTTTGGAAAAGGCAGGACATCATTACATGCTATACATAAAAAGTTTTACAATCACTCCCTGATACCTAAGCAAATACCAAAAAACCAAAAACCAAACTCACTGCTGTTGAGTTGATTCTGACTCATATGGACCCAGCCCCTTCTGAGGCAGTATCTCTACAGAAGTAGATCGCCCAATTTTCCTTCTAAGGAGTGGTTGGTGGATTTGAACTGCCAGCCTTCTGGTTAGCAGTCAAATGCCTTAGGTACTACACTACATCACTAGTACAAATGACACTTTTTTGAGGAACATATTTATGGATCAGTTTTTTCTATGTGTTTAGGATTCTTTGGTTGGGGTTAGATTCCTAGATCTGGAATGACTGGGTCAAAAGAATATGGGTATTTTAAAGGTTTTTGCTTTTTCTTGCCAAATGGCTTTACTAATGGCCCTTGCCAGTTTTGACTTCCATTAGCAGGTAGGCAAGTACCCATCTCAGTAGATATTATTATGTGTGTATATATGTATACATATACATATAACTAAAAACTAAACCAAACTCACTGCTGTCGAGTCGGGTCTGACTCACAGCGACCTCTCCTTGGGTCTCTGAGGCAGTATCACTATGGAAGTAGATTGGCCAACCTTCTTTCTGAGGAGCGACTGGTGGGTTTGAACCACCAACCTTCTGGTTAGCAGTCAAATGCCTTAGGCACCATATGTATATATGTATGTATGTGTATGTATATGTATATGTATACACACACACACACATATATGAATGATTTATTATAGTATAAT
>NW_006921649.1:12402658-12417323 GCF_000298275.1 Orycteropus afer afer | reverse complement strand
GAACCTTACAAAGTAGGTGCCATTCTCTCTCTGTTTTACAGATGAGTACCCAGGGAAACTCAGCAACTTGTCCAAGGTTAAACCACTAGTAAGTGGTGGGGACTGGCCTCAAATGCTGAATTCCTTGCCCTCTGGCCTTTCTCCCTCGACGCTACAGGAAGGGCACCTAGGAAGAGGGTTAGGTTTTAAGTTTGATCTCTCATTCAATGTCCAGAAGCTGTGCAACTTACCAGTATGGCGTTCCTATAAAGGAGTCTCGTTTCTGCAGAGTTTTCAGATTCTTGGCAGACACACCAAAGTCAGCTGCGAGAGAAAAATCTCAAAGTAGTATTCAATGGCCATTCCTCCACCCACAGCCCTGGGTTACAAGCCCATGCCGTGGTCTCAAGTACATACAGGCCAAATCAATAAACAGATGCCATTTTGTATCTAAAAAAACAGGTAATCATTACACTATAATAAATAAAATATATGTGTGTGTGTGTATATATATATATATATATATATACACACACACACATATATTTTATTTATTATAGTGTAATGATTACCTGTTTTTTTAGATACAAAATGGCATCTGTTTATTGATTTGGCCTGTATGTACTTGAGACCACGGCATGGGCTTGTAACCCAGGGCTGTGGGTGGAGGAATGGCCATTGAATACTACTTTGAGATTTTTCTCTCGCAGCTGACTTTGGTGTGTCTGCCAAGAATCTGAAAACTCTGCAGAAACGAGACTCCTTTATAGGAACGCCATACTGGTAAGTTGCACAGCTTCTGGACATTGAATGAGAGATCAAACTTAAAACCTAACCCTCTTCCTAGGTGCCCTTCCTGTAGCGTCGAGGGAGAAAGGCCAGAGGGCAAGGAATTCAGCATTTGAGGCCAGTCCCCAGCACTTACTAGTGGTTTAACCTTGGACAAGTTGCTGAGTTTCCCTGGGTACTCATCTGTAAAACAGAGAGAGAATGGCACCTACTTTGTAAGGTTCTTGTGAGGATTAAATGAGATGATGCAGCTAGCAAATGCTTCATTAATAACAACTAAACTAGAATCCCTTTAGAAATGGTTCAGTTCTTGATATATTCAACAAGTGTTTATTGAGCGCTAGGCACTAGGCTGGGAATGGGTATGAAAATGAACACTACAGGCTCAGTTTCCACCCTCACTGAAGTCTTCCTGAACTCCTCCTGGACTTCTCTACTTCGTAGTGTTTTCTTTCCTATAATATTACTTTTGAAAACAACTCTCACTAATGTCATGCGTAACTACTACTTTCTGTTTTGTCCTGTTTTCAGTTTTTCACGTGCATTACTTCCATTTTCCCAGTGTAGAGTTTAGGCTCCTTTCTTGCTGCTTATTATTCACCCTTTATTTCTCTCTTTCTCTACCCTTTTATTCCACTTTCTCCTTTTCTCTCATATGCCTTCTCTCTGTATCACTGTACTCTCCACCGTTCCCCTCGCCCCATTTTACTTCTCCCCTTCCCACTTACTGCCCCCCTCGACCCTGTGTTCTGGATTGTTGCTGCCACCTTGTGGTAGGCCTCAGGAACTGCAGCAGGACACGGAGGTGGAGCCACTTGGAAGGCATTTTTCTGTGAGAATTGAAGCCTGTGAGGAAGACAGTGGGATGTAAAGTAACACAAATAATGATTCAGAAATGCCTCCAACACTCTAGTGTTGGCTGGTGGTGGTTCTTGACCTTGAATCTCCAAGAGATGCCTGTGGAAGCCAGATTCTGAAGCCTGTGTTGTCCCTTGGTTGGTTCAGGATGGCGCCCGAGGTGGTAATGTGTGAGACCATGAAGGATACCCCATATGACTACAAAGCCGACATCTGGTCCTTGGGCATCACCCTGATTGAGATGGCCCAGATTGAACCCCCACACCACGAGCTCAACCCCATGCGGGTCCTGCTCAAGATCGCCAAGTCAGAGCCGCCCACCCTGCTCAGCCCTTCTAAGTGGTAAGGAGTCAGCACCTGCCGGAGGGTCAGCAGGCCAGGATGAAGTCAAGTGGATTTGGGGGAATTGGAGTTTAGGACTCTGCTGTCACTGTTAATCCTCAAAGCAGGAGAGAGGTCAGGACCAGAACTCCAGGCCTTTCCCCATCACTGGGCCCTCCAATCCTCTTTCCTCCCATGTGCTGTGAAAGCAAACCAGGTAACTCCAGTAAGTCAGATTCCGCTGAGGAAGAAGAACTCATCCTGAGTGCCAGCAGCCACGTGGCACAACCCTGAGCTGGTAATCTGGGACTCAGGGTTAACTCCCAGCATTGCTTTACTGTGATTCATTGACATTGAGTCGGTCCCTGCCCTCACTGGTTCCTGGCTCTCTGTCTGGGAAATGCTTCGGTGGAAAAGATCACCGTGAAGGTCCATCGCCTCCATGTTTCAGCTTGTGAAGGCGCTCTTTGTCCTCTGGGGTAGGCATGTTTGGGAAGTACTCCACTCCTAGGAGAGTGGAATCGCTGATGTGTGGGCATTCCCCACTTCCTACCCTGCTCCAAGCTTACTGCTAATACCTGTCCTTCCAGGTCAGTGGAATTCCGAGATTTCCTGAAGGTGGCCCTGGATAAGAACCCAGAAACTCGGCCCAGTGCTGCACAGCTCCTAGAGGTGAGTGATTCCTCTCTCTTGGGGTACAGCTACTTGCTCTCCTCTGCTCTGCTCTTCCTTTGAAGGTGGGAAGAGCCTGGAGTGTGGGAGGCAGACAAGGTCATCAGTGACCTGGATGTACTCCCTGCCCAGCACAGCCATGCACTGACGTCAGGGTCCAGCCCTAAAGAATCTCCTGGGTGCTGAGGTCTCAGGCCTGGCCTGGAGGCTCAGCTTGCCACAGAACCTGGCTCCAAGTGGGTCCAGATTTTAGTGAGTGGCCAGAGCCTTGACTGTGGGTTCTAGAAAGTAGCAGTAGTAGGTGTCCAGTAAACATTAGTTAAACAAATAAATGGCTACAAAGAGCAACACTGCCTTAACCTAGTACAGCCCTAGGGGAGATAGTGAAAATACCTAGAGGCATCTCAGCACAGTTCTCATCCCCTCTGTAGGAGTTGAAGCTGGAAAGGAGTGGACACTCTGTGAGTGTTTGTTGATAAATGAATGGAAAGTCTTTAGTTGTTTGGTATCCCTCTGTTCGCTCTACTCAGATGCTGGGGCTTCATAAATCCTTAAGACCAGGTCTGGTCAAAGAGAAACGAAGAACTAGAATGATTATTCCAGTAATTCATTTATAAGTGAGGCCTGAATTACAGTCCATGTTGTTTCCTCCCACAGCAGCATAGCATAGTGGTTAAGGGCTAGGCTCCACCATCAGGGCTGGGCTGGGCTCACTGGTTAATTTGAGTAAGAGACTTTGCTTGAGCCTCAGTTTCCTCATCTGTAAAGTTGTTGTTAGTTGTCATCGAGTTGGCTCACACTCTTGGTGACCCCAGGTTCACTAGAACAAAACATTGCCCAGTGCGCCACCATCTTCACGATCGTTGTTTTGCTCAAGTTCATTATTGCCACCACTGTGGATTTTGAGTGCTTATCTGGCCGCACTTTTGGACAGTATCCTGCTGTGATCCAAAGGGTTTTCATTGGCTAATTTTCAGAAGGAGCCCACCTGGCCTTTCTTTCCAGTCTCTCTTAGTCTGGAAGTGCTGCTGAAGCCTGTCCACCATGGGTGACCCTGCTGGTATGTGAAATACCGGTGGCATGGTTCCCAGTGTCATATCCACATGCAAGTCACCACAGTATGATAAACTGACAGATGGGTGGTGGATCTGTAAAATAGTGCCTACCTCAGAGGGTTATGAGGATGAAATGAGATTGGGCATGTAGAGTGAGCTGTTGTTTGTGGTAGTTAAGGTTGTGTGTCAACTTGCCTAGGCCATGATTTTGAGTGTCTTGGCAGCTGGATATAGTTATTCCCCATGATGACATTGGTTGTGGTATAATCACCTGCATGGTGGAATCTGCTGTGAGCAGTTAATCAGTTGACAGGGTGTTGCCTTCAGAGTTTGGCCTGCTTCCAATATATATGGAAAGGATCCTGCAATTTGTTCACAATTCATTATCTCCAGTTCCTGGACTTGAACCAGTGGCCTGCCATATTACCTGCCAGTTTTAAGACTATTGCTTTCCCAACCTGTGAGCCAACAATCTACCATTTTACCTGCTGATCTTAGATTGGTTGGCCTCAGCAGCCAGCAGCTGTGTGAGTCATAAGCCTCCATCATGCTCCAGTGGGCTTGGAAGGCAGAGCTGAAGCTCAAGGTCAAGGGGCCTCCACTCAGCCCCTTGAGCCAGCACTCTGAACTGGAACTTCTAGCCTAGTCTTCCCTTAGAGCTGGCACTCTGAATTTGGACTTCTGGCCTCCTGGACTGTAAGAGAATACATTTCTGTTTGTTGAAGACAGCCACTTGTGGTATTTTCTGTTAATAGCAGCACTGGCTAAGACATTGTTGTTGTTAGGTGCCCTCAAGTTGGATCAGACTCATAGCACCCCTGTGTACAACAGAACACAACACTGCCCAGTCCTGTACCATCCTCACAATTGTTGCTGTGTTTGAGCCACTGTCAATCCATTTCATTTTGAATCTTCCTCTTTTTCACTGACTTTCTACTTCACCGAACATGATGTGTTTCTCTAGAGACAGGTCCCTCCTGATAACATGTCCAAAGTAGGTGAGATGAAGTCTTGACAGATTTATCTGTTCTTTTGGCAATCTATGGTATATTTAATATTCTTCACCAACACCATAATTCAGATGCATAAATTCTTCCTCAGTTTTCCTTATTCATTTCCAACTTTCACATGCATATGAAGTGATTTGAAAATGTCATGGATTAGGTTAGGTGCACCTTTCTCTTCAAAGTGATATCTTTGCTCTTTAACACCTTAAAGAGGCCTTTTGCAGCAGATTTGCCCAGTGTAGTATGTTGTTCGATTTCTTGACTGCTACTTTCGTGAGCCTAATACATTAGCCCTGAATCCGAGTAAAATGAAACTCTTGATAACTTCAGTCTTTTCTTCATTTATCATGATGTTGCTTATTGGTCCAGTTGTGAGAATTTTTTGTAATCCATACTGAAGGCTGTAGTCTGATTTTCATTAGTAAGTGCTTCAAATCCTCTTCACTTTCACTGAGTAAAGTGTAGAATGTGCAGCAAATGGGAAGCACTCAATGAATTTGTCCATCATTATTTAAACACATATGACGATAAAACTTCTTATAAAATATATGGGCAATATCAACAACCCCTTGACAACCTTTCTCACCCTTGGCTTCTCCCATTCCTACCTCTAATGTTCGGAAACATTTTGCCATCAACACACAATGGTTATGAAACAGTAATTATTTCCCTAGTTTGTAATTTCTCAAGCCTTTGCCAGCCAAAGGGGCTGAAGATCAGGAGAGGATCTGTGGGAATTCACCAAATGGATGTTATTCCAAGTAAAGGCAGAGAAACTCCAGTGCAGCAAAGATTTAAGGATGTTCTCCTATGCCAGGCTCAGTGCTGATGGAAAGAAGCCAGGGGTATGAGCCAGGCACTGTCCTCAAGACACCTGCATCAGTGGGCAGTCAGTTCCTCCTGTCTACCAGTAATGTAAGAGGGGGACATGCTGTGCTGGAGACCCCGATCAGAGGCTTTAGGGACCAGAGAAGCAGCAGCAGGCCCTTCCGGAACTCCTGATGGGTTGACCTCTGAGCTGTGTTCTATCAATTTCCTGAACCAGTCGCCATCAGTTCCAATTCATGTTGACCCCACGTGTGTCAGAGTAGACCTGTGCTCCATAGTGTTTTCAGTGGCTGGGTTTATGGAAGTACATCTCCAGGTCTTTTTTCCGAGGGTGAACTTGAACTTCTAACTTCTCACTGAGCAGCCGAATGTGTTAGCCATTTGTACCACTGAGTAACTCCATCAGTTTCCAGGGGTTGCCATAACAAAGTAACTTTTTTGGTCATAGCTTAAAACAACAGAAATATATTCTCTTATAGTTCTGGAGGCTGAAAGTCCAAGGTGTCAACAGGGCCATTTTCTCTGAGAAGACTTGGCCTCTTTGAAAGGAAAGGTCCTTCTTAGCTTCTGATGTCCCTGGCCATCCTTGGCGATCCTTGGCTTGTAGCTTCCTCACTTCAGTCTCTGCCTCCATCGTCACATGACTGTCTTCCCTCTGGGTCTTTTCTCATCTCTTATAGAAACAGCACCCAGATGGAATTAGGACATACCCTCTTCCAGTATGACCTCCTGTTAACTGATAACATTTTCAAAGACCCTAGTTCCAAACATGGTCACATTTACAGGTACTGGGGATTAGGACTTCATCATATCTTTTGGAGGGACACAAATCAACCTATTAGTCTTGAAGGATCAGTAAGGGCCGGGCAAAGATCGTTGGGAAGGTTGTCCAAGAATGAGGTGACATCATGAACATGGTGTCATTCATGAACATGACATCATTCAGTCACAACCACTGTTCACCAGGTACCTCTGAAATGCCAACTTTTGTGCTGGGAGAGCTGAGGTGATTAGAGTTGGCAAGACCCCTGACCCTGTGCTCCAGCAGAGGGGTCAGGCCCAAACAAACAAGTATATGTGCCTGCCAGATGCTGATTAATGCTGTGGAGAGAAGTAAAACTACACAGGTGTGGGGGTATCTGGGAGGGCTGCTCTCCTATGGAGGTGAGCAGGGAAGGACTCTGACATTCTGGGCTCCACTGCCTACATCTGGGTATGCACCGTTGTGGTGAAGAATATGGACTGGGACTGCAAAGATCTGAGTTCAAATTCCAGCTCTGCCACTTACTGGCTGTGAGACCTTGAGCGAGTGGCTGTGCCTCTCTGTGTCTCAACTTTCTCACCTTGAAATGGGGATAATAATGACCCCAGCACCACACATAGGATCAATGGATTGCCATTGAGTTGATTTTGACTTGTGAAGAGACCCCATGTATGTGGTGTAGAACTGTGCTCCATAGAATTTTCATGGCTATGACCTTTTGAAAGCAGATCACCAGGCCATCCTTCTGAGGGCTTGAACCACCAACCTTTCCGTTAGTAGCCACATGCATAGCCATTTGCTCCACATAGAGGGTCCTCCATAGAATCGTCATGAGGGCCATTATGAGAAGATACTGCCTTGATACTGAGTGGATGTTTGAGGTATTGAATTGAAATGTTAAAAAATGAAAAGAAACACCAGAAACGGGGTCTGTCTGCTAGGGCGCTGCGACTGTTCCTTTTAAATTTCTGCAAAGTATTTGAAAACAAATATATAGAGTACTAGCAGGCTTCATTTTCTGGGTATTGTTGGGTTACAGCATAGGGAGGGAGTGGGCTGGGGCCGGATGGGGGCAGACTGGGGAGTTGCTGTCACTATCAGATGCAAGATCTCCCAAACCCTGTGGGGCCAAGTGTTTCCTGTCAGCAGGCACCTCCTGCCCTGACATAGCTGGCCTCCAGGACATTCCACTGGGAAGAGAACAGCTGTCCTCCTTCCCCACTTAGCAGCTCCAGCCTTAGCCTGAGCCACAAATTTCCATTAGCTAGCTGGAAAAGGCATCCTGCCAGAGGATCTTAGAGTATGACAGAAGGATTGCGAAGAAAGCAGTGATCTCTCAGGATAAATAAAACTTCTCACAGAGGGTGTACTCTTAGCTTTTTCCAGTGCCTTTCTGTGCCTGAGTTAGGCAGGATAGGAGTGTTGCTGGTGGTATTGTTGGCTGCTGTTGAGTAGGCGTCTGGCCCTGGTAACCCATGCACCATGAAATAAAGCACTGCCCAGCCCTGGGCCATCCCCATGGTCAGCTGAGGATCAGTTATGATCTCTTTAAGGTTTTCATTGGCTGATTTTTCAAAGTAGATCACCAGGCTTTTCTTCCTAGTTTATCTCAGTGTGGAAGCTCCACTGAAACCTGGTGAGCACCGTAGCAGCACACAAGCCTGCACTGACAGATGGGCGGTAGCTGCATAGGAGGTGCGTTGGCTGGGAATTGAACCTCGTCTCCCACATGGAGGGCAAGTTATCTGTCACTGAACCACCAGTGTGCCCAAGATGAGGACACCAAGGCAGGGAAGTCGTGCTCGACTTGCCTTCTGTCACCTGCCTTTCCATGGCAGTAGTAGGTTCAGATCTTAGCTTCTCAGCCCTCCTTTCCAGGGCTGTGCGTGCACTATACCTCATCCCTCAAGTCTGCCTGCTTCCAGGAGGTACCGCTTGGCCTCTCATGTTTCCCTGTGTCCTGCCATGGACTGGCTGGCATGCCCTCACTGGTTTATGATTCATTCATTTTCCTGTGCAGACACATTCTTTGGGACAGTATCATGTCATTGTTGACAACAGACTCTGAAATCAGACAGACTCACTCTGGACTCTGGGTGATTCTCACTCCGTACCTCAGCTTCCTCATCTGTGAAATGTAAACCATACTCGCTTCACAGAAAGCCCTGGTGGCACAGCTGCTGAGCAGAGAGGTCTGAGGTTCAAACTTACAGCTGCTCCACAGGAGAAAATACCTGGCGATCTGCCTCTGTAAACATTTACAGCCTTGGGGCAGTTCTGCTCTGTCCTGTAGGGTGGCTATAAGTCAGAATCGACTCAGTCACAACAGGTTTGGGCTCTTTAATCCCTTCACAGAATGGTGGGAATGAATGAAATTCTGTATGTCACTTTTTTTCTGTTTAATTTTTTATTGTGTGAAAAGATATGTAATGTAAATTTGCCATTTTAACCAATTTTAAGTGTACAATTCAGTGGCATTAATTACATTCACAATGCTGTGCAGTCATCACCACTTTGTTGTTGTTGTTGTTGTTGTTGTCAGGTATCATCAAGTCGGCTTCAACTCATAGCAACCCCATGTACAACAGAATGAAACACTGCCCAGTCCTGCACCAGCCTCACAATCCTTGCTATACCCAAGCACATCTTTGCAGCCAGTGTCAAACCATCTCATCAAGCGCCTTCCCCTTTTTCGCTGACCCTCTACTTTACCAAGCATGATATCCTTCTCCAGGAAATGGTCCCTTCTGACATCATGACCAAAGCCATCACTACTAGCAACTCCCTAAATGTGTTTCACATTTTGGCATAACACCTGTCACATATTTAGTGCAGAATGTATACTTATCGGATATGCCTCGTGGTAAAAGGGCAAGGAGGCCACATCTTCTGACCTCCTCTAACTGCACAAGAGGAAGACAGAAGCACTATCAGTAGCCCAAGACCCATTACTGTGAGGCCAGACATGCTGCCTTCCTCCAGCCCTTTCACCAACCCTGACACCTACCGTTCCTCCTGCAGCACTCACCACCTTTCTGCTGCGTTGGATAATTCACTGCAGTGGTCACACAGAACTCACAGATTATGAGGTTTATTAGGGAAGCACCAGGCTACAATTCAAGTTCAGGAAAAACGCTCAGTCTCTCTCAGCCTGCTGTCTCCCACCCAACAGTCTCTCAGAGTCTCTCTCCCAGCAGTGCATGTCCCTTGGTGTCTCTCTCAGCAATGCATGTCTCTTGCATCTCTTTCCCAGCAGTGCGTGTCTCTCAGGAGCACGTTTCTCTCAGCAGCATATCTTTCTCAGCCAGCAGTCAGAGTTCTGCCTCTAGGAAGCCTCCTTTTGAGCCTGGCAGAGTGGCCAAACTAGCCAATCATAGCATCAGAATTCTAAGCACCTGAGAGAGCGTAAACTTCCCAGAACATTGCTTTGTGCTACTCTCAACAGAAATACCCCAGGTGGATAACTTTTACAATCAGGAGCTCTTCAGTTGCTCACAGCAAATTCCACCACGGAGTTTACAAACACTTATGGCTAGAAAAGCCATACCAGGTAATTTACTACACCACACCTGGGTAGTGCAAACTATTAATATACTTGGTTAAAAGATTTGTGGCTTGTGTCCATTCAGGGGAACCTTGGAAGAAAAGCCTGGCAATCTGCTTCCAAAACATTAGCCATTGAAAGCCCTATGGAGCACAGTTCTGGTGTGACACACATGAATCTCATGAGTCAGAATTGACTCCACAGCAACTGGTTTAATCTATACACTTGTTGAATTTATTCTTGAACCCAGCCCACATCACCACAACTGCTCTTGCCATTAGTGGATTCCATGATGTTGAATGCAGTAGTCCAGCCTCAGTGCTTGTCTTTCTGGACCAGCAGGAGCAGCAGCCACAGCTGGCCCTTCCTCACCATCAGCTCTTGCTTCCAGGACTCCACTCTCTGATTCACCTTCCTTCTCCCTACTTGCTCCTTCAGTTGCTTCTTTCTCAGCTAATTAATGCAGCAGTACACTCACCTTGATGATCTCATCCACTTCATAGCAACTCCCAAATTTATACCTCCAGTCCACACTGCCCTCCCTGTGCCAGATTCCTGTGTCCAGCTGTTGACTCTCCATCCCCACTCAGATGTCTGTGGGCGTCTCAAACTTAACACGGCTACAACTGACCATTCTGGTCTTTCCCCCAGTGTACTCCATCAGCTTCTGGAAGACAGCAACCTTATGGTGACTCAGGCCCTCCATCTTGCAAGCATCCTTGACTCACCTCCAATCTGTCAGCAGTCTCCCTATCCATCCTCTTGTCTAGAATCTGAGCACTTCTCACGTCTCCATTGCAACTACTTGACTGAGCCTCCATCATTTCTTACTTGGATTATTGCTTCCTCGCTGGCCTCCCTACCCTCTGTCAGTGTTCAACATAGTAGCCAGAGGGATTCTTTTAAAAATACAAATCAGTTCATGTCCCTCCCCTGTCCTTGCCCTCTAATGACTCCATTTTACTCAGGATAAAATGTAGCATCTCGGTGGCCTCCAAGGCTCTGCATGATCTGCCCGCCTCATGCCCAGCCCTCTCACCCTCCCTTCCTCTCCCCTCTTCACTCTGCTTCAGCCTCTTCTGCCTCCTTGCTGTTCTTCAGACACGTTCAGCACACTCCTGCCACAGGATCTTTGCACTGGCTGTCCCCTTTGTCTGGAATGTTCTTCCCTCAGATGACTCCATGATTGACTCTTTCCCTCCTTTAAGTCTTTGCTCAAATGTCAGCTTCTCAGTGAGTCCTCCCCCAACCATCCTATTTCAAGTTGCAAACCTGCCATGTCCCCCACACTCCTAATTCCCCTTTCCTTGCCCCCCATAGTACTCATAGGAGGTAACTTACTTGTTTATTACTTTTATTGTGTATTGTACATCTCCTCCTCCACTAGTGTCAGCTCCCTGAGGACAGCAACTTTTATTTTATTCATTGATGTGTCCCATACATCCAGAACAGTGCCCAGTACATAGTGGACCCTCAACATTTATTTGTTAAATATATCTACTTAGTTTTACTTAAGAGTCCCTGAGTGGTGCAAACAGTTGAAGTGCTTGACTATTAACTGAAAATTTGGCAGTTCAAATCCACCCAGAGGTGCTTCAGAAGAAAGGCCTGGTAATCTGTTTCTGAAAAGTCACAGCCATGAAAACCCTCCCCAGTGCAGTTCTACTCTGAAGTGTGTGGGGTCACCATGAGTCAAAATTGACTTGACAGTAACTGGGTTTTAGTTTTAGTTAACAGACTGTTATGCAACTCTTTCTCCATCCAGGTGCTATTCTAAGTGTTTAGTAAATATTAACTAATTTTATCCTCATAACAACCCTATGAGCAAGGAGCTCTGGTGGCATAGTAAGGCATTTAGCTGCTAACCAGAAGGTCAGCGGTTCAAACCCACCAGCTGCTCCACAGAAGGATGATGGGGCAATCTACTTCTGTAAAGATTTATAGCCTCAGTAACCCAGTGGGGGTCTCTGTGAGTCAGAATCAGCTCAGTGGCAGTGAGTTGAGTTTGTTGTAACAACCCTATGAAGTAGGTACTATTCAGACCTCCACTGAACAGATGATGAAACTCAGGCACAGAGAAGTTAAGTAGATTGCAGAAGGTCACACAGCTTTTATGTGACAAACCTGAGATTCTAATCCTGGTCATCTGGTTTAAAGTCCCTTGACCTCTCTGGTAAGCTGCCTCTTCAAATGAATGAAGGAGAGGAAGCAGGAATGAAACAGCAAGAAAAGCAGAGGGGGACAGGCTAGAAGGGAAGGAGGGAGGACTAAAAGTTGCTGACCTGACACATTGAAACTTGAAAGCCTTTTCTAGTCAGTCTCTGAGTGTAGAACCCCCACGCTGACAGTTTCCAAGCACTCAGAGGTTAGCTTAGGGGGAAATAGGCTGAAGTTCTTGGAAAGGATGTCCATTTAGACAGCAGGAATGGCCCTGGCCAGAAGGGCGGGTGCCAGCTGGCCAGCTGTGGGATACTGCCTGTCTTGGCATGTTGGGGCTCCCGGCAGAAATACCCTAGTCATTCCTCTTCCTGAAGGAGCAGACACCTGACCACTCTTGTTTGGACCTTCCTACGGGGCACCCAAGTACCTTTCCAGGGACCATGCAGCCCATTTGGCCACTCTGGGGTCTCCCTTGCAACATAGCTGGGTCTTTGTCTCTTTAATGGGAGTTGGCAGTTTGGGGCTGGAGGAAAAGTCTTTTCTAAACACATCCTTGGAGGCAGTGGAGCTGATGAAGCTGAGGGAAGACAGTCTGGGCTTTGTGTCCCAGGACAGTTTATAAAACAGTGTTCTGGGCCTGAGCCGTCATGGGAGGGGCTGCCCCGTCTGCCAGCCTCACTCTCCCTGGGATCCGAGGAGTTTGGCCTCCAAGGCAGTGCCCTGCTCACCTGACCCTCTGTCAAAAAGTTTTCTTCAAACCCTTGGCTTCCCCTCTGCCTCCCAAGGACCCTGAGTGCTCAGGGCAATGTAGCAGATGATTCAGACTCAGGAAAGTGAGTGCTAAAAAGCCACTAATGTGGTTGAGTGTGATGTGCCCTGATGAAAACTTGGTATTTCCAGAAGCTGGTGCCTGCATTTTTTATCTCTACCCTGTCTGCTTCAGCCACAGCATGAAGTATCTCATGGCTTCTTGCTCATGTTCACATGTGTGAAGTTGTGCAATGTGAAGTTCCCACTCTTTGTTCCAAAAAGCTGTGCTCTAGGGATACAGGAGGGAGTAGGATGGGCTCCCACCACCCACTGCCATTGAATCTATTCCAACTCATAGCAACCCTATAGGCCAGAATAGAACTGCACCATAGGATTTCTAAGGCTGTAAATCTTTACCGAGCGGACTGCCTCATCTTTCTCCTGTGCAGTGGCTGGTGGGTTTGAACGACCAACCTTTTGGTTAAAAGCCAAATGCTTTAACCACTATACCACCAGAGATGACTTAAAGGTTTCTCTGATTGTGATGCTACTGTTGTTGATGGTGGTGGTGATGGTGATAGTGGTGATGATAATGATGGTGGTGGTGATGATGGTGATGATGATTATGGTATTGTTGATGGTAGTGGTGATGGTGATAGCCACCATATTTTGAGCACTTATAATGATTAGTGTAACCAACTATAGTGATTAGTTCTGGAAATCCATACTATTATTCCAAGTTTATGGAGACATTAAATGACTTGCCCAAGATGGTAGTGGAATCTGGATTTTATCCCAAGTAGCCTGGCTCTAGAGTTTATTTCATTTTAAAAATTTTTATTGTGATCTGAGTGAAAGTTTACAGAATAAATTGGTTTTCCATTCAACTGTTCATATGCATTTGTTTTGTGACGTTGAATGAAGTCCCCACAGTTTAACAGCAGTCTTCCCACTTCTTCTTCCCTGTGGTTACCATTCCCATTCGTCCTTCTTTTGTATCCATTGCTGCCTTCTGAGCTTTATCCCTGGGCAGTTGCTGCCCTTTTGACCTCTTGTGGTTGGTGGTTCTAGGGACTGTGTACTTCCCTGGTGTTATTGTTTACCCCATAGGCCTATCCATTGTTTGACTGAAAGTTGAGCCACAGAGGTGAGTTCAGTTCTAAGTTTGAAGGGTATCTAAGGGTCATAGTTTCGGGGGTTTTACCAATTTCTATCAGACCAGTAAGCCTAGTCATTTTTATGATTTTGATTTTTTTTTCCCCCCACATTTTTCTCCCACTCTATACAGGACCTCCTGTTGTAATCCCTTTCAGAGCGATGGTAGCTGGGCACCATCTAGTTCTTCTGGTCTCAGGGTTATAGAGGCTGAGGTTCATGTGGTCCACTAGTCCTTTGGACTAGTTGTTTCTATGTGTCTTTGCTTTTCTTCACTCTTCTTTGCTCCCAATGAGAAGAGACCAATAGCTGCACTTTAGATGGATGGCTGCTGATAAGCTTTTTTTGGTTTGTTTTTATTGTGATTTGGGTGAAAGTTTACAAAGCAGTTCATGCACATTTTGTTCCATGACATTGGCTGTAATTCCCCACAATGTAACAATTCTCTTCCTACTTCCCCTGTGTAGTTACCTCTTCCTTGTATGGTTCCTGCCCCTGAGCTATCTCCCTGTGCAAATACTGCCCTTCTGTTCTCCCATGATTGACCATTCTAAGGACTGTATCTACCTGATGTAAATGTTTATCCTCTATGCCTATCTATTGAAACCACAGGAGTGACTTCAATTCTAGACCTCAAGGGTAACTAGGGGCCATAGTCTCAGGGGTCTCACCAGGCACTATTAGACCAGTAAACCTGTATTTTTTTTTTTTAATTAGGATTTGGGTGAAGATTTACAGAGTAAATTCACTTTTCATACAGCAGTTCACATATACTTTGTCTCAT
>NW_006921649.1:12328276-12399993 GCF_000298275.1 Orycteropus afer afer | reverse complement strand
AGGATTTTGTTGAAGATTTTTGCATCTATATTCATGAGGGATATTGGTCTGTAATTTTCCTTTTGGGTGATGTCTTTTCCCGGTTTTGGTATTAAGGTAAACCTGTATTTTTAATGAATTTGAGTTTTGTTCCAAATTGTGCTCCCACTCTATCCCGGATCTCCTACACTGATCCCTTTCCCATGCATCTTTGGTTTTCTTCATTCTTCTCTGCTTTGGATGAAGGGTGACCCATTGTTGCATTTAGATGGCCACTTGCAAGCTTTTAAGACCCCAGTTGCTACTCTCCAGAGTAGGTTGTAGAACAGTGTTTTTGTGTAGTATGTTATGCCAAGTGAGCTTGATGTCACCTGTGACCATGGTCCTGAGCCCACAGGTCCAACAACTATCTCCATCAGGGTGGTTGACTGTGCCTAAGAAGTTATTGTAACATTGCCCTTGTTACCTGTATGTAGGGATGTCATATGCCAACCTTATATATGGTC
Source organism: Orycteropus afer afer (assembly GCF_000298275.1). Lineage (NCBI taxonomy): Eukaryota > Metazoa > Chordata > Mammalia > Tubulidentata > Orycteropodidae > Orycteropus > Orycteropus afer. The sequence continues at coordinate 12,399,508 of NW_006921649.1, read as the reverse complement.
ATGAGTGTATTCCCTTTTGCCTCGACATACCTGATCATTCAGCCTGTCTACCCATCTACTTACCCATAGATTAGTGTTTGTGATCACTAGTAACGTGGTATTATATATGTAAAAATGTTTCTTTGTTGTCTGTACTGTGCATCTCTCTGTGTCTTCCTTTCCTTAGTGTTATTATGTTGGTCACTTGCTTTTGGTACATTGCCCTTCCCTTCACCCAAATCAATACTTGTCTCTACCTATCTAGCAGTGTTCCACCCCACCTCCCCTCCCATCCCTGGTAATCAACAAAGAAAACTTCCTTCCATATATAAACCTTTCCTTGATGTTTTACAATAGTGAACTAATCCAATATTTGTCCTTCTGTGGTTGACTTATTTCACTCAGAATAACGGCCTCTAAGTTCACCTGTGTTACGTGGCGTTTCGCAGATTCTACGTTATTCTTTAGTGTTGCTTAGTATTCCATCGTGTGCATATGCCACAGCTTGGTTATCCGTTCTTCTGTTGGTTGTCACTTAGGGTGTTTCCATCTCTTTGCTATTGTGAATAATGCTGTGATGAACATGGGTGTGCATATATCTGTGTTTTGGCTCTCACTTCTTTAGGATATATACCTAGCAATGGGATTGCTGGATCAAATGGTATTTCTATTTCTAACTTTTAAAGAAATCACCATAGTTATTTCCACAGTGGCTGTATCATTTTACAGTCCCACCAGCAGTGTATGAGAGTCCCGGTCTCCCCACACCCTTGCCAGCCTTTGTTATTTTCTGTGTTGTTAAACTTTGCTATTATTGCTGGGGCAAGATAGTATCTCATTGTTGTTTTGATAGAGATACCACCTTGGAAACCCAAGGAGGGGAGGGGTCACTATGAGTCAAATCAACTCCATGGCAGTGAGTTTGGTTTTTTGGAATGGCTAATGATCACGAGCATTTCTTCATGTAATTGCTGGCCACCTGAATATCTTCCTTGGTGAAGTGTCTATTCATGTCTTCTGCTCATTTTTTAATTGTATTGTTTGTCTTTGTTATGTTGAGGTGTTAAGAGTTGTCTATAAATTTTAAAGATAATTCCCTTGACAGGTATGTCATTGCTGAATATATTTTCTCAATCTGTGTGCCCTCTTTTTACACTTTTGGAGCAGTTTTTTGAAGCACATAAAATTTTAATTTTTAGAAAGCCCAATCATCTAGTTTATCTTCTGCTGTTTGTGCATTTTGTGTTATGCTTGAGAATCTATTTATGCCATAAATTAAGGCCCCTAAGTTTACCCCTCCATCACTTGTTTATCAGTTTGTTGTGCTGCAGTGGCTTGGATGTTGCTGTGAGGCTGGAGGCTATGCCATTGGTATTTCAAATATGAGCAAGGTCACCCATCATGGACAGGTTTCAGCGGAGCTCCCAGACTAAGACAGACTTGGAAGAAGAAAGGGGCCATCTACTTCTCAAAGAATTGGCCAGTAAAAACCTTATGAATAGCAGTGAAACACTGTCTGATATATTTCTGGAAAATTGTACGAATAGCCCTGAAGCATTGTCCGACATAGTGCCAGAAGATGAGCCCCTCAGGTCGGAAGGCACTCAAAATATGACTGGGGAAGAGCTGCCTCCTCAAAGTAGACCCTACCTTAATGATGTGGATGGAGTAAAGCTTTCAGGACCTCCATTTGCTGACATGACAAAACTCAAAATGGGAAGAAACAGCTGCAAACATTCTACACAGTAGCTGCTAACAGTGAGCTCAGATTTGGCAAGGATTGTGAGGTTGGTACAAGATTGGGCAGTGCTTCGTTCTGTTGTACATAGGGTTGCTATGAGTTGGAGCTGACTCGACGGCACCTAACAACAACAAGAAGTTTATCCCTATTTTTTCCTTGATGAACTTTATAGTTTCAGGTTTCACATTAAGTCTGATCCATCTGGAGTTAGTTTTTGTGTATAGTATGAAGTATGAATTTTGTTTCAGTTTTCTGCAAATGGATAACCAGTTTTGCTAGCATCATTTGTTAGGAACTTTCTCTTCCCCATGTAATGTATTTCATCCCTTTGTCAAAGAGCAGCTGACCATGGGTCAATGGATCTATTTCTAGATTATCAATTCTGTTCCACTGATCTATGTGTCTGTCATTGTGCCAGTACCAAGCTGTTTTGACTACTGTGGCTGTATAGTAGGTTTTGAGATCCAGGAGTGTGAGACTTCCTACTTTGTTCTTCTTCTTCAATAGCACTTTGCTTGTTTCAGGCCTCTTTCCTTTCCATATAAAATTAGTGATTGATTTTTCCGTATCCTTAAAGAATGAGGAGCTCTGGTAGCGTAGTGCCTAAAGCACTTGACTGCTAACCAGAAGGCTGGCGATTCAAACCCACCAGCCACTCCTCCGAAGGAAGAGGGGGCAATCTACTTCCGTAGTGATACTGCCTCGGAAACCCAAGGAGAGGTCGCTATGAGTTGGATCGACTAGACTAGACTAGAGGCACATAACAACAACAACAACAATAAAGAATGTTGATGGATTCTGGACTGAAATTGCATTGAATGTATAGATTGCTTTGGGTAGTATGCTTGCAAGGTTTTAAGACCCCAGTTGCTACTCACCAAAGTAAGATGTAGAACAGTGACTTGATGTCCCCATGACTGTGGCTCTCAAGTTTAGAGCCAACACTCTTTAATGTCTGTACTGCTTGTGCCTCTCATGATGAGTGAACCCTTATTAAGACCCTACTCAAGACTTTTTGGAACCACACAGCATCAGTGACATCTTTAAAGTGTACTGTTAATATCAGTCCTCTGCTGCAGCCATCCAGTTCTCATCATTGTACCTAGAATTAAATCTTAGCTCATCACCAAGGCCTTCAGGGCCCTGGATGTACCATCCCCACCCTAACCCCACCCCAGTCCTATTCTCTCCTCTCATGGCTTTTTGACTCTTCCTTCTATTCGGTTTGTTCCACTGTCCTAGCCTTCTAGTCATTCCTTCAGAACAGGAAGTTCAGTGCCCTCTTAGGGCTTTTATACATGCTGTTCCTTCTGCCTGGAGTTCTATGCCTAGGTGTTTCCCTGACTGGCCCTTTCACATCTCTCAGGTCTCAGCTCCCATATTACCTCCTCAGGGAGGCCTCTAACTTTCAACCTTAGTAGCCAACACCACCCTGGCTAACCTGTTAGCAGGATCTGAAATGGTTTTTGTTACCTTTTGGTTACATGTCTATGGTATTCTTTCCCACTCAGCTTGAAGTCCCCAGGAACAGGGAGTTTGTCTGTCTTGTTTCTTACCCTTGTTTCAGCACTTGGCACATTGCTGGCCTCAGTTATTTGGCTCTGTGGCATTTAAATTAAATGTTTAAAATCTTTGCTAGTTTGGAGTCATCAGAGGAAGTCAGGCTGGTTTAAGAAAATCTGAATGAAGAGGCTCTTTAGAAGAAGTGGCCTTAATTTCCTGAACAAGTTGAATAGGGTGTTGGTTGATGCCCTTCCCTGAAAGAGCTATTTTAAATGAACAAACAGATAAGAGTGATTTGTGGTAAACATATCACTTGTATATGGGTTTTCAAGGGTGCTAGAAAATTTGTTCTTTCTAGTAGTTTAAATAACTTCCCCTGAAATCTTGTTGACACTGATCCTCCACTGATAAGTTTTCTGATAGCAAAAACAGTGTGGATTTCATCAGTCTTCCTATAAACTTCCACTGTACAAATTCCAACTTAATGACGTCTGCCCCGCCCCCAACATTCTTTCCTGAGTGGTGAATTGAGGAATCCCAGATCCTGTCCACACCCTGGTGTTGAGATAAGAAGCTTTAAAACCATACCAAATCCACCACCATCAAGTCTATTCCAACTCATAGTGACTTTACAGGACAGAGTAGAACTGCCCCCTGGGGTTTCCAAGGCTGTAAATCTTTATGGAAGCAGACCGCCTCATCTTTTCTCCTGCAGAGTAGCTGGGGGTACAAACTGGCTGCTGTGCTTTTAATGACTGTGCCACCAGAGCCCCTTGAAGATGCCTTAGGACAGGATTTCACTACTTAACATCTGCTGAGGACTTAAGAGAGGAGCTCTAGTGGTGCAATGCCTAAGGCATTTGATTGCTAACTAGAAGGCTGGTGGTTCAAACCCACTAGTCACTCCACACGGAAGGAAGACTGCACAATCTACTTCATAAATATTTACTGCCTCAGAAATGCTATGAGTCAGAATTGACTCGATGGCAGCCAGCTTTTTTTTTTGGTTTGGAGGCCTTAGGAAGGAGTCCCCAGCTGGAGCAAACAGTTAAGACACTCGGCTGCTAACAGAAAGATTAGAGGTTCAAATCTACCCATATGGATGCCTCAGAAGAAAGGCCTGGCAACCTACTTCTGAACAGCAGTCAACCATCAATAACCCTATTGAGCACACTTCTACTCTGACACACACAGAGTTGCCATGAGTCGGAGCTGACTCAGCGGCAGCTGGTACTGGGAGGACTTAAAATGTTTGGTATTTTCTGAAGTCTGTAAAAGACCATTAACTTTTAGGTGAATTAGATGTGATATTTCTTTCCAAAGAAGCCTAGGAATATAACTTGCATTACTCTGCCTCAAGAGTTTGTTATTTTCTTTCTTTAATCTAAATACCTGAGTCCACCAAAAGAGTTGTACAAGAATGTTCATAGAAGCTTTATTCATAGTTGCCAGAAAACAGGGAACAACTCAAATGTCCATCAGCAACAGAATGGGTGAACAAACTGACATATTCAAGCAACAGAGGTACTGTACAAGGATTAAAAAAAGGAACAAGTGACCGATACACACAGAAACATAGGTGAACCTTGCAGGCATTGTGTTGAGAAAGGGAAGCCAAGGAGTCCCTGAGTGCCTCAAACTTAAGTGTTCAACTACTAGCCAAAACCTTGTGGGTTCAAACCCACCTAGAGGGGCCTTGGAAGACAGGCCTGGCAATGTGCTTCTGAAGGGTCAGCCTTGGAAACCTTGTGGAGCAGTTGTATGCTGCACACACAGCGTTGACTTGACGGCAGCTAACCATGTACCATATCTGAGTAAAAGAAGCCAAACAGCAAAAGCTACATGCTATGTAATTCCATTTCAGTGATAATAAAGAGCAAACAGAACCAGTCTTTGGTGATGGGTGAGTAGGGGAGAGAGGATTGACTGCGAGGGGATACAGGCAGTCCCCCAGTGATGAACGTCCGACGTACATGCAACTCACAGTTAAACCAATCTGATGTAAAGCCTATTGTATTAAATATCCGAGGCACATACAATGTTTTGTGATAACAAACAGGTGCTACTTTGTGATGTGTATCAAAACATTTAATGCTCCTGACTTTCCTGTGGGGATTTTCATGATTGTCTCTGCTTAAGATGGATGAAACTGTGGCTCAGAGAGGTTAAGCAAAATGCTCAGTGTCACACAGGTGGTAAGTGACAGAGCCAGGATTGATGCTGCACTGTACATATAGGCTTTTAGAACTGCTTGTGGGCCTCCCTTACCAAGTTCATGTTCACATTTCCTGGCTTTGAGTGTTCCTCCCCGCCTCACCCCAAGGTGGTTCTGACCCAGGTGTGTCTTGTCCCCTCAGCATCCCTTTGTCAGCAGCATCACCAATAATAAGGCTCTGAGGGAGCTGGTGGCAGAGGCCAAGGCTGAAGTGATGGAGGAGATCGAAGATGGCCGGGAAGAGGCAGAAGAGGAAGACACGGTGGATGCTACCTCTGTAAGACCAGGAAGAATGGGGGCTGGGGAGGGCAAGCGCCCAGTGCTGGAGTCTGTGGAATTTGAGGAGGCTCAGGAAGGGTGGTTTCTGTCTCTCTCCAGAAGCCCACACCGCAGGTTACATAAACAGGCGTGTGGGCCAGGGTGATGGATGGGCAGGTGTTGGTCAGATCCTAGAAGTTCCAAGAGACACCAGGAATCTAGATTTCTCACATGGAATCTTCTAATTTTTAAAAGGGGGCAGGTAATTCACTTCCAACCTTTTTCACATTGACTCACTGCTAAAGGGGCAGGGAGGTGGCATCTTCTGACCTCCTCTACCTCCATAAGAGGAAGGCAGAATCACCATCAGCAGCCCAAGGCTTGTTCCTATGAGGCCAGACATGCCGCCACCTTCCAGCCCTCTTACTAACCTTGTCACCAGCTGTTCCTCCTACAGCACCCACCACCCCTCTGCTGGATTCAGTAATTCACTGCAGTGGCCACACAGAACTCACAGATTATGGGCTTTATTAGGGAAGCAACAGGCTACAATTCAAGCTCAGGAATGCACTCAGTCTCTCTCAGCTGGGCATCTCTCTCAGCTGGCCGACTCTCTCAGTCTCTCTCATGAGCATGTCTCTCTCCCTCTCCTTCTCTCTCTTTCTCTCTCTCTCAGCAATGCATCTCCCTCTCATCTCTCTCAGCAGTGCATCTCTTTCAGCAACATGTCTCTTTCAGCAGCACATCTCTCTCAGCTGGCAGTCAGAGAGATTCTCTCTGCCTGTAGTTGAGCTCCTTCTGAGTCTGGCAGAGCAGCAAAACTAACCAATCCCAACATCAGAATTCTACACACCTGAGAGAGAGTGACTTGCTGGAAGATGACTTTGTGCTGCCACAGGTGGATGACTTTAATAATCAGCTACTCAGTTGCAAAGTGGGAGTTACAAATACTATGGCTAGAAAAGCCATACCTTGTAATTTACTGCATCACGCTCACATACAAAAGGAGACTGTTTTTCAGCACATTGGGATAAATGAAAAGAAGCCACATGGAGTCAGAGGCTGCAGGCCAAAGGGCTTTGCTACCTCAGACCCTGTTTGCCTGCTCTGAGGGCCAAAGGGACCCTGTCTTAGCATATTTGTAACCCATTAGCAGCTACAGCACTTGCTGAGCATCTGTGAGCTAATTTAAATTAAAAATAAATAAATAAATAAGCAGAGTACCTCAGTGGGCCTGACTCTGTCCTAAATGGCTGCTTTTCAATGTTTGGTCTAGCTGCTTGGGGAGAGCTCCTTGGCTAGGACCTAGTGAAGCAGGGGCTGGACTTGCCCACATTGTTGTCCATGCAGGCCCATGCAATGGCTTCCTGGAGTTGCATGCAGTCATGAGAGCAGCGTGAGGCTGGTACAAATCCTCACAAGGGTAAAGAAAAGAATCTTAGGGGAGAACAAGCAAATTAGTATAATAACCACAACTATTTCTGATTGGCTCCAGAGTGAGTGCTGGGCAGTCAGCCTTCTGCAGCCTACAACAGAGAGGAACCAAGGCTCCATTTTACAGATGGGAAAACTGAGAACTGAGAAGTGAAGTGGCTGGCTGAGCAGATAGGTAGCAGGGCTGGGTGTAGGTGAGGAATAGAGAATCAGGGTGGGAGAGGGAGACAGCTTTCCAGGGCCTGGTTCTAGGAGAAAGTGGCAGGCAGAGGGGCTGGGGAGGGAGGGAAAAAGTGGTCACTATGGCCTGGATCTCCACGGGCAGGAGGCTGATTTTCGTGAGGGCAGTGGGGACCATTGAAGGGTATCAGGCAGGGGCTGGGTGTTGGTTGAGGGCCATGGCAGATCAGATCTAAATTTTAGAACCATTTCTCTGGGTGCTGAAGAGTAAGTAGATTGGAATTACTTCTAACTACCTTATCCAAGATAAAAAACCAGGGGCTAGAAGGACTCCAAAGAGTGCTGACAGTGTGATTCCATGTATATGAAGTTTAAAAACAGATAAAATTAACCTGTGGCACTTGGTTGCCATTGAGTCGACTCCAGGTCATCACAGTCCCATGTATGTCAGAGGGTTGTCAATGGCTGATTTTTTTGAACAACAACATAGCACTTAGCGATTGAACCTAGATGCAAAGGCATGTGGAGGAGAGGAAGGGGGCTGTCACTGGGAAAGGAGTGGGCAAGACCTCTGAGCAGTGGCCGGCTCCATGCCTGACCTACAAGTGGGTTCTCACTTTATTCTTTAAGCTGGACATTTCTGTTTCATCCACAGAATTGGGTATTCTGTTTCACCCTAGCAATGTTTCCAGTACTCTTTACCCCCAAAAGCTCTGTCAAACAAACAAACAAAAAAACCTCAAAACTTTGTACCTGGCACATTGAATCCAACCCCCAGATAAGTTGTGTTTGGCTTTTATACAATTTTTAAGCCTTTTGAATTAGTTGCCAAGTAAAAATCTGGAGATGTCAGTAAAAATCCACATTTTCCTTTTCTCTTGAAATGTTGGAAGACGTGGCCACAACACTCAAAAGTTTCCTGCATTGTCACAATTGGCTGGAGCAGAGTAGCCACTGCCCCCTTAGATGGGGCATTCACCTCCACTCCTAGAAGAAACACAACCAACCAATTAACCAATGGTTGTTGAATCAACTCTGACTAATGGTGACCCCATGTGTGTCAGAGTGGAACTATGCTCCATAGGGTTTCCAGTGGCAGATTTTTCAGAAGTAGATTGCCAGGCCTTTCTTCTGAAGTATCTCTGGGTGGGTTTGAACAGCTAACCTTTTAGTTAGCTGCTGAGCATGTTACCATTTGCAATACCCAAAGACTCCTCCTAATAGGAATAATAGCTATTAAATGAAGCTAAGGTTAGAGACAACAAGATTCCTATTCCTTAAAACAGGTGGTAATTTTATTGTTGGTTGGGCATTAGGGATTGGTGAGGACTATGGCTTACTGGGGACTTTTACCTATTTTACTCCCTGGCCCTGATCCATGTCACCTTGTTGGGGTCTGACTTTCCAACCCTCCTGTGTCTCTGACTTTCCTTGGACATGGAGCAGTACAGCAGTATGGCTTTAACTGTCCTTTTTTTGTTTTTACCCTAGTCTCTAGGGAACCACACTCAGGATTCTTCTGAGGTGAGTCAGCTGAGCCTCAATGCTGACAAACCACTCAAGGAATCATCTTCCAACCCGCCAACACAAAGCCAGACTCAGGACAGTGTGAATGGGCCCTGCAGCCAGCCCTGTGAGGACAGATCCCTCCAAACCACTAGCCCCCCAGATGTGGCCCCTGGAAATGAGAATGGCCTACCTGCACCCCTCCGGAAGTCCCGGCCGGTGTCAATGGATGCCAGGATTCAGATAGACAAGGAGAAACAAAGCACTGACTGGGGGGACCTCAGTCCAGCAGCCAACAGGTCCCCAAAGCCAAGCCAAAGCCGGCCTAACAGCAGTGCTCTGGAGACCTTGGGAGATGAGAAGCTGGCCAATGGTAGGCTGGAACCCACTTCCCAGGCAGCTCCAGGCCCATCCAAGAGGGACTCAGATTATGGCAGCCTGTCCACCTCTGAGAGCATGGACTACAATACCTCCCTCTCTGCTGACCTGTCCCTGAACAGAGAGACAGGCTCTCTGTCCATTAAGGTAACTCCACCTCTCGCACTAGAGCCTTGGAGTAGGATTGCTGTAGGATGTTTTACTGCCCAGCTTTGGTTTTAGAAAGTATTTAGCAGCTGTTTCCCATTTGAAGTGGCTCATGAAGAATTGCCTTTTTTTTAAGGAACTTGTAGTTCAGTTCATAGAGGGGACAGTGGTGATTCAGTGGTAGAATTCTTGCCTTCCACGTAGGAGACCTGGGTTCGATCCCCAGTGTACCTGATGTGTAGCCACCACCCATCTGTCATTGGAGGCTTATGTGTTCCTGTGATGCTGAACAAGCTTCAGCTGAGCTTCCAGATTCCAAAACAAACCAAACTCACTGCCATCGAGACAGTTCCAACTCATAGCAATCCCTATTGGGTTTCCAAGGCTATAAATCTTTATGGAAGTAGGTGACCCCATCTTCCTTCCATGGAGCAGCTGGTGGATTTGAACCACTGACTTTCTGGTTAGCAGCCAAGTACCTTATCTACTATGCCACCAGAGCTTCCAGATGGACTAATACTTCCAAAGATGGACTAAAAGAAAGGCTTGATGATCTACTTCCAAAAATTCAGCCAATGAAAACCCTGGGGATCACGGTGGTCTAATCCCATTGTTCGAGGGGTTGCCATGAGTCAGGGGCCAACTTGAGGGCAGCTAACATCAACAGTTTGATTCATAGTTTCATCTCCAAAGTATTGGGGTTCAATTTGGGGTTTAGTAATGCCAAGCAGTTGGTTTGGCTTTCAATTTCAAACTTTGATTAAAGGCCTTGGTAATACCAGGAGAGAGAATTCTGAAAGTGGAAGTTCTTTTCTACAGACCTTTCAGGGGTCATACTATGGGGTCAACCAAGTGGTTCAGGAGATGACTGATAGATTCAATGAAAAGAAAGGGCTCATGGCTTTTTTCCTTGGCTTAGTGGTCTTTCTGGAGGTGGATAACATTGTGGATGACAATAGTTACTGTGCCTGAGGGGTCAGCCTGAGACAAACACTGTTAGGTGCTTCATTATCCCAATTTACAGATGCAGGAACTGATGCTTAGTGAAACTGGGAGCTGGACCATAGAAGGAGAAAGTGAAGGAGCTGATCAGACCCCAACTCCATGCTCTCAGCTCTACTTGCCTTCCTAGTGGAAGCTATGGCCTCCTTCTCCTCCATTGGCTGTAATGGGCTGACTCCTTCTCCTACCCACTTCATTACATTCTAGAATGTTCCTAAAATCACCATTGGCCACCTGACTGTGGCTATGTTGAGGTCTCACTCCTCAGCCAGGGCTGATTTTAGAGAAAGTACTATATAACTTCTTCTCCTATCCCTCATTGTTTTTAGCAGTGAAAACCACACAGTAGATCCTCAAACAATGTGTGCCTAATGAAAGGGAGAGAAAGAAGAAGCAGCCTGCTAGCCCATCAATGAGTTTCGGGAACCCAAGTTCCACAGGTCACTAGGACAAGTATGGACAGCACCTCTTAATGTATAGGCAGCATTGGGGCCCAGCAGCTTCCCAGGGACAGACGTCTTATCCCTTCTCTTCTTGAAAAGACTCTAAAGGTAGTGAGGGAGTACTGCCCAAGCCATCTCAAGACTACATGTGCCTGCCAAACGCATCCTGACAGGACTCCTGATGGTAGCAACTTCCTGGACCCAAAGTGCCCACCACTCAGGCAGTGTCGCAAATCAAGTCGGCCCTTCTTACGGCCCAGGTCAGATGAGAATGTTCTCCCTTTACCAAGTCCCAACTTCCTGTCCCAGGATCTGTCTTTTTCTGATTTAATTATCAAGACAATTCCCTTCCAAGAAAACCCCATTCTGTGTCCTCAGGGGAATGACCTTGCCCCACAGACCCAACACCAAAACCACCTCAAGGCCTCCACCAACAATTGCCATGGAGTCGGTTCTGACCCATGGCGACCCCGTGTGTGTCAGAGTAGAACCGTGCTCCACGGGGTTTTCAACGTTGATTTTTAGAAAGTGCATCTTCAGGTCTTTCTTCCCAGGAGCATCTGGGTGGACTTGAACCTCCAGTCTGTCCGTTAGCAGCGGAGCACATTAGCCATTTGCACTACTCAGGAACTCCCACCTTAAGATACAATAGTATAATCCCCAAACCTTGATTATTCTCTTGTAAATCACACAACGAATAATGCACCAATGTACAGTTTGTTGAATTTCCATAAGATTCATCCATTTCTCTTTTAGTTTAGTTCCTCCAGTCTAAAAACATCCCATCTTGAACTGAGTTGTAGGATGTGTGAAGTGGTATGATAGGAAGGTGAGAGTCAGGCTGACAGCCCTGTTACCAGGGTGTCCTGGGCGAGGTGCTGTGGGATGAGGTGGAAATGTGTAAATGTAAAAAAAAAAATAAAGGTAATTTTTCCCTTTTTCTTCCTGTACTCAAGGCTACACCACCTCCAGCAGGGTGTTGGCAACATTCTTGCGCTAGCTGACCTGCAGTGAATTGGGCTGTGCTGATAAGACTCCCCCAGCTGCATCAGCACCTTGGCCTGAAGTAGGAGCCTATTCCTCAGGGATGAGGCCCCGTGATCAGGAGGGGTTGTGTTCTGAGGGCTGCTGCCGGGGCCTCTTTTTTCCCCTTCATTCTCTACTGCCAGCTTACATTTCTCCTTGATCATTTGACCCATCTTTTTTTTGACAGTCTCCTAGTCTTTTATTTATTCATTCATTCATTCATTTTCCATACAGCAGTTCATACACATTTTGTTTTATGACATTGACTGCAATCCCCACAGTGTAACAGCTCTCATCCCACTTTCTCCCTGTAGTAACCTCTTCCCTGTCTCCTTTCCTGTGCATTCCTGCCCCCTGAGCTATCTCCCTGTGCAGATACTGCCCTTCTATTCTCCCGTGATTGATTGTTCTAAGGAGTGTGTCTTCCTGGTGTGAATGTTCACCCTCTATTCCTCTCTGTTGTTTGGCTGGAAGTTGATTTCAGACCTGAAGAGTAGCCAGGGGCCATAGTGTCAGGGGTCTCAGCAGGCTCTATCAGACCAGTAAACGTGGTCTTTTTTTATGATTTTGAGTTTTGTTCCACATTGTTCTCCCACTCTATCCAGTGTTTGACCCTCTTGAGCTGAGTCCTAGGACATGTGAATTGAGTACAATGGGGAGATGAGAGTCAGACATGATAGCTGTGTTCCCAGGGTGTCTGGGCAAGGTGCTAGGGGAGGTGGCAAAAGCATGTAGGGATGTGGCAAAGTGAGAACTGTGGGCTTGTCTCTACTGAGTGAGAATCAAGGTCAGAGAAAATTTGAGGGTACAGAGACCGGCTGCCTACAGCCACTTTGGCCGACTCTCTCCTCTCTCAGTAACACAGAGCTGGGCTCTACCAGGAGGAGCCTTGGAAGTCAGCCAATGGGTCAGGTACAAAGGACTGAAGGGGAATGCAATGATGAGACCACTGTAGGCCACGTGTCCTCACCCAAATCAGAATCCAGAATTTAAAGGCCCCATAGATTATCTCACACCTCCAGGCATCCAGGTATCACTTCGTAAGCACCCACATGTGCAATGCATGATTATTTGTAGTCAAAGGTAAAAATAATGAGTAATCCTATGGCAGTTCCAGATAGGAGTTCAGGTCAGGTCAGGGTTCCTGCCAAATCAGTTACAAAACAACTCTTGGTTTTTCACATTGGATTTTTGGCATGGCTGCAAGAGATTCTGGTTCTGTAATGATAGCCATCAGGAATGACACTTGCCGTGAGCCAGGTGCTACACCATGTGACCTCCAAGCATTATCTCATTGACTTGTCATAACCATCCTATGAGGCAAATACTATTATTATCCTCATTTGACAGATTTTAGGAAACTGAGGCTCAGACAGGACAAGGAACTTGCCCAAGTCACAGAGTGAATAAGTGGTAGAGTCAGGATTAGAACCCAGCCTGCATGTGTGGGGTGCTGGCAGCAAGGTAGGGAGGCATCAGGGCAGTATTTGGAGGCCAAGGTCAGGGAGAGGAAAGGGGGTACCCTCAATCACTCAGGCTCTCAGATTGAGAAGCTTAAGGCAAGAAGGGGACAATGGACAGCCACATCCTTCCTGGGCTGGACCGAGTCTGTGGCCAGGAAGGCTGCAGAGGGCATCTCCCTATATCAGCTGTGGATTCTTAGTTGAGATGCTGAGCTTCGCCTAATGATTTTTCCTGGACAGGACTCAAGGCTGCACAATAAGACCCTCAAGCGGACACGCAAGTTTGTGGTGGACGGTGTGGAGGTGAGCATCACCACCTCTAAGATCATCAGTGAAGATGAGAAGAAGGATGAGGAGATGAGATTTCTCAGGTAAGTCTGGGAAGCACCACCAGGGATGACAGTGGGGTGAAGTTATCGTATGCAAGATGAGCATAAGGGCCTTCTGTCTGCAGCATAAAATAGGAGATCAAGGAGACAAAAGGAAATGGGTTTGACTGAGATTCTGTACATCTCTATTCATCTATCCATCCCTCCATCCATTCATCTGTCCACCCATGCATCTACTCATCTAACCATCTGTTCATCCATGCATCTACTCATCCATTCATCCATCCATTCATCCACCCATCCAGTTGTCCTCCTGCTCATGCATCTATCTGTCCATCCCAAACATAAACATTGACTAAGTCCCCATGACAGCACAAGCATCACGCTGGGGTTGGGGAATAGGCAATGACCCAGACAGATAAGACTGTTGCCCTTGTAGAACTTATGCCTGATGGGCCAATGCACACCACACAAGATAATTTCCGATTGTGGCATATGCTGGGAGGGTAATGAATGGGTGATATGATAGCAAGTACCTGGGTTTGAGGGGTGTGCTGCTCTGAGGGAAACCCTCTGAGCTGAGCCTGAAGGGTGAGGCGAGCAGTTCTGTGCTCAGAGCTGGGAGCACAGAGGGAACTACAGTTGTTGAGGCTCTGAGGAGTGACTCTTGGCTTGTTCAAGGCACTGAAAAGATGGCTGGAGTGTAAGAGTCAGAGGGAGACAGTAGGGGATCTGGTCAGCAAGGTTGGCAGGGTCCAAATCATGTAGGCCTGTGGGCTCTGATGAAAGAGTGTGGCTTTTATTCCAGGTGCAGTGGGAGGGTAACAGCTGGAGAGTGACCAGGTCTGAGGACCCTTTTTAAAGATGGCTTTGACTGCTGTGTGAACCAGGGCTATAGAGTGGGCAAGACTAGGAGCAGGGAGACCAGGAGTTTGGACCCTCTTCTAGGAGTCAGGCTGTGGGCTTGGGCCATGGAAATGGGGAGGAGTGATTGGATTCGACATACATTTTGGAGGCAAAACTAATGAGCCATGCCAAGGGATTAGATTAGGCAGGAAGGTATTCGGCAGAACCTACAAGCCAGGGACTGTGCTTTGCACTTTTCAGTAGCTATTTGTTTCTAATAGCTCTCCTTGTTGTTAACTGCTGCTGAGTCAAGCCCCACTCATAGTGACCTCACACATAATAGGACCAGACCCTTGTGGTCCATTGGGTTTTCATGAGCTGATTTTCTGAAGTAGATGGCCAAGCTTTTCTTCCTGGTCCTTCTTAGTCTGGAAGCTCCACTGAAACCTACTCAGCATCACAGCAACACACACGCCTTCACTGGCAGTTGGGTGGTGGCTGCAAATGAGGTGCATTGGCTGGAAATTGAACCCAAATCTCCCACATGGAAGGTGAGAGTTCTACCACAGAACTACCACTGCCCTCCTACAAACAAACAAACAGAAAAACAGTTGCTGGTGAGGCGAGTCTTATTCATGGATACCCATGTGTGTCAGGGTAGAATTATGCTCCATAGAGTTTTTAGTGGCTGATTTTTCAGAAGTAGGTCACAGGGCCTTTATTGAAAGGTACTCCTCGTGGACTCGAACCTCCAACCTTTTGGTTTGCAGCCAACTGCTTAACAGTTTGCATCACTCAGGGACTTGTTAACAGCCCTCCTTAGGGAGATCTTATTTCTACCATTTTGTAAATGAGGAAACTATTTCTTGGCAGTTAAGTTACTTGCCCCAAATCACCTAGTTGGGAAGGGGTAGAGTTGAGATTATAATTGCATGTATTAGTCTCCTGTGGCTGCTACAACAGATTACTACAAACTTGGTGGCTTAGAACAACAGAAATTCATTCTCTCACAATTCTGGAGTCCAAAATCCAAAACCAAATCCACTGCCATCGAGTTGAGTTGATTTGATTCTGACTCATAGTGACCCTAAAGGACAGAGTGGAATTGTGGCATAGGGTTTCCAAAGCTATAAATCTTTACAGAAGACTGTCTCATCTTTCTCCCATGGAGCAGCTGGTATGTTCAAACTGCCCACCTTTTGGTTAGCAGCCAAATGCTTTAACCACTATGCCACCAGAACTCCTTTTCTGGAGACCAGAAGTCTAAAATCAAGGTGTGACCAGGGCTGCTGTCCTTCTAGAATTTTTAGGGGTAGAATCCTACCTTGCCTCTTCCAGCTTCTGATGTTGTTGTTGTTATGTAGTGTAAAGTGAGACCCGACTCATAGTGACCCCTCCTTGGGTTTCCGAGGCAGTATCACGGTGGAAGTAGATTGCCCAACTTCCTTCCGAGGAGTGGCTGGTGGGTTTGAACCACCGGCCTTCTGGTTAGCAGTCAAGTGCCTTATGCACCACGCTACCAGAGCACCTCAACTTCTGATGGCTCCTGGCATTTCTTGCCTTTTGGCCACATCACTCCAGTCTCACATGACCTTCTCCTATGTCTGTCTTCTCCTGTGTGTCTCTTACAAGGACACTTGTCATAGGGCTTCAGGCCCACCCAAATAATCTGAGATGATCCCATTTCGAAATCCTTCATTACATCTGCTAAGACCCCTTTTCAGATAAGGTCACATCTCAGGTTCTGGGCCTTATGAAGTGGATGTAGCTTTTGGTTGCCACCATTCACTGCACAACAGCACACCTGTCTGTGTGAGAATTTCCCTGAATGTCTCCCAGACTAGGTGCTTCCTGGGGGCAGCAGGGGAGGGTGTACTGGTCAGTGAGGCTGAGGAACAACCCAGCTCTACTGGGTCCAGGCCTCTGTGGGGTAAATTCATGATTGGTTTGGAGCAAATTTCTAGAACATCACACACATTCATATTTTAAAAAAGCATAAACTCAGAAAGAAGGAAGAATGGAAATGGGCACCCAGGGAGGAAGTGGGAAGTGTGCTGTAACAGGGAGGGATTGCAACTAATGTCACGAAACAAAATGTGTATCAATTGTTGAGTGGAAAACCAATTTGCTCTGTAAATTTTCACTTAAACCACAATAAAATGTTCGATAAGTAAATAAATAATAAAAAGCACAAATATTCCAAAGCAGTTTAGGATGCTGTGGAGCGCTTCTTCTCACTCGAGGCCAGAAGGATGAGAGCAGACTTTTTCATAGTTAGTGTTCCTGCATGCACACACACATACCCACTCTGGTGTCCTCATCTGCTGAGGGTTGGGGAGGCTGGGCAGGGCTTACTGTTGCCCGGTGACTCCACCTGCTGGTTTAACAGTCACCTGGGAGATGCCCTGGATTCATAAAGCTTCAGACCTCAGGAGCTGGGTTTCTGTTGTCTCCCCTGTGGACACTACAGGTTCTAGGGTTGAAATTCCAGATTCCCACACCTCACCTAGAAATGATGCACCTGACCCTGGACCCCTCCCTAAGAGGAGGAGCTGTGTGCTACTTGGGTTGGCAGGGTGAGACCTACCCAGGTGAAAGAGAGGTGCTCAGAAAGAACAAGCCTTTTCTTCTTTGTGTGCCGTGGTCTGGAGGTCAGAGTGTCCTGTAAACCAGGCACCAGGCTGCAGGGCCACAAAGGTTCAGATCATTCCCTGTTGACCCATGCCTCATTAATGCCTGGATCCTAGCATTCCTAGAAGATTGGCTCACATGTGGAGGTTTGAGTCTGCCCAGAAGTGCCTCAGAAGAAAGGCCTGGCAGTCTGCTTCCAAAAAATCATCTGTTGAAAACTCTATAGAATACAGTTCTCTGATGTGCATGGGGTTACCATGAGCTGGGGTTGACTTGAAGGCAAATTTTTTTTGAGGGGGGACCAGGTGGAGGTCACACAGGTTTTTGAACTGTGTGACAGCATGTGTATCCCTGTCCCCAGGTGAAGCTTCTGGGTCAGAGGTTCCCCTGTCCTTCCCTAAACTTGCTTGTGCAGGTTCCTTCTTAAGACATCTTAAGACATTATTCTGCCTCTCTGCCTGCTGCCCTTGTGAGAACCAGGGTGGGTCTGGGAGGTAAGGTTAGAACCTGGCTGCCTGCCCTCTTCTTTGTATATTCCTTGATTTGGTTGTTTATTTGTCAATTTTTGTCTAAACCTTAGTTTCTCTTGAGTTAGGATTTCAATTTTTTTGTTAACACTCACATAAATCGCCCCTGCTTTTCCACTTCCCAGAAAAGCAGAGGCTCAGCTAGAAGCTTCTTGATGGAGAATGTGCTTCTCCAGAGGTGCAGGTAGCCCCAGCCGCCTCCTCATTCTTGGTGTCTTCCAGCTTTTATTTTATCAAGTAGGACACTTTACATGCATCACCACATTTAACCCCCAAAAGACCTGAGAGGTCAAGATCATTGTCCCCGTTTTACAGATGAGGCAGTAAAAAACCAAACCAAACCCATTGCCATCAAGTCGGATCCAACTCATAGCAACTCCTCCTTAGGTTTCCTAGGTGGTATCACTACAGAAGTAGATTGCCAACCTTCCTTCCGAGGAGTGGCTGGTGGGTTTGAACCGCCAGACTTCTGGTTAGCAGTCAGATGCCTTAAGCACTGCGCCACCAGAGCTCCTGATGAGGCAATGGAGGTCCACAAAGATTGGGTGACCGCCCAAGGCCTACAATTGGAAAGTTGACAGAGCTAAGATCCAAACAAGGCTCCCTCAGATCCCAGAGAGTATGCCTGGCCTCTCCTTGTGTAGGTAGTTCCTTAGTCCTCAGTGGCATCTTTGCTTTTTACACTTTAAAGAGGCCTTCTGCAACAAATTTGCCCAGTGCAATGTATCATTTAATTTCTTGACTGCTGCTTCCCTGGACGTTGATGTGGATCCAAGTCAAATGAAACCCTCAGCAATTTCAATATTTTCTCTATTTATCTTTGAAGTGTTAAAATGCAAAGGTATCACTTTGAGGACTAAACTATGCCTGACCCAAGCCACGGTATTTTCAGTTACCTCATATGCGTGTTAAAGCTGGACAATGAATGAGGAAGACTGAAGAATTGATGCCTTTGAATTATGGTGTTGGCAAAGAATATTAAATATACCATAGACTGCCAGAAGAATGAATAAATCTGTCTAGGAAGAAGTACAGCCAGAATGCTCCTTAGAAGTGAGGGTGACAAGACTTTGTCTCACGTTCTTTGGACATGTTATTAGGAGAGATCAGTCCCTGGAGAAGGACGTCATGTTTGGTAAAGTAAGAGGGTCAGCGAAAAAGAAGAAGACCTTCAACAAGATGGATTGACACAGCAGCTGCAACGATGGGCTCAGATACAACAGTGATTGTGAGGATGGCACAGAACTGGGCAATGTTTTGTTCTGTTGTACGTGGGGTCACTATGAGTCGGAACTAACTCTACAGCACCTAACAGTAAATTGTGATGTTGTTTATTGGTCTAGTTGTAAAGATTTTTGCTTTTTTTATGTTGAGATGTAATCTACATTGAAGGTTGTAGTCTTTGCTCTTCATCAGTAAATGCTTCAAATGCACTTGCTTTTAGCAGGCAAGGTTGTGTCATCTGCATATTGCAGATTGTTAACAAGTCTTCCTCCATTCCCGATGCCACATCCTTCTTCGTACAGTCCAGCCTTCTCAGATAATTTGCTCAGCATACAGATTGAATAAGTATGGTAAAAAGATACTGATTACATAAATGATGCCTATTATTTTCTTTTTTTTAAAAAAAATCTCTCTTGTGATCTGGGTGGCATATTAGTTTTTAATGGAACTTCCCTGAAGATAAATATTTAAACTTTGGGGTTATGCTGCCAGTATTTTTTCGATGAGTGCAAGATTAAGGTGGTTTTATAAAATTAGTCTAGTGTGTGGTATAGGTCAAATTTGTGTGTGTGTGTGTGTGTGTGTGTTTTAAGGTAATATAATATCATGGTCTAAAATTCCAAAAATGGGAGAAGGTGAAGAGTGAAAACTCTCCCTCCCTCCTTTTCCTGCCAGCCAGCCACTTCCCCTCCCTGAGGTTATATTGTGGTGTATATCCTTCCATAGATACTTGAAAGTGCACATACATACACAGTGCACACACATTTATTGCCCATTTTGTGTTTTACACATATGGTGGGTAGAAATTTAGACACTCTAACATCTTGCTTTTTTCACTAAGAGATTAGTAAAGGGGCATGGAGGTGGCATCTTCTGACCTCCTCTAACTTCACAAGAGGAAGATAGAATCACCATCAGCAGCCCAAGGCCTGTTCCTATGAGGCCAGACATGCTGCCACCCTCCAACCAGCCCTCTTACCAACCTTGACACCAACCATCCCTCCCATAGCACCCTCTACCTCTTTGCTGGGTTTGATAATTTGCTGCAGTGGCCACACAGAACTCACAGATTACAGGGTTTATTAGGGAAGCAACAGACTACAATTCAAATTCAGGACATGCTCAGGATACAGTTCTTTGATCTGGACAGTCTCCCCTCTGCTGTGTCCTTAGATATGCCTCTCTGGCCCTTGGCCTCTTGACCTGGCCTCTGCCTCTGTGGGCCAGGTAAGCCTGACACTCCATCTCATGCCACCTTGGTACCACTGCCACCATCTCTCAACCAGGCGTCTCTCTCAGCCAGCAATTGAGATTCCCCTCTGCCTCTAGGAAGGCTCATTTTAAGCCTGACAGAGTGGCAAAACTAACCAATCTGAACTTCAGAGTTTACACACCTGAGAGAGAGCAAACTTGCCCAGAAGATTACTTTGTGCTGCTCCAACAGAAATACCCAAAGTGGATGACTTTAGCAATCAGGAGTTTAAAAGCAGCTACTTAGTTGCTCACAGTAAATTCCACCGTGGAGTTAATTGCTGGTCTCATTATACGGAATAACTACTACCAGCTTCCCAGCCAAGTTGACACTTATTTGCATGGTCCCACCCAGTCATCCAGCGGGAGTTGCAGAAACTATGGCTAGAAAAGCCATACTAAGTAATTCACTACACTGCAGAGATCATTCTATATCTGTTCATAAAGAGTTGTGTTTTTAATAGATGTTTTCCCAATGTAATTAAACATTTTCCTAAGACTTGATGTTTTAAAATAATTCATTGTATTTATTTTTGATGTTGTTAAAAACAACAGAACATACACCAATTCAACAGTTCCTGCACGTGCGTTTCAGCGGCATGGATTACATTCTTTGACTTGTGCATCCACTCTCATCCTCCTTTTCTGAATTGTTCCTCTGCCATTCACATAAACTCACCACCTCTTAAGGTTGCTATCTAACATTTCCGACTTGCTGTTGCCAAATTGATCCCACACGGATAGTCCAAGACTTGATTTGCAGTGGTTGTACAGAATTCCATCATACGGATATATTTGAATTTCTTTAATTATAGTGATGGACATGTAAGTTGTTTCTGATTTCTTAAAATAATGTTGTCATAAACATCCTTATTCAGTTGGGTTGTTCATCTCTGAATATTTCTTCAGATTCAGTATCCGGAAGTGGAACTACTATGTCAAAAGGCATGAACATATTGCTGAATTGTCCTGCAGAGATGGTCTACCAATTTATACCTGTCAGCAGTATATGAAAGTGTCACTTTCCACTATAATCTTGCTTATTTAGTTAAGGAGCTCCGGTGGTGCAGTGCCTAAGGCATTTGACTGCTACCCAGAAGGTGGGTGTTCAAACCCACCATCTACCCACTCGGCAACCCAAGGAAGGGTCGCTATGAGTTGGGACCGACTCGGCGGCACACAACAACAACAACAGCAACCCATCAGTAGATGGGGCAATCTACTTTCATAAAGATTTACTGCCTTGGAATCCTGACGAGGTTCTCTATGAGTCGGAATCTACTCAGTGGCAGTGGGTTTGGGTTTGTTTTGGGGCATTTTGTTAAAGAAAATGTTTATTTCTTTTTAATTTTGCATTTTATATCCTTATAAGTCATTAAAAAAATTTTTTTCTGTCTTTTGTTTCATGTCTGTGTTCTAAACTACTCTCTTATTAGGGTGTTCTTGTTTGTCTAATTGAATTGCAAGTACTCTTTATGTATTAAGATTATTAATGTTTTGTCTGTCACTAAATGTCAAATGACACCTTAGTTCTAGTTGCCCTCTTCCCATCTCGTGTAATACTTCTTCATGCTCCAGTGCTTAGTCTCCCTAGTTGTGAGTTATGTGATCTTTGAGACCACTTTCTGGTTGTGAAATACCTAACATCTTTTAACCGTTCAGGCGTCAGGAACTCCGTGAGCTCCGGCTGCTGCAGAAGGAAGAACATCGGAACCAGACCCAGCTGAGCAGCAAGCATGAACTACAGCTAGAGCAGATGCAAAAACGTTTTGAACAAGAGATCAATGTGAGTGGGAAAAGATGGGTCCTCCAGGGTTTCTTGCCTCTATTTTTTTTTTTTTAAGTAGGTGCTTCAGAATGGGGATAATTGGGCAGTGGAGAGTGATTTAGGAGTTGCCCAATTCCTGTGGTTTTGAAATCTCATTAAGCATTGACTTGTAAACAGAAAATCACATGAAGGTCACAGTGATCCTCTGAGTCACATAGGAGGTTCTTCTAGAAGAGAAATAACATTTTATTGAATACCACACAACAACTCTGCAAGGGAGATGGTCTGGTCTCCCTTTAGCAAATGAGGAAATTGAGATGCAACTCAAAGAGGTTAAGTCATTTGACCCAGGTCACACAACAAAGAAGTCGTGGAGTTGGGACTCAAACCCAAGTCTAAGCAGGCTTTGGGCTCTCCCCCATCTCCCTCCCAAGTATAAAGTAACTGCTGAATTTCTCTTTCTCTTCCTTCCAGGCCAAGAAGAAATTCTTTGATACTGAGCTGGAGAACCTGGAACGGCAGCAAAAGCAGCAGGTAGAGAAGATGGAGCAAGACCATGGTGTGCGCCGCCGGGAGGAGGCCAAGCGGATCCGCCTGGAACAGGAACGGGACTATGCCAGGTTCCAGGAACAGCTCAAACTGATGAAGAAGGAGGTGAATATGTGCTGGGCTGAGGCAGGGGGGCTAAGAGTATCAGGACTCTCTCATTTGCAAGTAATAGCAACCCCAGCAAAACCTCATATTAACAATGGGGAGTTTGGGGGAGGTTGTATAATGGTAAAGCTAAGTTCAGGACTCACCTTTCCTGTGTTGACTTCACTCTTAGTAAGCCTTGCCATGTGGTCTCTGGCAGCTGCCTTTGCATCCTCCCCGCTTAGCAGCACCAGCTGAAAGGGGCAAGAAAGAAGGAAGAGGAGGTGGCCCAGGGAGATTTGCAGTGCTGTTAACTAGAAGAGGAGTGAGTGCTGGGTATGAAAACACAGCAAGTCCTCTTCCTGCTACTCCCTCTTCTCCCAGAGAAGCCGTCCCGTGCTGGGGATCCACACACCTCTTCTTTCTCTGTCCCCTCCCAGCTGAAAGAGACAGGGGAACGAGGCACAGTCTTTGCCTGCTCTGGGAAAGGGCATGTGGGTCCCAGAGAACAGCCCAGAACCCAAAGGCCAGACCATGGTTTCCATCCTAGACTCTCAGGAGAAAGGAGACCGACAGAGGACTGGGGAAGCCCCAGGGCAGGAGCACCAATCCAGTTGTTTCCAATTGCTCCATGTCACTGGTCCATGAACCTCCACCAAGGGTAATCCATCGTACTGGGGCCTTCAGTTAGAGCCCAGCTCCCAGACTTTACCATGATGGGCTTGACGTTTGGTACATCCAATAGGCCTCAAGCAGCTGCCTGTGGGAACCAGGCCCCTGGCCAGATGAGCAGGGCCAGGGCTAGGGGTACAGCAAGCGAGGCACTTGCCTCAGGCACAAAACTTAAAGGGGTGCCAAAAAACTCAGTAATCAAGCTTAATCATATTTTCATACAAAATGGTAAAGCAAAAATTAATGTAAAAAATTCATGATGAATGAATATAAAAATTAAATGAAGACAGTATCTAACAGGGCCGAAATTAGGGGGAAGTGATGAGTTTGAGTCACGCAGGTACTAGGTTGGGTCCTATCTTTGTCATTTTGATATTTTGTGCATCGTAATTTTTTTTTTTTTTTAATTATTGTGGTAAAATATATATTATAAAAGTGGCCATTTTAACTACTTTGAAGTATCCTGTTCAGTGGCGTTAATTTTATTCACAATGTTATGCTACTGTCACCATTATCTGTTTCCAAAATTTTTACCCCAAATGGAAACTCAGTATCTCTAAACAATAACTCCCTATTTTACCCTCCCTCCAGCCCATGGTAACCACTAATCTGCTATCAATATCTATGCATTTGTCTTTTCTAGACATTTCGTGTAAGTGGGATCATGCAATATTTGACCTTTCATGTCTGGCTTATTTCACTCAGCATGTTGTTTTCCAGGTTCATCCATGTCATAACATGTATGAGAACTTCATTCCTTTTTTATGGCTGCCTAATATTCCATTGTATGGATGTACTACATTTTGTTTATCTGTTCATCCATGGATGGACATTGGATTGTTTCCACCTTTTGGTTATTGTGAATAATACTTTAATGAACATTGGTATCCAAGTCTTTATTTAACACTTTGATATTTTGTTCCTTGTGGATTTTTATTATTATTATTCATTTTTATTTCTAAAAATATTACCTTGATTACTGAGGTTTGTTTGTTTTTTTTTTTTTTTTTGCATTCCCTTAAATTTTGTGTCCAAGGTATGAGCTTCACTCCCCTCACCCTTGTCCTGGCCCTGGTGCTCAGAGATGGACAAGTGGGCTGGAAGGATTTGAGGGGAGCCAGTGTCAAACATATCCCCAGCTCATGCATCAGACCTAGTGTCGAGTCTTAGCTCTAGGGCTCACTAGCTGTTTGGCTTCAGACAAGTTCCTTCCCTGAGTCCCGTTTGCCTTCTGTCAAAATGAGAGTTATTGAGCAGCTACTTTATTATATGTGTGGCACTGTGCTCAGTGTCAAGGGTACTGCATTGAACAAAATAGACAGGATCCCTACCTCAAGGAACCAGAGAAAAAGTAAGTACACCATCACACAGATCAATTGCCAACTGCATATGTGCTGTGAAAGCAAATAGGCTGGTAAACTAGAATATATATGGAGAAACTGTGTAAGGTGTCATGGATGGCTGCTCAGTATATGACATTTAACCTGAGACCAGAGGATGCTTCATTCTTCTTCTGGGTAAGAGCATTCCAGAAATGTGGAGCAGCATGTTCAAAGGTCCTGGGGTATGGCAAGAACTTGGAGTGTTCTGAGAGTTGAAAAATGACTGGTGTGGCTGAAATTTAGGAAGGAAAAGGGAGATTACCACAAAGTGAAATTGGAGAAGTAGACAGGGACCAGATCATGGAGGGTAGTGGTCCATGACAAGGAGCTTATAATGTATTAATTGTTGTTAACCGTACATTGCTCACGTGGATGTTTTGAGCATTAAGTTAGTTGTATGGTAAGCATTAAGAGCCCCGGTAGGGTGGTGGTTAAGCACCTGGCTGCTAACCAAAGGTTTGGCAGTTCAAACCCACCATTCACTCTGCAGGAAGAAGATGTAGCAGTCAGCATCTGTAAAGATTACTGCTTGGAAATCGTATGGAGCAGTTCTACCCTGTCCTGCGGGGGCACTAGTAGTCAGAATCAGTGTGACATCTGTGATGGTTTTATTTTGGGTTATGTTAACCATTAGACTTACTGTCTGCCCCAGAATAACTGCTTAGTAGATGCCGCTTCCTTCCTCGGCTCCCCACACCATCACATATATACACCCTTTGTATGTGTAGGGATAAAGGAAATGTGGGGAGTTGAAAGAGTGGGAAAGAAAGGAGGCACTTGAGATAAGGAGTGTGTAAGAGGGGATGAAGGTCCCTCACTCTTATAAGAACCTGCCCTCAACAAAGCTAGATTTCTTTGCTGCTAGCAGGTTTCCAGCAAGATTTACAAGCCTGGCATTAAACTCTAAGACAGTGTGTGGCATCTAGTACTTGGGCTCAACCTCAGTTTTTAAATTTTCTCTTACAAATTTTTTTCCCAAAAAAATATTTTTATGAAAATAAGAAGCTTGACTTCTTTGCTTTTTCATATTTTTGAGGAAGACATGGCTTCTGCCATTGAATAGGGTTATGTCCCTGTTACTCTTCTCTCACACTTGCCCTTGACCCTGTAGCTTGATTATTTCACAGAAGACTGCTGTCTTTAATCTTATTTCATGGAGGAGCCAGGTATAGTTTGCATTAACTTCTGGTTCCCAGAGCTGATTGTTGGGGTTTCATTACTTAATTCCTTAAACATATTTTGGGAGCTCCTACTATTTGCCCCACCTCCCATTTGTCAGTTTTTCCTGCCATGGTGGCCTGTGTGTTGCTTTGATGCTGAAAGTTATGCCACTGATATTTCAAATACCAGCAGGATCACCCATCATGAACAGTTTTCAGTGGCACTTGCAGACTAAGACAGACTAGAAAGAATGGCTTAGCAATCTCCTTCTGGATATTAGTCAGTGAAACCCCTCTGCACCACAACAGAACACTGTCAGACTTGCTTGCTTTGCACACATCATCAAGAGGGATCATTCACTGGAGACTACATCATGTTTGGTAAGTAGCGAGCCGGTGAGGGCAAGGCAGACCTTGGTGAGATGTAGCTCAACAGCTACAACGGTGGACTAGAACTTGGCATTGATCATGAGGATGACACAGAACCAAGCAACATTTTGCTGTGTCATACACAAGGTTGTCATGAGTCGAAGTCGACCTGATGGCAGCTGTCTCACCTGTCTAACTATTTAGTAGGTCCTCTATTAGGCTGTGATGAGCAAATCATACACAGCCCTGCCCTCAAATTTGCCATCATTGTAAGACATTAACAACAATATGGAAAGAGTTTTGTGACTACACAAAGTTTGAGAATATGTTTATTAGAGGGTGTGAAGGAAGAAGACAGCCTCTTCAGCTTGTGAGGAGAAAAGCAAACTTGGATCTGCCCTTCTTTTAGGATGGCAGTGTGGTGGGTGTGGGGAATGAGTTTTTGTGTGGACTCCGGAGTCAGAAAGACCCAGGTTTGAATCCTGATGCTCTGGACACGGGCAAGCTGCTCAAATACACTGAGCTCACTACCTTCTCTGTAAGTGCGTCATGACAGACTCTGCCTTGTGAGGGTATTCTGCAAACTAGTGACAGAATGCAGGCAAAGCACCTTGCATGTAATAACCACTCAGCACATGATAGTCCTGTTGGTTACTCTTGCTGTTATAATCCTTATGATCAGTTGCCAAAGTAAGGACCTAGGATTCTAACTGGCAGAAAGTACATGAGGGGCTTTGCTGTCAAGTTGATTCTGACTTTCCATGCACTTCAGAGCAGAACTGTGCTCCATGGAGTTTTCAATGGCTGTGACTTTTCAGGTGTAGATCACCAGTCCTTTCTTCTGAGGCACCAATCTTTGGGTTAGTAGCCAAGCACTTCCCACTGTTCTGCCACTGCCTACTCCACAATCCTAAGGTCTCCACTGATCCCAAAAGTCACCTCTGTGAGGGCTGTGGGTTTCTGAGTAAAGCCGAGGTGGGAATGCTCTTGGACTAGTGGTTAGGATGCACCAGTAGAATGAGGGTGAAGGGTAAAATTGGAAGGGATGCAAATTCCAGGTGAGCAGCCTCTAAACTACTCACAGATCTATTAGCCAGCCCAGCCCAGCATCAGAGAAATCCACAGCGTGGGTGCTGAGAAGGAAGACCACATAGATCCCACAGGGACTTTTCCTCTAACTCAGCTCAGAGAAAAGATGAGTTCACCCTGTCCATTTTCCTACAGTTCATCAAATATGAGAAAGCATAATTTGAGAAAGGTCATAATTTGACTTTAGGCATGGAAAACACACAAAAAAATAACAGAATAAAATTTGAAGTACCTCATAGGACCTTTCCAGGGTTATAGCAATTGGTAACAGATGCCCCATTGGAGGCGCTCACTCAGTTATGCCAAGAGATTTGGAGGACAGCTACCTGGCCAACTGACTGGAAGAGATCCATATTTGTGCCCATTCCAAAGAAAGGTGATCCCACAGAATGTAGAAATTATAGAACAATATCACTAATATCACATGCAAGTAAGATATTACTGAAGATAATTCAGAAACGTTTGCAGCAGTATATTGACAGAGAACTTCCAGAGGTTCAAGCCGGATTCAGAAGAGGACGTGGAACAAGGGATATCATAGCTGTTGTCAGATGGATCTTGGCTCAAGGCAAAGAATACCAGAAAGAGGTTTACTTGTGTTTTATTGACTATGCAAAGGCATTTGATTGTGTGGATCATGACAAATTATGGATAACATTGAGAAGAATGGGAATCCCTGAGCACTTGATTGTACTCATGAGGAATCTGTACCTTGACCAGGAGGCTGTCGTTCGAACAGAACAAGGGGACACTACATGGTTTAAAATCAAGAAGGGAGTGCGTCAGGGTTGTATTCTTTCTCCACACTTATTCAATCTATATGCTGAGCAAATAATCCGAGAAGCTGGACTATATGAAGAAAAACGTGGTATCAGGATTGGAGGAAGAATCATTAACAACCTGAGATATGCAGACGATACAACTTTGCTTGCTGAAAGTGAGGATGACTTAAGGCACCTACTGATGAAGGTTGAAGAATACAGTCTGCAGTATGGATTACATCTCAACATAAAGAAAACAAAAATCCTCACAACTGGACCAATGAGCAGCATCACAATCAATGGAGAGAAGATTGAGGTTGTCAAGGAATTCACATTGCTTGGTTCTACAATCGATGCCAACGGAAGCAGCAGTCAGGACATTAGACGACGTGTAGCATTGGGAAAGTCAACTGCGAAGGAACTGTTTCAAGTGCTGAGGAGCAAGGATATCTCCTTGAGGACTAAGGTGCGCCTGACACAAGCCATGATATTTCCAATCACCTTGTATGCATGTGAGAGCTGGACAATGAATAGGGAGGACCGAAGAAGAGTTGATGCTTTTGAGTTGTGGTGCTGGCGAAGAATGCTGAAAGTACCATGGACTGCTAAAAGAACTAACAGATCTGTCCTGGAGGAAGTGCAGCCAGAATGCTCCTTGGAAGCAAGAATGGCCAGACTTCGTCTCACCTATTTTGGTCATGTTGTAAGAAGGGACCATTCCCTGGAGAAGGATGTCATGCTTGGTAGGGTGGAGGGTCGACGAAAGAGGGGGAGGCCTTCAACGAGATGGATTGATACAGTGGCTGCGATGATGGGCTCGAGTATAGCAGGGATTGTGGGGCTGGTGCGGGATCGGGCAGTGTTTCGTTCTGCTGTGCATGGGGTCGCTATGAGTTGGAAACGACTCGACGGCACTTAACAACAACAACAACAGCAATTGGTATGGATTATTTATCATGCTACTAACCTTGCACTAAGGAGATACACATATGGGAGAAGTCATTATTAACAAGCTATTTGAATATTCTTCATTGTCAATTTCAAGTAATCTAGTAATGTGTGTATATATGTGCATACATCTACAAAAAAGGAAAAAACAGTTGCTGTTTCATGGATTCTGACTGATGACAACCCTGTATGTGTCACAGTAGAACTGTGTCCCACAGGGTTTTCAATAGCCAAGTTTTCAGGAGTAGATCTCCAGGCCTTTCTTTTGAAGTATCTCTATGTGGACTTGAACCTCCAGCCTTTTGGTTAGCAGCTGAATGCATTAACCTTCACACCACCCAGGGGCTCCACATACATCTACATATATAATAAATATATATAAAAGAAAAACCAAACTCACTGCCATCGAGTTGATTCTGACTTATAATGACCCTCCTTGGGTTTCCAAGGTGGTAACTCTTTTTTTTTTTTTTTTTTTTAATTGTGATTTGAGTGAAAGTTTACAGAGCAAATTCATCTTCCATACAGCAGTTCACATACACTTTGTCTCATGACATTGACTGTAATTTCCCACAGTGCAACAGTTCTCCTCCCACTTCCTCCCCATAGCCACTTCTTCCCTGTGTCCTTCCTTCCTGTGCAGTCCTATCCCCCCTACCCCCCTGCCGCAAGCTGTCTCCTTGTACATACACAGCCGTTCTGTTCTCCCATGATTGTTCTCTCCAAGAAGTGTATCTACCTAATGTAAATGTTCGGCTCATATGCCTATCTTTTGTTTGGCTGGAAGCCACAGAGTGGCTTCAGTTCCACACCTGAGGGGCCCCTAGGGTCTTAGAGGTTTCACCAGGCTCTATCAGACCAGTGAACCTCGTCCATTTATTTTTGCCCCCAAATGATTTTGAGTTTTGTTCCACATTTTTCTCCCACTCTATCCAGGATCTCCTATATAGATCCCCCTCGAAATGGCTAGCAGTGGTAGCCAGGTGCCATCCAGTTCTTCTGGTCTCATAGTTGTATAGACTGAGGATCTCATGGTGCATCAGTCCCTTGGACTAATTGTTTCCATGCGTCTTTGGTTTCCTTCATTCTTCTTTCTCTGCACGAGGAGACACCTGTCATTGCATCATCTAAATGGCCACTTGCAAGCTTTTAAAATCCCAGTCACTACTCGCCAAAGTAGGACATGGAAAAATATTTTTGTGTAGTATGTTATGCCAATTAAGCTTGATGTCCCCTGAGACCATGCCTGAGTCCACAGGTCCAACTACTCGCTCCCGAGGTGGTAAATATTTACAGCAGTAGATTGCCTAGTCTTTCTTCCACAGAGTGGCTAGTGGGTTTGAACTGCCAGCCTTCTAGTTAGTGGTCAAATGCCTTAGGCACTACACCACCAGAGTGCCTTATAAATATATATGCACGTTCATAATTCTGAAAGAAGGGTATTGATGGTCTGCCCCTTAGTTCTTATACACACAGTAACCTTAGTATCCATGGGAAACTTGCTTGGTAATTGTAGCTTACTTCTCAGATTTGACATCAAACTTAACTATTCTTGAAAGAAAACTTTACAGGAATCTATATTTTCCTGTCTTCTTAGGTAGAATTCATTAAACATAATCTAATTATTTCTTCAGTAGTTTGGCTCTCCATAATACCATAGGATTATATCACTAGAAGGAGCCCTAGGGAAATTTTAGTTAAAAGCTGGAGAGTTCTTACCAATGAGAAAATGTGAACTCTAACAAGTTCAGTGACTTTTCCAGACATTCACAGCTGGACTGGAATCTAGGTTTTCTGACCTGTAGTAGATAAAATACAGTTCTCCTGCCCCTGCCTCTTTCTAGAGGCAGAGTACAGTGCTGGTGCATTGCTGTCCTCAGCTGTTACTGGTATGTGTAGGTCTTTGTGCCCTTTTGGAGTCCCTGAGTGGTGCAAACAGTTAACACTCATGGCTGGTAGCCAAAAACTTGGAGGTTTGAGTCCAACAAGAGGTATCTCAAAAGAAATGTCTGATGATCTACTTCTGGAAATTCATCCATTGAAAACACTATGTAAGGATGCCTGGCTACCATTACTACACATTTTGGTCCAAGATTCTGTAGAGGAATCCTGATCAAAAGGGGGGAAATGCAAAGCAGAATTTGAAATTCTTATGTAATCTCCATTTTCTGGAACCACTGAGGCTGGATAAATCCTTGAAACTGTTGCTCTGAGATAATCTTTAAACATTAAACCAAAAATATACCCTGAAGTGTTCTTTAAAACAAGCAATAAACCAAACCAAACCACTATCATCAAGTCAATTTGACTCATAGCAACCCCTCCTTGGGTTTCCAAGGTGGTATCACTACGGAAGTAGATTGCCCAGTCTTCCCTCTGAGGAGTGGCTGGTGGGTTTGAACCCCCAGCCTTCTGGTTAGCAGTCAAATGCCTTAGGCACTGTGCCACCAGAGCTTAAATAATAAAGAATATCTGTATTGAGCATTGTGCTCTTTTAAGATCTCTGTGGGATCAAATTAACAAGAGCAACTCAACAAATTAGATAGAAAACTTAGGAGACAGTAAGTTTATGTTAATGAAGAAGGAATAACTTGGAAAAGGAAGGTGAGAATGATTGTACAACTTGGAGAAGGTAATCAGTGTCACTGAATCATACATCTATTGTTATGTGCCCTCGAGTCAGACCCGACTCAGAGCGACCCCTCCTTGGGTTTCTGAGGCAGTATCACTACGGAAGTAGATTGCCCAATCATACATCTAGAAATTGTTGAATTGGTGTACATTCGGCTGTATATAGTCTCAACAACAAAAAACCCTATGGAATACAGTTCTAGTCTGCCACATATGGGGTCTCCATGAATCAGACAAGTTATTGTGCCCCTTTGCTAAGTAGCCCCACATGACTCTACTTTTATTGTTAATTTTTGCCTTTTATTCCATTGTTAGTGGTGTAACATTTCTTGCTGTTTTCAGTGTCTTTAGTACGAACTTCTTGTCTTATTTTTATATTGCTGCTTCTAATCTTCTGTCCTGGAAAACCAAACGATCAAGCTTGTAAAAGCACAGTTTTAAGATAATGAGGTCTTTAAAATATGTGATGCTGTGAATGGCACTGTCCAAATATGTTTTGGTGAATACCACAGACAGATGCTGAATTAGAGTTATGTATCATATCCCAGGTGCCACTGGTATGAAAGCAGAGATGGCAAAGTAAGATTTTTAAATATATTTTATTAGGACTTTTTTTTAAAAAAATGAGGACTTCTTTTAAGACAATACTGGAGCCCTGGTGCTCCAGTGGTTAAGTACTCGCTACTGTGGTAGTTAAGGTTGTATGTCACCTGGGCTGGTACTGGTTGAGTGGCTGGGCAGCTGGATGTAGTTATTCCCCATGGTGAGATTGATAATTAACTCATGGTGGAATCTACTGGAGTAGCTGAGTAGCTGCTTTAGGGATGAGGGCTGCTTCCAGTATATAAGTAACGTTGAGTAAGGTCTCCAGCTTCTTGGCATGCTTGAACCCTGCATGTAGCTGAGTTTATATTCAGCAGCCTGCCATGATCTTGGGACTTTTAATGGACTTGAATGGCCTGCCATGTGATTCGGTAATATCGGGACGATACCTTTTTACTTGTTGACCTTGGGTTTGTCAGCCTCAGCAGCTAGCAGCTAGCAGCTGCCTGAGTGAAGAGATGCCTCTAGCTTTAGTGGGCTGGGAGCAAGGGATGGAGCTGAAGCCCAAGGTTGAGCAGCTTTCATCCAGCCTCTGGAGCCTGGCATCTGGAACTTGGACTTCTAACCTCCAAAGCAGGAAAATAAACTCCTGTTTGCTAAGGCCATCCCATTTGTGGTACAAGGTAACCAAAATAACTACAACCAAAAGGTTGGAAGTTCAGACCCACCAGTGGGAGAAAGATGCAGCAATCTGCTTCTGTAAAGATTTACAGCCTTGGAAACCACATGGCAGTTCTCCTCTGCCCTATAGGGTCAGTATGAGTTGGAATTCACTGGTCAGCAATGGGTTTTTGAACAGGTTATCTAAGACTGTGATTCTCAGCCAGAGGCGATCGATTTTGTCCCTGAGGGGGTAGTTGGCAATGTCATAGGTATTTTTGGATGTCACTTGCCAGGGGGTGTGGATATAACTGGCATCTAGTGAATACAGGCCAGGGATGCTACCAAACATGCTACAATGCATGGGGCAGCTTCCCCAAACAAAGAATTATTCAACGGTAATAGTCAGTAGTACCAAAGTTGAGGAACCCTTATCTGAAACCATTAAGGCCATAGAACATAGGAGCAAGATTTACTTACAGATCTAAAACCATGAAAGAAAACATCCAAGAAATAGAAGGAGAAACACTGAAGAATGGCTGGTGGGATTTTGAGGTTATATGGTTAAGTTTAACTTTATAAGAAACTGCCAAACTGTTTTCCAAACAGGTTATTCTGTTTTACCATGGTGATGTATTAGAATTCCAGTTGCTCCACATTCTCGTCAGCACTTAGTATCATCAGTTTTATTATTATTAGTCATTCCAGTAGGTGTGCAGGAGTCCCTAGGTGGCATAAACAGTTAAGTACTTGACTTCTGCTGGAAGGTTAGCAGTTCAAACCCACCCAGAGGCGCATTGGAAGATGTTATTGTGTTAGGTGCTATCAAGTTGGTTCCAACTC
Organism: Orycteropus afer afer; assembly: GCF_000298275.1. NCBI lineage: Eukaryota > Metazoa > Chordata > Mammalia > Tubulidentata > Orycteropodidae > Orycteropus > Orycteropus afer. The sequence continues at coordinate 12,365,966 of NW_006921649.1, read as the reverse complement.
ATATCAACCCTGTGTACTACAGAAGGAAATACTGCCTGGTCCTGCACCATCCTTAGAACCGTTGCCATGCATGAGCTCATCATTGCAGCCACTGTGTTAGTGCATCTCATTTAGGGTCTTCCTCTTTTTCACTGACCCTCTCCTTTACCAAGTGTGATGGTTAAGGTTGCATGTCAACTTGGCTGTGCTGTGATTCTCAGTGGTTTAGCAGTTATGATGTAGTCATCCCCCATGATGAGATTTTATATAATGTAATCACTTCCATGATGAAATGTGCTATGAGCAGCCAGTCTGTTGAGAGATTTTCCTCTGGGGTATGTCCTGCTTCCAATATATATTTGGACATCTTGGGAAAATTCTCTGTCACATGCTGGATCTTGATCCTGCACCTAGCTCATCATCATCTCCAGTTCCTGAACTTGAACCAGTGGCCTGCTCTATTGCATGCCAATCTTGGGATTGTTGCCTTTGTAGCCTATGATCCAACAATCTGCCATTTTACCTGCCAATCTTGTGTTCGTTGGCCTCCAAAGCCAACAGCCTGCTCCTGCAGCTGTGTGAGTCAAGAGATGCCTCCAGCTTGACGTTTGTCCTGTAGACTTAGGACTTGCCAGCCTCTAAAGCTGCATGAGCCATTTCCCTGAGATAAATGAGATAAATCAATCTCTCTCTCTCTCTCTCTCTCTCTCTCTATATATATATATATATATATATATATATAATTTTTTCACTGGTTTTGCTAGAGAACCTAGCCTACGACACCAAGCATGATCTCTTTCTCCAGGGATTGGTCCCTTCTGACAACATGACCAAAGTACAAGAGATGAAGTCTAGTTATTCTTGTTTCTGAGAAGCATTCTGGCTCCTTGGACTAGTTTTCTTCCAAAAGGTTACATTACAACCTTGAAAGGCCTATGGAGATCTTAAAAGCTTGCAAGCAGCTATCTAGATGCAACAATGGGTCTTTCCTTGTCCAGAGCAAAGAAGAATGAAGAAAACCAAAGATTCATGGAAACAATTAGTCCAAGCAACGGGTACACCATGTGATCTTCAGTCTATACAACTATGAGACCAGAAGAACTAGATGGTGCCTGGCCACCACTGTCAACCACTCAGAGAGGGATCTTTGTAGGAGATCCTGGATAGAGTGGGAGAGCAATGTAGAACAAAATTCAAAATCATTTGGGGAAAAAAATAAAGGGACCAGGTTTGCTGATCTGATAGAGCCTGATGGAACTACTGAGACTATGGTCCCTAGCTGCCCATCAGGTGTGGAATTGAATCCACTCCTGTGGCTTCCAGCCAAACAAAAGAGAGACATATGAGGTGAATATTTATACTAAGTAGATACACTCCTTGGAGAGAACAATCATGGGAGAATAGAAGGGCTGTGTATGCACAGGGACATAGCTCAGGGGACAGGAGTGCATGGAGGGAAGGACACAGGGAAGAGGTAACTATGGGGAGGAAGTGGGAGGGGAGCTGTTGCATTGTGGTAAATTGTTGTCAATGTCATGAGACAAAAGCATATGTGAGCTGCTGTTTGGAAAGTGAATTTGCTCTGTAAATTTTCACCCAAATCACAATTAAAAAAAGAAAGAAAACCCTATGGAGCAGTTCTACTCTGTACACATAGGGTTGCCATGAGTCGGAATCGAGTCAACAGTGACTAGTAACAACCATAGATTTACTCAAATAATTACTTTTAGAAGGATCAACACAAGGCGGGCCCTATTGAGGCAAAGGTTAAAGATATCTCAAATGTCCAACTTTTCCAAAGTGCTATACCAATCCATCATCTCTACCATTAACTACTCCTCCTCTCACTCAGTACTCTCCCTCCTGTCTTATAATTCCATAACTCATATATTCACAGAACTCATGAACTGCCAAGGGATTGGCTCACACAATTGTGGAGACTGACACATCCTAAATCCATGGATCAAGTGTCAATCTGGAGGATTCTCCTCACTCACGTGGTTTCAGGGCCAATGAAGCCAAATCAGCAAGTCAGACAACAGGCTGCTGGCTCACAGTTCAGAAGCTGGTGAATCAGGTCAGACATAGGCTGCCATCTCAAGTCCCAAGAAGGTCAGATGATGATGAATCAGATGCAAGATCCAGAGTGAAAGAGAGAATTTTGCCAAAGCTTTCATGTGTATTGGATGTAGACCATACCCCTCAAGGAAGCTAAGGGTAGTGACTTGAGGCAGTAACTCAAGATACATCCCACTCTAATCCTGCATCATTAATGTAACAGACTACTCACTCCAAAATGGGACCATAACCATAGGCACAGAGGCTAGAATTAATAATATATAACAAAATGGAGGACTATGGCTAGAAGGGCCATGTTAAGTAATTCTTTGCACCACAGATACATAGTGGTATTTCATTGTTTTTAATTTACTTTCTCCTAATGACTAATGAGGAGCTCTGGTAGCGTGGTACCCTAAGGCACTTGACTGCTAACCAGAAGGTTGATGGTTCAAACTCACCAGCCACTCCTCGGAAGGAAGGTTGTGCAATCTACTTCTGTAGTGATACTGCCTCAGAAACCCAAGGAGGGGTTGCTGAGTTGGATCTGACTCGACGGCACATAACAACAACAATGACTAATGATGTTGAGTCTCTTTTCATGTGCTTATTTGCTTCCACATATCTTTTTGGTAAAGTATTTGTTCAAATCTGCACTTTTTTTTTTTTTTTTATTGTGCTTTGGGTGCAAATTTACAGAGCAGAATTTGTTTTACATTCAACAGTTTTTGTACATTTGGTTTAACTCCCCAATTACCATGCCCAACCCTAACCCACTCTCCTCTCCTTTCCCTGTGACATCCCCCCATCCCTGTACCCTTCTTGGTTATGTACTCCTGTCTGTCCAGCTTTCCCTCCGTGTGAATGCTGCCCCTCTGGTGCCCCATGGCCGGTTGCTCCAAGGGGTGTGTCTCCGTAGAGTAGGTGGGTCTTTTGCACATTTTTTAACTAGGTGATTTGTTTTCTTATTACTGAATTTTTGACAGTTCTTTTTATATTCTGAATATCAGTCCTTTGTCAGATACGTGTTTCATAAATATTTATTCCTAGTCTGTGGCTTGCCTTTGTTCCCTTAACCGTTTCTTGAATAAAGCTGACATTCCTAATTTTGGTGAAGTCCCACTTACCATTTTTTTCTTTAGGGATCATACTCTTGGTGTTGTATCTAAGAACACATGCTTTCTTCTAAAAGTTTTACATTTTAGGGTTTACATTTAGATGTAAACAGCTTGAGTTAATTTTTATTTAAGGCATGAAGTGTGGATGAGATGTTCAGCTTTATTTTGTTTTGCTTATGGATATCCAGGGAGCTCTGGTAGCATAGTGCCTAAGGCACTTGACTGCTAACCAGAAGGCTGGCAGTTCAAACCCACCAGCCACTCCTCGGAAGGAAGGTTGGGCAATCTGCTTCTGCAGTGATACCACCTCGGAAACCCAAGGAGGGGTCGCTATGAGTCAGGGCCGACTCGATGGCAAACAACAACAGCAACATGGATATCCAGTTATTATAGTACTGTTTGATCATTTACTGAAAAGATTGTCCTTTCCACCATTGAATTGCCTTTGTACTTTTATCGAAAATTGACTATATATAAAAACCAAAACCAAACCCACTGCCATCAAGTTGACTGTAACTCATAGTGACCCTATAGGACAGAGTAGAACTGTCCCCATAGGATTTCCAAGGCTGTAAATCTTTATGGAAGCAGAGTGCCTCATCTTTTTCGCAAGGAGCAGCTAATGGGTTTGAACCACAGACCTTTTGATTAACAGCCCGTTGCTTTAACCACAGCTCCACTGGAACTTGATTATGTATATGGGGTCTATGTCTGAACTCTCTGTGCTGCTCCACTGATCTATTTGGCTATCCTTCCTGCAATATTATACTGTCTTGATAACTGATAACTTGATAACTTGATAACTTTGTCATAAGTCTTGAAATCTGGTAGAGTGAGTCCTCCAACTTTGCCCTTCTTTCAAAAGTATTTTGACTATTCTAGTTCCTTTGCCATTCCCTATAAATCCTAGAGTCAGCTTATTGATTGCTGTGAAAATGCCTGCTTGGATTTTGATTGGGATTTAATTGATTCCATAGATCTACTTATAATGGGCATCTAAACAATATTGAATCTTCCTATCCAAGAACACAGTATTATCTGTCCATTTGTTAAAGTCATCTTTGATATCTTTCTCCAGTGTTTTGTAGTTTTCAGTGTTTCATGGTTTTTTGTACTGTTGTATAAGATACTGTTTTTCAAAATGTCGATTTCAAGTTGTTAATTGCTAGAATATAAACAAAACAAACAAAAACTAAAAAAAAAAAAAAAAACCTACTGCCCACTGAGTCAATTCTGATTCATAGCAACCCTTTAGGACAGAGTATAACTAGCCCATAGGATTTCCAAGGCTGTAATTTTTTTTTCCCCCCTTAACTCTTTATTGAGTTTTTTTTTTTAATTCTTTATTGTGATTTGGGTGAAAGTTGACAGCAAATTGGTTTTCCATTCAACAATTCATGCACATTTTGTTTTGTGACTTTCATTGTAATGCCCACAATGTAACAGCACACTTCCCACTTGTTCCCTGTGTTTACCATTTCCCTTCGTCCTTCTTTGCTGTTCCTTCCTGGCTTCTGAGCTTTATTCCTGGGTAAATATTGCCCTTTGATCTTCTGTGGTTGATTGTCCTAAGGAGTATGTACCTCCCTGGTGTTATTGTTTACCCCATTGGCCTGTCTATCATTTGGCCAAAAGTTGAGCCACAGAAGTGAGTTCAGTTCAAGGCTTATTAGGTAGGTGTCTAAGGGCCATAGTCTCAGAAGGTCCACCAGTCTCTATCAGACCAGTAAGTCTAGTCTTTTTATGATTTTGAGTTGTGTTCCACATCTTTCTCCCACTCTATCCAGGACCTCCTATTGTGATCCCTTTCATAACAGTCAGCTGTGGTAGCCAGGTACCATCTTTTAGTCTCAGGGTCATGGAGACTGGGTTCATGCAGTCCATTAGTCCTTTGAACTCATTGTTTCCTTGCATCTTTTATTTTCTTCACTCTTTTTCACTCCAGACAAGGAGAGACCAGTAGTTGCACTTAGATAGCTGCTCACCGATGTTGTAAATCTTTATGGTTAGCAGTCAAATGCTTTACTTAGACACTATACCATAGGGGTTTAAAATTCTTCTCTGATAATTCCAACATCTGTTTCATCTCAGAGCTGGCATCTGTTGATTGTCTTTTCCTTTGAATATTGGTCATACTTCCTCATTCTTTGCTTTGGGTCATACACACAGCTCAAGGACAAATCTGAGACTTGTGTAAATTCATACATGGGATTAGGGAGTTTCCTTTTTCTGTTCTCTCCTCTCTGGGATGCTCCCCACAACTTCTGGCCTACATAGGTCCCTTTCCTGGTTTTCTGGACAGAAGGATGGAGCTCTTTTAGAGTTTGCATAGGTCAGAGCTTATGGTACAAAGCCAAGAGAGCAAAAGGAGGGAAAAAATGGGAATTTCACATCCTATACCAGTCCCTTCTCCAAGTTTAATTTCCCTTCACAGTCCCCCGCTTTTGTTTACTTTTCAGTGTCCTCAGGTCGTTACTGTCTGTAGTTTGTCCAGAGTTTTTCATTGTGGTCAAAAGAAGAGAGAAGCTGTATTGTCTTATTTCACAATGCCTGAATTTCCTTTTTTTTTCCCCCTAGCATGGACAATATTTTTTCCTTTACCAACTGTTCTTCAGTATCCTCTATCAGTGAATGCATGTTTGGGGTTGTTAGACACCCAGGAAGGTGTGGCTTCCTCAGGAGAACTATCTGAGGAACTCTAGGTTCCTTAGAGAGAAGTGTCAGCACCCCTGTCCCTCCCTTCCCCTCATCATATCATGCTTCGGCCCATCTGTAACACTCCCTTCTAGATCATAATTAGTCTTGCCACCCGCAGAGGAATGTGAGGGTTTTCAGTCATTCTTTCCTGGGGGACTCTCCTTTCTCACTGTAGTATAACTGTGTATATTTCCCAAGTCTCTAAGCTGTGAGGAAAACAACACAGAGACATAGCTTGGGGGGGAGTAGTGCGTAGGAAGGAAGGACACAGGAAAGAGGTAACTACAGGGAGAAAGTAGGAAGAGAGCTGTTACATTGTAGGGAATTGCAGTCAGTGTCATGAAACAAAATGTGTATGAACTGCTGTATGGAAAATGAATTCGCTCTATAAACTTTCACCCAAATCACAATAAAAATTAAAAAAAGAAAGAAAGCTTCTTAGAGGACAAGAGTGAAGAAAACAGTTGAGTAACACTGCCCTAAAGGAAACTGATGTGCTGGTGTATCAGAGTAAGTGGAGTGGATGCCAAACACAGCACTCACCACCCTGGGGCATTGGGGAGCTGGAGTGACAGCCTACTGGAGTTGGACTTGGAGGTGCCCCCTGCCAGGGCGCTTGGTGGAGAGGGCAGGGGGGCAGGTACCCAGAAAGCTGAGCCTCATCCCCCATCTCCTTGGCTCAGTTCTGGAGTTGAAGACTTACTTTGTAGAAAGGGTGAGGAGTCCTGACCTAGACGCCGTCACTGAATCTCTGCTGTCTCCGATGCAGGTGAAGACCGAGGTGGAGAAGCTCCCCCGGCAGCAGCGGAAGGAGAGCATGAAGCAGAAGATGGAGGAGCACTCACAGAAAAAGCAGCTTCTTGTGAGTGCACAGCCTTAGCCCTCAGTTGGGGAGTAGAGGAGCTGGGGGGCGCGGCGCATTTAAGATCCTGAATGGTGGCCAGGCCCCAACAGCTCCTCATTCCCCCTCTCTATTTTTGTCCATGTCCAACTCTCAAATGCCCATCTCTTGTTCTGCACACCTAATACCTGCCCATCTTTCATGCCCCTGCCTCACTCATCACCTCCCCCATGCTGCCTTCCCTGATTGCCCTAACTCCAACTGGAAATGAGCTCTCCCTTCTCTGGACATTCCAGCCTTTTATATCACCCCCATCCTTATGCCCTGAGGACCTCCTGCCTTGTTATAGGGTCATCTGTTTGTACATCTCATCTCCTTGATCAACCCAGTATGTCCATCTGCACATCTGATATCTTTTGGAGTCTCAAAGACATAAAACCTGAGATCTCTCAGGCCTGGTCTTATTCTCTTTTTCTCCATCCTGTGTCAGGCCAGAAACCTTGTCATTCCTGACACCTACCCTCGACCCCCGGAAGGAAGATGGGGCAATCTACTTCCGTAGTGATACTGCCTCGGAAACCCAAGGAGGGGTCGCTATGAGTCGGGTCCGACTCGATGGCACCAAACAACAACAAACAACAACAACCCTCGACCCCATGCTCCACTCTGGTCCTTTATCACCTGAAACCTCACGATTTTTTTTTTAATCTCCTTACTACTCCTGATCCATAACTTGTCAACACCTCTGAGACTCCTGGCCACCATCATCTTTGTCTGAATGGCTACAGTAGCCTCCCAAATAGTCTCCCTGCTTCCTCTCTTGCTCCCCTGAGGGTCTTTCTCAGTCTTATACCAACAGTTTTGATCAGTACAAATTCCAAAACTGGTCCATCACTCCTTCCCTGACAGCTTTGTACCTTAACACTGCAGTTCCAAAACCAAACCTGTTGCTCTTGAGTGGATTTTGACTTATGTCAACCCCAGGTGACTCACCTTTGTCCCTAAAATAAGATAAGCCCCCTCACTATGCTTTTAAGGCCCTGCAGCCTGGCCTCTGGCTGCTTCAGACTCATTTGTGTCTGCTGCCCCAGCCTCACAACCTTCTTTTTGTCCTTGTCTGGCATGTATTTTTGCCCACCACAGGGCTTTTGCATATTCTATATCCTCTGCCCCAAAATGAAGAGATTATTGGAGACTATAGGACCAGCTAAGGAGTACTGGTGGTGTAGGGGGTAAGACATTTGGCTGCTTAACCAGAAGGTCAGCAGTTCAAACCCACTAGCTGCTCTGCAGAAGGAAGATGAGGCAATCTACTTCTGTAAATATTTACAGCCTTAGAAACCCAATGGGGGCCACTGTGAGTCAGAATCACCTCAATGGCAGTGGGTAGGACCAACTAGTCCACATTTACAATATTTCTTTGTATGTCATCTGACTTAGCATTCATGGCTTAACAAGGTAGGGGGTTGTTGGTTTTTGCCTTTGCAGAGGAGGAAACTAAGGCTCAGGGTGTAATACTATAGAGTTAACTGTGGTGGGCCAAGGCCTCATACTCGCTTTGACTCCAGGCCTCAGTTCTCTCCAATACACCATCATACTTTCCTACAACCTGGCCCTTGATGCTGGGATTAGAAAAACAATGCAGGTGGTGAGAGTGAAGACACAGGCTGGTACCCCCACAGAGGAAGAACAGATGGTATGGCCCTTTGGGAGGGTAATCAGTTGTGTCCAAAGCCCTAAAAGTGTACAGTGCACATCCTTGGGTGTCTCTGTTTCTAGAGACTAATGATGAGGGAGTTGTCAGAGCAGTTCTCAAACATTTGTTGTTGTTAAGTGCCGTTGAGTCATTTCCAACTCATGGCGACCACTGCAGCTGACTCCTCACTCTGTCCCAGTCCCCTTGAGCCTTTGTCCTTTCCCCGCTTTCCCACCTTGCCGCTTTGGGGCATGGCCTGGGTTCCCTCTCCTCACCTGGATCCCTGCAGCTTACTCCTCCTCTCAAACATTTAGCCATGTAAGATAGAGAAAAACCAAAAACAGCCAATTATTGATTGGATAACTACATTCGGGTATCTCCATACCATGAAATATCTGCAGCCATTAAAGTTTATATGATAGAAGGCTATGTTTAACACAACAAGGTCTTTTTAATAATGTTCATGACACAACAATAATAAATAGACACAGATATACTTAGATACATACACCATAAACACTTGCTAGCCTTAGGTGGTAGGATTAGTGGAGGTTTTTAGTTTCTTCTTTTTGTGAATTTATTTCATTTTTATGAAATAACATTAATTTCACATAGACCAATTGAACAATCTGCATGTACGATTCAGTGGCAGTGATTATGTTTTTCAGGTTGTGCAACCATTCTGCCCTCCTTTTCTGAATTGTCCTGCCCCATTAACGTACATTAACGTATGCTTACCACCCCCTAAGGTTCCTGTCTGATGTTTTTGAGTTGCTGTTGTCAGTTGATCCCATCTCGATAAGTTCTTAAAAAGAGCACAGTGTTCGAGGCAGACATTCTTTACTAGCTAAGCTAAAGTAGCTTTTGGCTTAAAGAAGGCTTCTAGTGACTTTTCTTCTGTAATAAGAGTAAGAGCTGAGACACCAAAGCCAACACTGGGTAAAGATCTGTCCTCCGCCCCTCCCCAACAGGACCGGGACTTTCTAGCCAAACAGAAGGAGGACCTGGAGCTGGCGATGAAGAGGATCACCTCAGAGAACAGGCGGGAGATCTGTGACAAGGAGCGCGAGTGCCTCAGTAAGAAGCAGGAGCTCCTTCGAGGTGAGCAGCCTGAGTGGGGGGCTCCCTCTTGACCCAGAGTCTCCATGAATGGCCATCCCAGCCTTTGGAAATAGGATGGGCAAGAAAGAACTGCTATATCCCCTCAATCCTAAAAGCTCAATATCCTTAATGGTGCCATGTTAGGAAAAAAACTACCAAGGTCAAGAATGAGGCGAGGATACCAGTTATCACTGACACTTGTTGTTAGCTGCTGTCCAGTCAGCTGCTGAGTCATGGCCGCCCCAGGCACAACGGAACCAAAGGCTGCCCAGTCCTGCCCCATCCCCACAATCAGGTGCAAATCAGGTCTTTATGATCTGTAGACTTTTCATTTGCTGATTTTTAGCAGTAGATCTCCAGGCCTTTCTTCCTAGTCTGTCTTAGTCTGAAAGCTCTGCTGGAACCTGTTCAGCATCACAGCAATACCCATACTGCCACTGACAGATGAGTGGTGGCTGCATATGAGGTACATTGGCCAGGACCAGAAGCCGAGTCTCCCTCACGGAAGGTGAGAATTCTGCTGCTGAACTACCAGTGCCCTCCCCCCACCATCACCAACACTATTTAACATTATTCCCGAGGTCTTAGTCAATGTAGTGAGACAGGGAAGACAGAAAAAAAAAAAAGAAGTAGAATGAGTGGGAATGGTAAATAAGTGAGCTGGGTAAATAAGATGGTGGGGAGGGGGTATGAATAGCTCCATCTTAACAGCTAGCACAATTGGACAGCAACTCTGCCAGGCTGTGTGCTAGCCGATTTCCATACTTTGGTCTCATGAATCCTCACCTTAACCCTGTGAGGCGAGTCCTGTTATTATCCCCATTTTACAGATGAGGAAACTGAGGCTTGGAGAGTTCGTATTCTTTGGCCAAGGTTACACAGTTAATGAAGGTGGAGTGGAGCCTTGAACACAGATCTCATGTTGAAGCCACTCAGCTCCAGTGTCTCATCCAGTGTTTTGGTGGTTGGTGGGGTTAAACAGCGTAAAATCTTATTTGGTGTGTTCACATATCCTGGGCAGAGCACAGATGTTTTCAGGAAAGCCTTCATTTCCATTTTTCTGTCCCACAGCATTCATGAGAACCACCCTACTTATTGGACTAGGGTTCTGATTGGGGTTTGGAAGACAAAATCTTGTTCTGATGCACCATGGATACTGGCTTTCACAGCACAGGAATAAACTGAAGTACCCTGAACATCTGTAGTAAGCCAAGCAGGACTTACTGTCTTGCAGGGCATGGCATTCTCAGTCTGACACCAGCTCCCCTGCCCTGTTTTATGCTCATGGGTCAGTTAACAGGGACTTCCTATGATAAAACACCCAGATCTCATTGTCTCCATAACATGTGTATGGGACACATAGTGAACAAAGATGGTCTCATCCATTTTTCAGAGGAGGGAGGAAATAGTGACAAGAGGCCATCCTGTCTTCTTTACAAGGTCTCTTCTTCAGCCATTCCTACTTGCCCCACGAAAAAGTAGAGGTGCAGTATAGATTGTACTTAAAAATGTCACTCAAGGGCATCCCTTCCTCTGTGGTATGGTTGTGCCCATTTGGCAGAATTGGAAGCTGAGGCCTGGAGAGGTTACTTAGCCATCCTACAGCACAGCAGTGGAACTGGGTTCCAGCCTCAGTTTCAGGTTTCTCTGGCTTCTGACTGGACACTGTCTGCTATCCCATATTGTTAGGAGCTGTCATAGGTTTGAAGGACATTTCTAGGAATTGTCCCAGTCAGATCAGTAAGCATAGTATGATGCAATAGCATGTGTGTCGCGATTGCTCTGAGCTCAGCAGGTTACCAGCTGCAGAGTGGGGAGGTTTGGTGGAGGAGAGGGCCCTTCTGGGTTCTGGCTCATTAGCACCTCACCGGATGGTGTGTCCCCCACAGACCGGGAGGCGGCCCTCTGGGAGATGGAGGAGCACCACCTGCAGGAGAGGCACCAGCTGGTGAAGCAGCAGCTCAAAGACCAGTACTTCCTGCAGCGGCACGAGTTGCTGCGCAAACATGAGAAGGTGAGGCTCCCGGAGCAGGCTGGTGGGGTCAGCCTCCAGGAAGACCTGGGTGAGCCATGAGGCTTCAGAGTGATGAGGAGTTTTGTGTACTGTCTGTGCCCCCAAGAAGGGCCGTTGTGGCTATGATTCTCCCACAGATGTTCTACTTGTGAGCTTCCAGGTATCAAGATGATCGATTAGGACGAGCCAAACAAAGTTACAAGCTTTTATTCACTTCTGCCGCAGAGCAAGCAAGAGGCAAAAAGGGAGCTACTGATCCCCCAGTGTCCCCATTTTCTGCACCACAGAAAAGGGGAAATCATCCCACTGCCAAGCAGCACTGAACAAAAGGGTCCTGCGTTTATATGGACCTGGGAGCCAGGGAAAGAGCTCTTGTGGCACAATGGTTAAAGCATTGGGCTGCTAACTAAAAGGTCAGTGGTTCAAACCCACCAGCCACTCCTTAGGAGAAAGATGAGGCAGTCTGCTTCTGTAGAGATTTATACCCTTGGAAACCCCGTGGGGCAGTTTTACTCTGTCCTGTAGGGTTGCTGTGAGTCAGAATCAACTCGATAGCTTTGGGTTTGGATTGGCGAGCCAGGGTAAGGGAGCAAGGGAAGGGTTAGGAGTGGGAAAGTACTGCGTCAGAGTGGAAAAAAGTACCTCAGCTGAAGTTAGTGATAAGAAGTCTCAGCAGAGGTGCCTCCTGGGAAGTGCCTCACCCAACCTCCCACCTCCATGAGGAGGCCTGTGACTAGAGGTGCCAGGGCTAGGCATGCAGATGTGTGTATGAGCATGGCAGCCCTGTTGGGGGCCTGCATCCTTGACTAAAACTCCCTCTGGAAAACCTTGCACCAAGTCTGGTTCAGGAGAGCAGCTTCCTCTCCTACTTCCCAGTGCCAGGCAAAGCCTTGTAATTTCTATCGTTGGGTTTGAAAGGTCACACATGGGATTTGGCCTACAGCTCGACTCCTCAGCTTTTCGGGGGCGGGGCTGGGAGTGGGGAACCATTGCAGAAGTCAGCCAGCCTAGCAGCTCCCTTAGCCAAATCTGACACAGGATGGGTGTCTCTTTCTTTCTTTCTTTTTTAATCTCTTTCCCTCTGAACTTTTTTGTCCTTCCTTTCTTTCCATTTTCTCTTTCTTTCTTTCTTTCCCATGCATTCTCTTGGAATACTTTTAAGTCTCAACTTAAACACCACCACGTCTGCCAGGAAGCCTTCCCTAACTCCCCAGACCAAGTGAAGGCCCTGCTCTGTGTAGCCAGGGGACCTTGTACTTCTGGGACAACTGTCTGTCTTGGTTCAGTCCCTATAGTGGGGCCAGAGATAAACAAACCAAAGTCTGGACATATAGCAGGTGAGAGTAATTATAACTCCTAAGATAAGTAATTATATCTTATAAGCTAAGGAGCTCTGGTGGCGTAGTGGGTAAGGCATTTGGCTGCTAACCGGGGGTTCAAACACACCAGCTGCTCTGTGGGAGGAAGATGAAGTAATCCATAAAGATTTGCAGCCTTGGAAACCCAGTGAGTCAGAATCAACTCAGTGGCAGAGTTTTTTTTTTAAAAAAAAAAAAAAAAAAAGCTGTGTGCTAAGGGGCTCTAGTGCTGCAGTGGTTAAGATATCAGGGTGCTAGCCAGAAGGGAGCTCTGGTAGCATAGTGGCTAAGACACTTGCCTGCTAACCAGACGGCTGGCGGTTCAAACCCACCAGCCACTCCTCGGAAGGAAGGTTGGGCAATCCTACTTCCGTAGTGATAACTGCCTCGGAAACCCAAGGAGGGGTCGCTATGAGTCGGGGCCGACTCGACGGCACATAACAACAACAACAACAACAGCCAGAAGGTCAGCAGTTTAAACCCACCAGCTACTCCATAGAAGGATGAGGCAGTCTGCTTCCATAAGATTTATAGCCATGACCCTATGGGGTGATTTTGCTCTCTCCTATAGGGTCACTTTGAGTCAGAATCAACTCGGTGGCAGTGGATTAGATTGGATTTGGTAAGCTAAGTGCTTTGGTGGAAGTCAGCAGAGGGCTGTGGGGACTCAGAGCAAGGATGTCCAACCCAGCTAGGAAGTCAGAGAAGGCTTCTTAGAGGAGGTTATTCTGGTAGTCGTGAGTTTTGAAATACAAATAAGTGTTAGGTGAAGGAAGAAATTCAAATGTATCAAGACTTCTCATGATACAAATTTACATCCTCCATCAATAATAATGAACCATCCCTTAATGTACATTTTTGCTTTGAGATATTAGCTAATGATGACATGTCACCATCGTGGTTAACAAGGCATTTAGAAGGTAAGCATCCAAAACATCATTAATAATAGTTGTTAAAGGGTGAACAGAAAATGTTCATTTAATGTTGTTAGGTGCCATCAAGTCGGCTCTGACTCATAGTGACCCTGTGTACAATGGAATGAAACACTGCCCAGTCCTTCTCCATCCTCATAATCCTTGCTATGTTCGAGCCCATCATTGCAGCCACTGTGTCAATCCGTCTCACTGAGGGTCTTCCACTTTTTCTTTGATCCTCCACTTTTTTTGGTTCATTTAATAGTAAACCAAAAACCAAACCCAACCAGTTGGCACTGAGTCAGCTCTAACTATGGCAGTCCTATATGTGCAGAGGAAAACTGTACATAGAGCTTTCAATGGCTGTGACCTTTCAGAAGACCACCAGGCCTTTCTTCTGAGGTGCCTCTGGGGAGGTTCAAACCTCTGACCTTTTAGTTAGCAGGGACTCTTATTCAACAGTAGAACAGCAAAATAATAATAATACGGGCCTTACTTGACTGAGCATGTTGGGCCACAGGGCCCTGGGCTCCAGAGTTGAGTGTGGCCTTCGGCCTCTGACCACATTCAAGTGCAGCTGGTCTCAGCCCCTGTGTGGTGCTCCCCCTCAGGAGCGGGAGCAGATGCAGCGCTACAACCAGCGCATGATGGAGCAGCTGAAGGTACGGCAGCAGCAGGAGAAGGCACGGCTGCCCAAGATTCAGAGGAGCGAAGGCAAGACGCGCATGGCCATGTATAAGAAGAGCCTCCACATCAACGGTGGGGGCAGTGCTGCGGAGCAGCGTGAGAAGATCAAGCAGGTGAGGGGCCGATGGGGTGGATCTATAGGAGTGTTGGGCTGGGGTTATCTCAGTAGATCCAGCCTTGGTGTGGTCTGAACCTTATAAACGTGGGGGGATATAAAATATACGTACAGCACACATAAAAGGACAAATATCGTATCATCCTGCTTACATGAAATATCCAGATGTACAGAGACTAAAATTTATTAATGGTTACGAGAGGCAGGTGTGGGGAGGAGAACCAAAAAACCAACCTCACTGCCGTCGAATCAAATCCAACTTGTAATGACCCCTCCTTGGGTTTCCAAGGCAGTATCTCTACAGAAGTAGATTGCCCAGTCTTCCTTCCAAGGAGTGGCTGGTACCCACCGGCTTTCTGATTAGCCGTCAAATGCCTTAGGCACTATGCTACCAGACCTCCTAGGAGGAGGAGAGGAGAAGTCATTACTTAGGGGACACTGAGCTCCTATTAAGGAGCTTTGGTGACATAGTGCCTAAGGCATTTGACTGCTAACCAGAAGGTGGGTGGTTCAAACCCACCAGCCGCTCCATGGAAGGAAGATTGAGCAATCTATTTCCATAGAGATTTACTGCCTTGGAAACCCAAAGGGGGTCACTCAATGAACTCAATGGCAGTGAGTTTAGTTTGGTGGGGTTTTTTGTTTTGTTTTGTTTTTTTTGAGCTCCTATTAATAGTGATGAAAAAAAAATTTAGTATCAGATAGTGGTTAATGGTTGCACAATATGGTGAATGTAATTAATGTCACTGAATTATGGATGCAAAAATGGTTGAAGTTGTGTTACATGTATTTCACCACTATACAAATTTTTTTAAAAAGCAGCAAAGGGCGTTGGAAGGGGCATGAAGTCATGGCTGGAAGCCTCATTAGCCTCGTGGTGAATCCACTGTATGAAGAAGGGAGCTTGGAGGAAGCTCAGCCTTGTGGCTCTGGACTTAATTGCTTTCTTATGCAACACTTCCTTCCACACTCATGCTTTTTTATGCATGCAGTTTCCTGTGCTGACAAACCCCTTCCTCTCACCCACCGACACCTCACTTATGGGTGACCCATGTGGGTCCAGATACATGGAGTCAGTGGTTCCCATGATCCTCATAGTACACATGTTCCAGCATATTTCACATCACTGTGTCCTGTCTGTGCTTGTGGCTCCTTGAGGGCAGGGGCTGGTCCTAGCTCAGGATGAGGACTAAATATTGGAGGCACAGCCTAAGGTAGTCTGGACCCTGGGTTTTACCCAAACCGCCCCTCTAATGAGGGCTACCTCGGGTAGGGCCAGGAAGCACCCTCCCTGCCCCCAGCCAGACCCCTGGCCTCCTAAGACATCCACCCTCTCTCTGTTGCAGTTCTCCCAGCAGGAGGAGAAGAGGCAAAAGTCGGAACGGCTGCAGCAGCAGCAAAAACACGAGAACCAGATGCGGGACATGGTGGCCCAGTGTGAGAGCAACACAAATGAGCTGCAGCAGTTGCAGGTACTGCCCTACCACCCTCGCCTTGCAGGGCCAAAATCTTCTTCACTTCCCCAAGGCATCTAGCTCCCAGGGGCCCAAAGACTCCACACGGGGAAGCCTCCTGTTCAGACCAGGCCAGGGCAGGTTGCTTCCAGTCCTGGTGTGCTGCCCTTGGGCTGCGTAACCTTGGGCAAGTGACTCCATCCTTCCAACCCATAGTTCCCACATCCACAAAATGGCCACAGGGTGAGTTGATAATTCTTTATTTTGTAGGATTAGGGTGAGGATTTCTAAATGAGATAATGGAGCTGCAAATGCCTTGTGTGGGCCTGACAGTGAGCATGCAGCTGAATTGCTCAAGTCATTCATTGTATCTTGGGAAGAGGGGTCCCAGGTATTACTGAGCCTCTTGATGGCTGCTTTCCCTGTAGAAATCCCTGGCTTTCAAGTTCCCTGGCTCCTGGGTTTGAGCCATGCCCTTGGGTCCTGGCCCCAGGAGCAGGTACTTGGAGCCCCCTTGTGGTAGATTGAGGTATTGTCAAGTCTGAAGGATGGGGATGGATGAAACCACTGTGGACAGTAGGAAACTGCCCAGGCTGTTGGACCCATCTGGCCCATCCTGGAAAGGCAGAGGGCTGTGGAGGACACGTTATAGGCATTGAAGTCTACCAGGCAGGGGTTCTTCTGTTTGCCATAATATAATTTTTTTAGCCCAGTCAGTCACCTTCTGTATCAGGCTTCCCATCCCTGCCTCCTAGGGTCACTGTGAGGATTATTTGAGGGAATCCATAGAGGTGGCATAGTGCCTAAGACACTTGACTGCTAAACAGAAGGCTGGAGGTTCAAACCCACCAGCCACTCCTTGGAAGGAAGGTTGGGCAATCTACTTCCATAGAGGTACTGCCTCGGAAACCCAAGGAGGGGTCTCTTTGAGTTGGGTCCGACTCCACGGCACATAACAACAACAACATAAAAGGTGCCAAGCACAGCTTCTGGCATGTCCGAGGCACTCAGTGCCACTGTGAATATTATTCCTAACTAAACCACTCGTCTGTCAGTTTGTTGTTCTGTGGCGGCTTGCGTGCTGCTATGATGTTGGAAGCTATGCCACCAGTATTTCAGATGCCAGTGGTGAGTCATCCATTGGGGACAGGTTTCAGTCGCACTTCCAAACTAAGACAAGACTAGGGAGAAGTTTGGGATATCCATTTCTGAAAAAATTGGCCACTGAAAACCTTATGAATAGTGGTGAAACATTGTCTGATATACTGCTGAAAAGGAGCAGGCAATATTTTGTTCTGTGGTACATAGGGTTGCTATGAACTGGAGCCAACTCGACGGCACCTAAAGACAACAATAAACCAATGTGGCTGGAAACCCAAAATAAAAGTCCACCATGGGGGAGGAGGTCTTCTTTTCCAACCCAGTTAAGGTTGTGGTGTCTGGATAAAGACACCTTTCCCCCTATTTCTCCTTACAAACAACAAGATTTGTTTTCTGTGAGGAATTGTTACTTCTCTCTGTGAGAGAAATGCCAGGTAAATTTTATGAGGCAGGTAACTTACTTAACCTTAGAGAGAGAATGGTGAGGTTGGGAGAGCCTCAGCTGTGCCCATGGCCCTTGTGAGAAATCTCTCCTGAGGAAATAATATGCAGTGAGGCAAGTACAAGCATTTATACACAGAGATCGTTTACAGTGTTATTTATAATAGTGAAAGTTAGAAGCAACTGAAGTAGCTAGAAATAGGGAAATATTTAAATAAATTTGATAAATCCATACCATGGGATAGTCTCTAGGCATTGAAAATGATGAGTATGAAGGATGTTAATTTTTTGGAGAAGTGTTTGTATTATAATGTTAAGTGGAGAGGAGATGGTTTCAGAATTGTATGTACAGAATAAGCTAAATGGTATACCTGTTATACCATTTATCAGAAAAGGGATAAACTTAAAAGGAAATAAACCTAAATATTCATAGTGCCTGCCTCTGTGTGTTGGGATTAAGTCACATGTAATTGTATTTTATCATTAATAGTTTTACTGTTTTGCTAAAATGATACATGTTTATTTTTAAAAATTCAAACTATGCAAAAAGCATAAAATAGAAAGCAAAAATTACTGCAAATCCCACTGCAAGGTTAATAAGTGCTATTAACATCAATATTCTGCAATATTTCCCAGGCACCTTGCAGTGCATGTGTAGTTATATGTATATACATGGGGTTTGTAATTAAGAGGATGAAAGAATAACTGATCTGTACTGGTGCCTTCATGGCTACACTATGAGGCATGTCTCAGTCCTCAGTTTTCTCATCTGTTCTGCCTGGAATTTGTTCCAGAATGAAAAGTGTCACCTCCTGGTAGAGCACGAAACCCAGAAGCTGAAGGCCCTGGATGAGAGCCATAACCAGACCCTGAAGGAATGGCGAGATAAGCTCCGGCCACGCAAAAAGGTAGCCACGTGTGGGCTGGTGGGCCCTACCCCATGCCTTGCCACAGGTTGGCCTGGGACATCTTCGGTGTCCTTCTTTTGCTAGACTCCTGCCCTGTGGTAGCCATAAGATGAGTCTCATCTTCCCCCACAACCCCATGCCTTCATGAATGACACCTCCATTTACCTGAGTGCCAAGCAACCACCTGAGTAACAAACATCCTCAACTCCCTTCTCACTTTCCCCTTCCTCCTGCCACCTTGTGTTAGTCATTTAGCTCTTATCTCTTTACCCTTCTCAGTGTTGCCCCCTTCTGCCTGATGGCGCCTCATTGCTTCTCACCTGCGTCACCTGAACCGCCTTCTACCTGGCCTCCTTACACCTGCTCTTAGCCTTCACCCACCCACCGTCCTTCCCTGTGGCCCTCTGACACCCAACCATGCGAACACTCCAACCCAATGATTCTCAATCATTTTGGCTTCAGGACCTGGTTATACTTTAACAGTTTTTCAGAACCCCAAAGAGCTTTTTATTTATGTGGCTCATAGGTATGGATATTTATCATATTAGAAGTTTAAACTGAGAAAATCATCTACCCATCACATGTTTAGATAAATAACACATCTTCATGAAAAATGACTAAGTTTTCCAAAACAAATTAGAAGGGTGACACTGCTTTACATTTAGCAAATCTTTTCCATCTCTGGCTTAAAAGAAGACAGCTGGGTTGTCATATCTTTTTCAGCATTTAATCTGTTACATTATGTTATTTTAGCTGAAGTTTATGAGGAAAGTCAGGGCTCGCTGAGACATGTATTCAGAAAAGGGAGGAGTAGTTTTGTAGTCTTTTTTAGATGATTATGGATATTTTTCTGTATACTACACCAAAACTCAGTAAGTGATCGTTTCTCAAAGATTAGTTGTAGCATGGAACCCAAAACCGTATCAGTGAACTAATCACAGTAGCCTCCCAGGCCATACTAAACTCCCTGGTTAAGAGCAAATGGTTAAGTAAATTTGTATGCAAAGCACAATTTTTAAAAAAGAGGAAATTGTTGACCTTGGCTACTAACTTCTTCCCAAGGCACCTCAGAAGAAAGCCTGGTGACCGTCTTCCAAAAAATTACAGCCTTTTTTTTTTTAAATCCACTGGTCAGTCTTGCATTTTGAATAGAATGTTGGTCATTTGGAAAATACAGGTTCACAGCGTTGTGCAGATCTTCCAACTGCTGGCACCTGTCATTATACAATATAAAACATAGCACATGCATGGGTATCACCACCAATCTCATCTGAAAAATCTTATATAGAGAAGCAGTTAAGCTCATGAGGTGGACACGGTCTTCTAAACTTGCAGTTTTGGCTTGAAAGCTCTCATTTTGTTATTGGCAATGAATACTGTTAGTTCTTTTCCTGAAGTGAGAGGCTGTGTTTATTTTCAAGAAAATGTCTGCCAAGTACTCAGTTTGTCTGTCAGTCATTCTTATAAGTAAACATGATGTTCTGTGAAAAATGAGGCTTGGTTGGTGCACAGCTCAAACAGTCGCCCAGGCCCTTTCCTCTGGACAACGGTCATACTGAGACACACAGCACATATTCCATGTAGCATTCACCATGTACTCTTCACATTGTCTGCCATTCATTCACTCAGGCAACAGATGGTTTTGGAGTGCATGCTCTTTGCACTGCCCATTTTTTTTTTCATCACACAGAATATCAAAAAGACACATTTTCAAAGGTCAAATTTTAATAAAATTTACCATTTGCTCTGTTTCATCAAAGATATTCTGAGGTGAAACTGGCTTGTTTTTTTTTCCCCCTAATAAATGCATGGTGGTAAAAAATACTCATACATTTTGGTGTCATTGTCTTAATTGAGTTAATTAATTAATGGAATTAAATTAGTTGATTATGCTTACTGATTATATGTATTAATTAAGTTTATTAAGTAAATTAATAAAACTGCAGAAGTTTTACCCACCATTGCTTTTGTACCATTAGTACAAATGTCAAAAAAGTGAAAAGGTCAAATAACATGTTAATATTATTATGAAAATAGTTCTGACCTTGTCAGCTCCCTTTTCTGCACCAACAGAATCTCAGGGGGCCGTCAGAGGTCCATAGACCACATTTTGAGAATCACTCTTCTTTTTTTCTCTCTCTTTTTAATTTTTTTAAATTGTGCTTTGAGTACAAATTTACAAAGCAGATTTGTTTTACATTCAACAGTTCGTCCACATTTGGTTTCATGGCCCGATTATAACCCCCAACCATAAAAAACTCTCCTCCCTGTGACTACCCCCTCCGTGTGCCCTTCTTATCCATGCATTCCTGTCTGTCCAGCTTTCCCCCTGTGTGAATGCTGCCCCTCTGATGGCTCATGCCTGACTGATCTTAGAGGTGCATCTCCCTGGGGTAGGTGTTCTGCATGCAGGTCTTTCTACTGTTGGGCTGAGAGCCAATCCACAGAAGGGAGTCCATTTGAGAACCACTCTTTGAACCACTCCCCACTCATGCTCAAAACAGATTTTAGTGCTCAAATAGTTCTCCATTCTTAGTGTTTCCTTTGTTTCCCACTGAGCCTTTGCCCAGGCTGCTCCCTTTATTAGGAATTCTGTGCCCACCAGCCTTTGCTTCTCCAAGTCTCTTTATCTTCAGTACTCAGGCCAGTCACCACCCCTGAAGAAAGCCTCTGTTCTTAGGTGGTGGGGTTGCCTCCTCTAGGTTCTGACCCTGTCCTGACCTCTGTCATGATATTTATCACATAGTATTAACCATTGTCTGCCATTCATTCATTCATTCATGCAACAGATTTTTTTTTTTTTTTTTTTTTTGAGCACATACTAAATGCCCCACAATTGTTTAGGCACTGGAGATACTACAGTGAACAAAGCACACAAGTCCTTGCCCTCAGGGAGCAGACATTCTAGTGAAGGGAGGTTGACAGTGAACAAACAAGTATCTGTCAGGTAGTGCCAAGTGCTAAAACAAAAAAAAAGAAGAAGAACCCAAACTCACTGCTGTTGAGTCAGTTCGACTCATAGTGACCTCCTTGGGTTTCCGAGGCAGTTATCACTATGGAAGTAGATTGCCCAGCTTTCCTTCCAAGGAGTGGCTGGTGAGTTTGAACTGCCAACCTTCTGGTTAGCACTTAAATGCCTTAGACACTACACCACCAGAACTCCTATGCCAAGTGCTGGGAAGAAAAAAGGATCAGGAAAGAGAGAGAATGACTTGGAGTTATTCAACGTTTCATTCCTCTCATCCACCAAGACCTGGTCACCCAGATGGCTCCTGATCCATGGAGTCATTGGCTCCCATGATCCCTGCATGGTACACATAGCTGTCTTATTAGCACCATGTCACACCACAGTGGCCTGTCTGTGCTTTTGCCATGGTATGGCAGAAGATACAAGGAGAGGACAACATCTGAGCAAAGACTTGCAGGACCTAAGGGAGGGAGCCATGAGGATACCCAGGGGAAGTATTCCCAGCAAAGGGAAGAGCATCTGTCACATTCGGGGCACAACAGGGTAGAGTGGTGATAGGGAATGGGTTGGGAGAATAATAGGACATGAAGTCAGTGAAGTAGCAGAGACCTGTGTAAAGTTTGACTGTTTCTCTCCATGAGATGGGAGCCATTGGAAGGTTTTAAGTAGAAAGGGACATGATCTAACTTATATTTTAAAAAGAATCTCTGGTACACCAGCGTTCATTGCAGCACTATTCACAATAGCTAAAAGGTGAAATAAAATAGCCCAAGTGTCCATCAGCATTTGAATGGATAAACAGAATGTAATCAATACACATAATGGAATGTTATTTAGCCGTAAAGAGAAATGAAGTTCTGATACATGATATATCATGGACAAACCTTGAAAACATTTTGCTGAGTGAAACAAACCAGACACAAAAGGGCAAATATTGTATGACCCTGTTTATATAAAATAATTAGAATAGACAAATGTACAGAGACAGAAAACAGATTAGAGGTTACCAGGGGCTGGAGGGAGGGGATAAGGGGGTTATTACTTCAAGGGTACTGAGTTTCTGTTTAGGGTGATGTTTTAGAGACAAATAGTGGTGATGGTTGTTCAACATTGTAGATATTAATTGATGCCACTGAATTGTATATTTTTAAGTGGTTAAAATGGCAGATTTTACATTGTATCTATTTTACCACAACATCTAAAAAAAAGAGAGAGAGAGAGATCACCCTGGCTGTTGGGTAGAAAATGGCCTGTAGGGGAACAAGGGTGGTAGGAGAGAGACCAGTAAGGAAACAATTGCAATGATCGTTATGAGAAGTGATGACGGCTTGGACTAGGATGGGATCATGGAGGTGGGAGAACTCATACACCTCTCTGGATGGTTTTCTCTAGAAGTTCTTGCTGATCTCCAGCTTTGCAACCTTGGGCAAAGCTGTTAGACGGCTCTGTGCTTCATCTGTGAATATTGTTGAATATTTGTAGACTATGGCCAGCCTGTACTACAAGCCAAGGACATACTCATTCTCTTCCATCCTCTATACTCTCTAAGGAGTTGTTGTTGTTGTTGTTAGTTGCCATTGAGCTGATACAACTCATGGTAACTCCGTGTGTGTGCAGTGGAACTGGACTCCATAGGGTTTTCAATGTTTGTGACCTTTAAGAAGCAAACCATCAGGTCTGTCTTCCAAGGCATCTTTGGGTGGGTTCAAACCACCAACCTTCTGGCTTGTAGTCAAGCATTTAACCGTTTGTGCCACCCAGGGACTGCTCTCCTACTCTGTTCCTCATCATGTACATGTCTATGTGTCCTGAAGTCCTGAGGCTTATTCTTCTATCATACATCAGCCCTGCTTGCTGCAACTGTGGTCTCGACAGGAGGCAGCTGCCCACCTCAGCTATGTAATGGCCTTGGAAGACCTTGAATTGAGGCTTCCTTCCCGTGCTAATGGAGCTTTCTGGCTGGAAGCTGGCCAGGGTCCCAGACTTTCATGCAAGCAGACCCATGCTCATCAGTTTCTGTAACCACAGCCTGCTGGGGCTTTTGATACTCTATATTCAAATCTATAATGCTTTGCTGGCATAGTTTGACTCTGGGATCAGGAAATAAATGCTTACCTGGTTCACTTACCTGGGTATGTCTTGAGAGTTTGAAAATGAATGCTTCTTAGTAAGTACCTCATTCCCAGATTTCCTCAAGGGGTGTCCAGGCCTAGGGGAGGAACCTCACATGTGTATTTGGGGAGCTGGCATTGGATTTTGCCCATGGAGGCTACCTCTTGGTAGAAATTTTTGTAGAATTCTTCTGTCATTAGTCAGTAGTCTGTATTGCTGTTGGAACATTGACCCAACCCAGAGGTGACAATTTTTGTTCTGGAGTGTTCTTCTGGCATTGCACTCAGCAGCCTTGAGTCTTTCCTCTGTATGGGGGTGGCAGAGATGATTGCACATTGTGGAGTATTTTCAGAAGAGATCTGATCAATTTCTTTTAAGTTAAACACAGAACAGTCAATAAAGTGTTGCTTGGGTCATAGTTAACATGGATTGTGGCTCAGCAAGTCAGATCTTCCCTTTTGGACCTTGGTTTTAGGAACTATAAAATGTAGATAATATTTCTTTTCTTAGAACGAAGGTTTGGCAAACTACTGTCTATGGGTCAAACACAGCCCAGTGTCTATTTTAGTAAATAAAGTTTTACCAGAACACAGCCCATGTTCATTCATTTACATATTGTCTGTGGCTGTTTTTGTACTACAGTGGCAAAGTTGCATAGTTGCAACAGAGATAGTATGGTGCACAAAATTGAAAATACTCTCTGGCCCTTTACAGAAGAAATACTACTGACCTCTGCCTTACCCCTGCCTTAGAAGTTACATAGAGAAATAATTATGGGGGCTAGAATACAGTAGTACTTAAGAGCACAGACTTCTGATTCAGACAGATGTGGGATAAAGCCCTAGCTCCCCCACTAGGTGTAAACTTGGGCAAGTTACTAAAAGTCACCGTGCATAAAAAGTGGTCACTTTATTATTAAATTGGCATTTGTAGAGACGTCACAAACTGATGGCCCATGGGCTGCAGTTGCCTACAGACATGTTATGCTTGGCCTGTATAGCAAGTTGCCAACCTTTAAATATAAGGAGATTCTACATAAAAACCTGGATTTCTAGTTTCTTTTGAAAACCCACTTATATATAACACATGGCAATCATTGGCTGGAGCAGAGAAGAGAATGCCCTCTAGACAGAGAAGTTCACCACAGTCCCCAACACTCCTTATTGTCTCTCACTAAGCTCTTCACTCATTTAATTCACCTAGTTGACTCCCATACAAAAAAAAAAAAAAAAAAAACCCTCACTGCCATTGAGTCAATTCTGACTCATAGCAACCCCCTTTGGGTTTCCGAGATGGTGAATCTTTATGGAAGTAGATTGCCAAGTCTTCCTTCTTTAGAGTGGCTGGTGGGTTTGAACTGCCAACCTTCTGGTTAGCAGTCAAATTCCTTAGACATCACACTACCAGAGCTACTTGTTGACTCCCATAAGTAGTGAATTTTGTAAATTCTGTTATAAAAGCTTATTGTTGTTGTTTGCCATCGAGTCGAACCCGACTCATAGCAACCCCTCCTTGGATTTCCGAGGTAGTATCACTACAGAAGTAGATTGCCCCATCTTCCTTCCGAGGTGTGGCTGGTGGGTTTGAACTGCCAGCCTTCTGGTAGCAGTCAAGTGCCTTAGGCACTACACTACCAAAGGTCCCGTTATAAAAGCTTAGGCAGTCCTAATTTGTTTTTTAAAATATTGTAAATGAATGTTTTAAATTACTTTTTTTGTGGCAAACAAAGTTACATATTGTCTATGGCTGTTTTTGTACTACAATGGCAGAGTTGAATAGTTGCAACAGAGATCGTAAGAAGATGTAATGCGTATGATATTTGTTTGCCACAGACACGTTTATAATGCATCCAGCAAAGGAGAGCTTGAGCCAGGAATCTGTTAATTACCATAAATTTTGAATCAGTTGGGTCCAAGATAATGAAGCATGACTTCAAATATCTTCCCTTTCTGTATGTGGAAGTCCTATAACAGATTGGGAAAATTGGCCTTGTGATCAAATGTCCTTTCTCCATCTTTCTTTAAAGATAGAGAAAACTCAGTAGAACTTAGTACATTGAAGAAACTAGATCTTTGGGGGAGATCTGGTAAGTAAGTTCTTTGTTAGATTGAGGCTATTTCAGGCCATCTAAAGAATAGTCTTAGGAGCTCTGGTAGCATAGTGCCTAAGGCACTTGACTGCTCACCAGAAGGCTGGTGGTTCAAACCCACCAGCCACTCCTCGGAAGGAAGGTTGGGCAATCCTACTTCCGTAGTGATACTGCCTCGGAAACCCAAGGAGGGGTCGCTATGAGTCGGGGCCGACTCCACAGCAAACAACAACAACAACAACAACAAAGAATAGTCTTAGAAAGAGACATAATGGAATGCTTGTCAAATCCTGTGAAATCATAAACTTCTTAGAGTAAAAATGAAGACATCTCTTAAAGCCTGGCTGATTGTGAGGCAAATACCATGTAGTCATGGAAGCCACCTTACTGGGTGCCTCATGTGTGCCCAGCTTTGCCGACATTGTCTGGCCACAAGTGGAACCCTACGTTTCAGAAGTGGAATCTGAAGTTAGACCCAAGTTCCCATCTTCAGTCTGCCCCCAGCTAAGTGAGTGACCTTGGGCAAATGACCTAACATGAGACTCAGTTTCTCAGATGGGGACAATAATAATATCTGTCTCGGAGTAAACATTAAATAAGATATAATGCACTTAGCACAGAGCCCGACACAGTGGACATGCTCAGTAATTTGGACCCATCATTTTTTAACTTAATCCTTGCAATAGCCCTGAACGGTAGGTAGTGGTACTGCTGTTTTACAAATGAGGAAACAAGCTCATAGAGGAAAGCCATACAAAGGCCACACAGCTGGTAATAATAAAGCTTGGATTCCATCTGCCTGAAAACTCATGTTCTTTCTTTTATACTCTGCTTCCTCTTGAATTGAATGCTTATTACTGGAGATCCTTAAGAAATGTTCTGGTTTTTGTTGTTGTTGTCAGGTGCCATTGAGTTGATTCTGACTCATAGCAACCTTACGTAAAACAGAATAAAACACTGCCTGGTCCTGTGCCATCCTTACAATTGTTGCTACGTGTGAACCCATTGTTGTAGCTACCATGTCATCCATCTCAATGAAGGCCTTCCTCTTTTTTGCTGACCCTCTACTTTACCAAGCATGATGGCCTTCTGCAGGGACTGGGTCCTGCTCATAACATCTCCAAAGTACACGAGACAAAGGCTCGCTACGCTCGCTTCCAAGGCGCGTTCTGGCTGTGCTTTTTTCACATCAGATTTGTTCATTCTTCTGATGGTCTGTGATACAGTCAATACTATTCTGCTACATCATAATTCAAATGTTTTAATTCTTCTTCAGTCTTCCTTTTTCATTGTCTAGATTTCTCATGTACATGAGGCAATTGAAAATACCATGGCTTGGGTCAGGTGCACTTTAGTGATATCTTTGCTTTTTAACACTTAAAAGAGCTCTTTTACAGCACATTTCCCCATTGCACTGTGGTGGTTGATTTCTTGACTGCTGCTTCCATGGGTGTTGATTGTGGACCTAAGTAAAATGAAATCCTTGACAACTTCCATCTTTTCTCCATTTTTCACAATGTTGCATTTTGGTCCAGTTGTGAGGATTTTTGTTTTCTTTATGTTGAGATGTAATCCATACTGAAGGCTATCATCTTTGATCTTAATCAGTAAATGCTTCAAGTCCTCTTCAATTTCAGCAAGCAAGGTTGTGTCATCTGCATATCTCAGGTCGTTGATGAGTCTTCTGCCAATCCTGATTGCTGTGTTCTTCTTCATGTAGTCTGGCTTCTTAGATTATTTGCTCAGCATACAGATTGAATAAGTATGATGAAAGGATACATCCTTGACACACACCTATCTTAACTTTAAACCACACAGTATCACTTTGTTCTGTTTGAACAACTGCTTCTTGGTCTATGTACAGGATCCACATGAGCACAAGTAAGCGTTCTAGAATTCCCATTTTTCAGAATATTATATTGTTATGATCTACACAGTTGAATGCCTTTGTATAGTCAATAAAATACAGGTAAAAATCTTTCTGGTATCCTTTGCTTTCAACCAAGATCCATCTGACATCAGCAGTGATATCCCTCATTCCACTTCCTCTTCTGAATCAATCTTGAATTTCTAGCAGATCTCTGTCAATGTACTGCTGCAACGGGTTTTGAATTATCAGCAAAACTGTACTTGTGTATGATACTAATGATAATTGTTTGATAATTTCTGCATTCTGTTGGGTTACCTTTCTTTAGAATGGGCACATATATGGATCTCTTCCAGTCCGTTGGCCAGGTAGCTGTCTTCCAAATTCCTTGACATAAACAAGTGAGTGAGTGCTTCCAGCACTGCCTCCATTTGTTGTAACATCTCAATGGTTATTCCATCAATTCTAAGAGCCTCGTTTTTTGACAGTATCTTCAGTCTAGCTTAAACCTCTTTCTTCACTACTGTCAGGTCCTTTATCATATACTTCCTCCTGGTATGGTTAAACATTGACCAATTCTTGTTGGAACAGTGACTCTGTTTTCCTTCCATCTTCCCTTGATGCTTCCTGTGTCATTCATTATCTTGCCCGTAGAATCCTTCAGTATTGCAACTCAATGCTTCAATTTTTTCTCTAATTCTTTCAACCTGAGAAATGCCGAGCATGCTCTTCCCTTTTGGTTTTCTAACTCCAGGTCTTTGTACATTTCATCATAATAATTTGTCTTTTTGAGCTGCCCTTTGAAATCTTCTGCTCAGCTCTTTTACATCATTATTTCTTCCATTTGCTTCACCTACTCTACATTCAAATAAGTCTAGTTTCTGGTAGTCTTCAGTTTATCTAGATAAAGTCACACATGCCCAAGGAAGCTCCCACAGTCCTTTTCAAATAGACAGTCCCCTTCAAATTACTTGATGAATCTTTGTAATATAAAGACCCATGGTTCAAACAGTTAGCACACTTGCCTGCTAACTGAAAGGTTGGAGGTTTGAGTCCACCCAGAGGCAGCTTTAAGAAGACCTTGGTGATCTACTTCTGAAACATCAGCCATTGAAAATCCTATGGAGCACAGTTCTACTCTGACCACATGAGGTTGTCATGAGTTGAAATTGACTTGCTAGCAACTGGTATGTATGGTCCTACCACAGAGCTCTAGAATCAGAACCTCAGAGGTGCAGCAAAGTATCTACTTCAAAGTAGAGACAAAGTAAAGACCTCCTGGATGCTTCTGCAAGTCAGGAGTGTCCTGGTTAGGAGTTACTGTGTGACTCTGATATCTCTAACCCTCTCGCTGTTAAGGCTCTCTTTTTTTCCTGCCTCTGGGGTTTTCTTATTAAATTAGCTGTTTTCCTTCTGGCAGATTTGCATTTTTTTTCTCCCTGCCCCCCACATCTCATCTAGATTGGCATTTCCCCAAGCTGTATCCATTGGCACACAGGAAATCCCTGTGTGGATGTGGCAGGAGGAAGTAGTACTTACTTTCTCGGTGATGGCTTCTGGGAAAGGAAACAGAGAAGACTTAGTTACCCAAATGCTAGGGCCTAAGAGGTCCCTGGGTAGAACAAGTGGTCTGTCCTACTGTTCTACTCATGGCACTGTGGAAGAAAGGCCTGGTGATATGCTTCTGTAAAGATTATAGCCAGGTAACCCTATGGAGCACAGTTCTACTCTATTATCACATGGGGTTACCAAGAGTGGGAATCGACTCAGTGATAACAGGTTTGGTTTCTTGTTTTTTTTAGGGCTTGGGAGGGCAATTTCTAGAGATGGCCAT
This sequence comes from Orycteropus afer afer, assembly GCF_000298275.1. Lineage (NCBI taxonomy): Eukaryota > Metazoa > Chordata > Mammalia > Tubulidentata > Orycteropodidae > Orycteropus > Orycteropus afer. The sequence goes on along the minus strand of NW_006921649.1, from coordinate 12,336,614 downwards.
GGAGGTATGGGATCCTGTGGTTCCAAGCCCTATACCTTTTCTTTTGTCTCTAACATAAAATCATGGTCCAAGTAAGTATTCCTCTTGGTAGTACTTGATGGCATAAATGAGGATTGCTCAAGAACCTGACCATTAGGGAAATATGGCTGTTTCTGTGCATTAACTAGTAACACTCATAAAGGAAGGGTGAGATTAACAATCAGTGCAGTGAAGACATAAGTGTACAGCTGAAGAGCTCTTGGGTCACACCCAAATTTCCATCACCGTGACCCAGTAGAATTATAGGAAGGTAGGACTGAGTTGTGGTTATAATCCACCTGTGCCCAATGGGATCATACAGTGCTCCTTGGGGAGCACAGCCAGGCCATGCTCCATCTACCTACTCTCTGTCGTAGGCTTTGGAGGAAGATCTGAACCAGAAGAAACGGGAACAGGAGATGTTCTTCAAACTCAGCGAAGAATCAGAGTGCCTGAACCCTCCCACCCCAAACAAGACCACCAAGTTCTTCCCCTACAGCTCTGCAGACGCTTCCTAACGGCCACCTGGGACTGTGGCTTGCAGGTGGCCCAGCCTCTGGGGCCCTCCCATTCTCTGTGAACAAGTAACTCAGGACCCACATTCCTCTTACTTCTGCGCCAGCTTGAACCCAGCCCCTTGCCCTGTGTCACCCAGCAGTTCCTGGCAAACCTGTCCCAGTGTCCCTGATGCTCATATGCTCATGGAGGGGGACATCCCATTTTATGAAGCCTGACCTTAATGCCTGTTGCTAGGGTCAGGGTCCAGGAAGAGTGGGTGTTTTGTGGCCTCAAGCCCTACCCCCCCATTTGCCAAAACACCGGATTCACTGTCTATGGGACCAAATTGCTGCTGCTGAAGTCATCATGGCTCATCTATGTTTTAATCCTAGATGGTTTTCAGCCCTTATCTGCAGGATATCATACAAGACTCTGCTCCAAACAACCATTTTGGTTCCGACTGGAGCCCAGCCTGCAGCCAGCTGCTCGGGGAGTGCCCTCATCCCTCCAGTTCCTAGTTTGCCTTTCACTTGAGAAAAGGCTGTGTCTGCAGGTAGGGGAGGTAGAGGGAGGCCCAAAATGTTTGTTCTGCTGATCTCAGGTGTCCTGTGGCCCCCCTACACACACACACACACACACACACACACACACACACACACACACGAATTGGCCTCCCGGCACAAACCAGGCCTGCCTCCAGCCTGAGTCTCTTGTGTGCAGGTGGTTGGAACACGTTTGCTACTGAGTGTGTTGGGTGGAAGAGCTGGTATGGAGAGTGGTGGGTGTTGGCACCAGAGACAGAGAGAAGGCACAGGCTGTACTCCAGACTCATTTTGGCCCCCATGCAGGAGGCTCTGTTTGGGGATGAATTCCTTACCACACAAGACTTTGACAGTGCAGCCAACTCCTGTCTCATACTTGCCCACCTGTCCACAGGTGATTCAGGAAAGCTGTTTCCCTCCACCTGTGCCCCCTCCTAGTTCAGGAGTATGGCTTTACATTTCAGACTGAGGCTGGCCATCACTTGAACTTCTCTTCAAGAAGAAAAAGCATCAGGGAAAAGCTTAGGGCTCCCTGTCCCTAGGAACATGGCAGAAGCAAAGGTCTCAGATGGAATCTTGGGCTTTCAGCTCACTCTCTTGGCCTCTACAGATTCTGATCCTCACAGGCCACAAAGCATGTCTAATCCAATAAAAGGAACTGCTCGAACCAGCATTTGGTTTATTTATAAAGGAAATCTTTTTCCACCTTGATTTCTAATTGTCCATTTAAACAAATATAAAACGTATGGCTTCCTCAGGAAGATACCTGCCTTAAAATGTACACACACATACACACACAGACACAAGTGATGATAATGTTCAGGAATCACCTGAAGTTTAGTGCATAGTGAGCCTGGGTATTATTTTGCTGGTTGATGGAGTGACTGAAACACCCCAAGAGCACTTTCCTTCATTCCTAAAGGTTAAGGTCAATTCTTTGTCTTTCTAAAGCAATTCTCAGGAAGTTTTCTCAGCACTGGTTGTAACTGGATACTTGGGAAGCAAAGAAGGGATTTGGGGACTTGGGGTTCCCAAGTCTCAATAAGCAATAGTGATGCTCTCAGGGCTGTGAGGGAGGGTGGTTCTCCTACTTGCCTGCTTCAGTATTTGACCCAGGTGGGACATTTTCTGGGCCCCACACAAATGGGACACATTCAACAACACCCCCCTTTTATTCTCTGGTGCATAAATGCTGGGAAAACACAAACCAGAAGTTGTATAAATATATAGCATAAACCAGTTCCGCCAAGGGAAGCCAGCAGGGCTGGTGTGGGTCTTGTCTCCAATATTTCTTTTTGTAGCCTGGAGTGTGAAGATGAGTATGAGGTGAATGTCAGGTTCATGGATCAGGTGAGTCTTCAGTCATTCCCTTATTTGGCTTGTCATTCCCAAGGAATCCCCTTCCAGAAGTGGCTCACTCCCTGTGCAGGGCCATGGACCCTGATGCCCTTTCTGGATGAGGACTGCTCGGCTCTCGCAGCCTCACCACTGAGCCAATGTGCAATGCCCACTGCTGCGAAGACCCACGCAGTATTCCTCGTGCCCAGTGCTAACATTTTCTCTCTAAGGGACAGGCAGAACTGTTTCTCATTTTCAGTCCCATTTTTAGCAGAATAAATATAACTAACTTATATTTTCCCTTTATGAAGGATAGAAGTTATTTTTATGTAGTTTCCAAACTTTCTATGAAACTTTTGTAAAATGTGCTCTGCAAAGTTAACTGCAAGAATGTAAAAGCTTCTAATAAAGTAACAAGGCAAGAAACTATTTATTTATTTTGCATTCTGAGGTGTTCTTTTGGGACTTGGGTGGGAAAAAGAGGGCACATTTACCCACATTTGCCTGGTGAGAAAGGGTTGAGTATCTTTTGAGGACACTACTGCCTCCCAGGTTATAGAGCAGGTCAGAGCTTGAGGTTTCTCTTCTGAGAGAAGTTGTACTTGGCCATGTGTTCTGTAAACATTTGAGACCATTCTTACTTAACAACAAACATTAATTGACCCCTAAGAATTTTCATGTTAAATTACTGAATCCTTTCAGCCACCCATGAGGAAGACAGTGTCATTCCCATCTTAGAGGTGAGGAAATGGACACCAGGTAAGGTGACGTGTCAAGCCAAATCTCACAACACCAGAAAGCAATGCCTATGGGATTCATGCTGAGACCTTCTACAAGTGCTGTTCCAGCCACACATTCTCTTCCTCACCCCACTGCCCTTGACAATAATCAAGAGTCACACAAACACTTTACCGTTAGCTATCTCTTCCCTATTGGAAAGAGTTTGTCAGCCATACCTCTAAAACGCCATCCAGGGGTTCTAAACCTGTGGTCCATGGATCTGCCCATCACCAATAAGGCATCCATGGGTAGGGGCCAGAGTGTGTTTGTACTTGGATGGGAAAAGATTTGGTCTTTCATTTTAGTAACATCTTAACAGAAAATAAGTATTTCCTTTCATTACAAATACAGCAACAAACTCTGGTAGTATTAGCTGTACCTATGGCTATGTCACCACCAATGAAAATCACAGATATTTCATACCACATTAAAGTTGTAGCAGACAGTGCAAAATACGTGTTTTGTTCATCAGCAATTTGAAATTGTGGAGTTTATTAGACCTGTTGTCACATATTATTTAATATGTATTCATCATCCATCTGTTGTACTGTGGTGGCTTGTGCGTTGCTATGGTGCTGGAAGTTATGTCACCAGGATTTCAAACACCAGCAGGGTCACACATGGTAGACAGGTTGCAGCAGAGCTTCCAGACTAAGACAGATGAGGAAGAAAGGCCTGACAACTTCCTTCCAAAATTTAGCCAAGGAAAAGCCTCTGGATCACAACAGAATATTGTCCAGTATGGTGTTAGACTGGGCAACATTTCATTCTGTTGTGCATGGAGTTGCCATGAGTTGAAGCCTACTCGACAGCAGCCAACAGTTACAACATAGATGGACAGTAGATAGATGATAGATTGATGGGTAGATAATAGATAGATTGATGATGTCTGCTGTTGAGTCCATTCCAATTCATACAGACCCTAAAGAACAAAACTGAACAGCCCTATAGGGTTTTCTAGCGTGTAATCTTCACAGGACTAATGATCAGATCTTTTCTCCCATGCAGTCACTGGGTGGTTTCAAACCACTGACTGACCTTTCAGCTAACAGACAAGCTCTTAACCATTGTGCCATCAGGGCTCATGGATTTGTCTAGTGTGTATGTATATAAAATATATGTGTATGTGTATAGATCACCAATAAATCACATATATTGTTTTAATATCGTATGACATAATATATAGTTTTAGCATTATTTTGATACCTGTATTTCATTATGATTGGTTACCTTTGTAATCCTATGTGCTTTATTTAATATACTTGAAAATATTCTGAGTAGGGATGCATATTCTTTGTGAAACTCCAAAGGAGTCCTTGACACACACACACACACACACACACACACACACAGAACCTACTCTATCCCCTAAGTTACTGGTGGTGCAAATGGTTAATGTACTCAGCTGCTAACCTAAAGGTGGAAGGTTCAAGTACACTCAGGTACCTCAGAAGAAAAACCCGTGATCTCCTTCCAAAAAGGCAGCCAGGCAACCGTTGAAAATTCTGCAGAGCACAGTTCTACTCTCACATAAGGTCACTATGAATCAGCATAGACTCCATGGCAACTGGTTTAATCTCCAGCCCCAAAATGGCTCTCTTAGAAACTTTCCCACCAGCTGGTGGCAGTCCACAATCACACAGTGTCATGCAGCTCTGTGACTTGGTGCCAATGAGGACACAGCATTGACTACTGCCTGGAGGGTGCAGGTGAATAAGATCTAGCATGCCTCCTCTTATTAAGGGCTGGAAAAATAACCAGGTTTACTGGAAAAAGAATTCATGAGACACTGATGAAAATGACAATGCATTAGGGGATGTCTGGAACTTTGGAAATGAGATCATTCCGTATAAATTGACACTTATCTAGCAACAAGCTCTAGGAATGCTGACATGAATAAGGCCTTCAAAATGCTTGGTCCAATGAGAAACAGATCTGGGAAGAGAGTACCAATTCAGCATGACATAGCATGGGAGAATCAGGGAGGACCTCTCAGAGGAGGTGATGTTGATGCTTGAAGGACAAACTAGTATGTGTACAAACACATGCATTCAGAGACTGGGATATAGCTGAGAGTGAATGGTTTATGGTCATGAGGCTGGAGAGATAGGGCCAGATCAGGCAGGCCCATGCATACCAGGCCAAGACCTTCCCTTGAGGGCTGTGAGAAGGCTGGGTAAGAGTTTAATAAGGAGGATAGTTGAAATCACGACCTTAGCAATTCAAGAGACCAGCTGAGAAGGAACGGCCAAATGAATGAATGTTCAGCAGGAATATTGGCCTACAAAGGTTTGAGGCTTTGAGAAGGAAAGGAAGAATGGCAAGCTCCATGAGGGCAGGAATGAATTCTGATTCGCCAACCCCTGAACACCCAGATTTAGCATGTAGCATCTGAGATACCCTTTCTGGGCTCCTCATGCCATAAAGGATCTTCAAAGGGAGCATAGGGTGTGTAGGCTGTAAACTGGATATAATCCACTGTGATTCCAGAGGTGTTCTCTAGTTGTGATTAACAAGTACATTTTTGGTTGAAAATAAAACTGGAAGAACTTCCCCTTCCAGTGATCACAGGCAAGGTAATTCAGACTGGTCCTAACGCATAGGACAGCTAGAAAAGCTGGGCAAAACATTTAAAAAAATTGACATAGGAGAACTGTAAGATAGTGAAGAATTACCAGGCCCGGATTCAAGGGACAATGGAGGCCCAGGGAAATAACTCATGTTTTCACTGCAGGAGCATTTGTTGATCCCTATGCACAGCAGAACGAAACACTGCCCAGTCCTGTGCCAGCCTCACCATCCTTGCTATACCTGAGTCCATCATTGCAGCCACTGTGTCAGTCCATCTTGTTGAGGGCCTTCCCCTTTTTTCATTGACCACCCACTTTACCAAGCATGATAACATTCTCCAAGGAATGGGTCCTGCTGACAACATGATCAAAGTAGGTGAGATGAAGTCTGACCATTCTCGCTTCCAAGCAGCATTCTGGCTGTGCTTCTTTCAAGACAGATTTGTTAGTCCATTCAGCAGACCACGGTACTCTCAGCATTCTTCTCCAACACCACAACTCAAAAGCATCAACTCTTCTTCAATCTTCCTTATTCACTGTCCAACTCTCACATGCGTAAGAGGCAATTGAAAATGCCATGGCTTGGGTTAGGTACACTTTAGTCTTCAAGGAGACATCTTTGCTCTTTATCACTTGAAAGAGGACTTTTGCAGCAGATTTGCCCAATGCAATACATCATCTGATGTCTTGACTGCTGCTTCCTTTGGTGTTGATTGTAAAACCAAGTAATATAAAGTCCTTGACAATTTCAATCTTTTCTCCATCCATTGTGAAGCTGTTTATTGGACCAATTGTAAGGATTTTTGTTTTCTTTATATTGAGGAGTAATCCATACTGCAGACTGTAGTGCTTCAAGTCATCTTCACTTTCAGCAAGCAAAGTTGTATCATCTGCATATCATAGGTTGTTAATAAGTCTTCCTCCAATCCTGATGCCACATTCTTCTTCATATAATCCAGCTTCTCAGATTATTTGCTGAGCATACAAATTGAATAAGTATGGTGAAAGGATACAATCCTGACGCACTCCCTTCTTGACTTTAAACAATGCAGTAACCCTTGTTCTGTTTGAATGACAGCCTCCTGGTCTATGTACAGGTTCCTCATGAGTACAATCAAGTGTTCTGGAATTCCCATTCTTCTCAATGTCATTCATAATTTGTTATGATCCACACAATAAAATGCTTTGGCATAGTCGATAAAACATAAGTAAACATCTTTCTGGTATTTACTTTCAGCCAAGATCCACTGACATCAGCAATGATAATCCCTCATTCCATGTCCTCTTCTGAAACCAGCTTGCATTTCTGGAAGCTCTCTGTCAATATACTGCTGCAACTGTTTTTGAATTATCTTCAGTAAGATTTTACTAGAGCCAGGAAAGGAAGGGACCAGGAGCAGCCAGGGACCACAGAATGGCAGGTTTCAGGTAGGAATTAGGTAAGAGGTAGGTGCAGAAGTTTCTAACAGCTAAGGGAGATAAACTTGTCTGTTAGTTTGTCATCCTGTGAGGCATGTACATTGCTGTGAGTCTTGAGGCTGTGCCACTGGTTTTCAGATGCTAGCAGAGTTGCACATGGTACACAGGTTTCAATGCAGCTTACAGACTGAGACAGACTAGGAAGAAGGAAGAGGCCATCCACTTCTCAAAATTGGTCAGGGAAAACCTCATGAATATCAGAGACACACTGTCTAATACATTACTGGGCAACTTTATGAATAGTTTGGAAACTTGTCCAACACAGTGCAGAAAGACTAGCCCCTTGGGTTGGAAGGCACTCAAGATAGGACTGGGAAAGAGCTGTCTCATTAGAGTAGAACCAACCTTAATGATATGCATAAAGTCTTTCAGGACCTCTGTGTACTGACCTGGCATGACTCAAAATGAGGAGAAACAGCTACAAACATCCATTAATAATCAGAACATGGAATGTACAAAGTATGAATCTAGGAAAATTGGAAGTTGTCAAAAAGGAAATGGAACACATAAAGATTGATAGCCGAGGCATTAGTGAGCTGAAATGGATTGGTTTTGGCCATTTTAAATCAGACAACCATATGATCTACTATGACAGGAATGACAAATTGAAGAGGAATGGAATGGCATTCATCATCATAAAGGATGTTTCAAGATCTTTCCTGAAGTACAATGCTGTCAGTGATAGGATAATATCCATATGCCTACAAGGAAGACCAGTTAATATGACTATTATTCAAATTTAGGCACCAACCACCAAAGCCAAAGATGAGGAAATTGAAGATTTTTATCAACTTCTGCAGTCTGAAATTGACCAAACAAGCAATCTAGATGTGTTGCTTATCACTGGTGACTGGAAAGCAAAAGTTGGAAACACAGAAGAATCACTGGTAGTTGGAAAATTTGGCTTTGGTGACAGAAATAACGCTGGAGGTCGCATGATAGAATTTTGCAAAACCAACAACTTATTAATTGCAAATACCTTTTCTCAACAACACAAATGGCAGCTATACAGGTGGACTTCACCAGATGGAGTACACAGGAATCAGATTGACTACATCTGTGGCAAGAGGCGATGGAAAAGCTCAATATCTTCAGCCAAAACCAGGCCAGGAG
>NW_006921649.1:12295292-12327096 GCF_000298275.1 Orycteropus afer afer | reverse complement strand
AAGAATGAGAATTCCAGAACACTTAATTGTACTCATGAGGAACCTGTACATAGACCAGGAGGCTGTTGTTCAAACAGAAAAAGGGAACACTGCATGGTTTAAAATCAAGAAGGGAGTGCATCAGGGTTGTATCCTTTCACCATACTTATTCAATCTCTATGCTGAGCAAATAATCTGAGAAGCTGGACTATATGAAGAACACAGCATCAGGTTTGGAGGAAGACTAATTAACAACCTGTGATACACTGACGACACAACTTTGCTTGCTGAAAGTGAGGATGACTTGAAGTACTTACTGATTAAGATTGAAGAATACAGTCTGCCGTATGGATTACTCTTCAATATAAAGAAAACAAAGATCCTCACAACTGGAACAATAAGCAGCATCATGATAAATGGAGAAAAGATTGAAATTGTCAAAGACTTCACATTGCTTGGTTCTACAATCGACGCCAATGGAAGCAGCTGTCAGGACATCAGATGATGTACAGCACTGGGCAAATTGGCTGCAAAGGACCTCTTTCAAGTGCTGAAGAGCAAAGATGTCTCCTTGGCCTGACACAAGCCACGGTATTTTCAATCACCTCATATGCATGTGAGAGCTGGACAATGAACAAAGAGGACCGAAGAAGAGTTGATGCTTTTGAGCAGTGATGTTGGCAAAGAATGCTGAAAGTACTGTGGAATGCTAACAGAACTAAAAGGTCTGTCCTGGAGGAAGTGTGGCCATAATGTTTCTTGGAGGCGAGAATGGCCAGAGTTCATCTCACATACTTTGGTCATGTTGTCAGAAGGGATCATTCCCTGGAGAAGGATGTCATGCTTGATAAGGTGGAGGGTCAACAAAAGAGGGGAAGGCCCTCAATGAAGTGGATTGACATGGTGGCAGTGGTGATGGGCTCAAGTGTAGCAAGGATCGTGGAGCTGGCTCAGGACCAGGCGGTGTTTTGTTTGGCTGTGCTTAGGGTCACTATGAGTTGGAGACAACTCAATGGCACCTTACAACAACAACAACAAGATTTTACTTGCATGTGATATTATATTGTTTGATAATTTCCACATTCTGTGGGATCACCTTTCTTTGGAATAGGTACAAAGATGAATCTCTTCGAGTCAGTTGGCCAGGTAGCTGTCTTCCAAATCTCTTGGCATAACCAAGTGAGTGTCACCAGCACGGCATCTGTTTGTTGAAACATCTCAAGGAGTATTCCTTCAATTGCTGGAGATTTGTTCTTCACCAGTTCTTCGGTATAGCTTTGACTTCTTCCTTCAGTGCCATTGGTATCCTGATCATATGCTACCTTCTGAAATGGAGGAACATCGACCAACTCTTTTTGGTATAGTGACTCTGTATTCCTTCCCTCTTCCTTTGAAGTGTCCTGCATCATTCAATATTTTGCCCATAGAATCTTTCAATATTGCAAGTGGAGGCTTAAACTTTTTCCTCAGTTCTTTCAGCTTGAGAAATGCTGAGCATGTTCTTCCTTTTTAGTTTTCTAACTCCATCTCTTAATAATTGACTTTTTCTTCTTAAGCTGCTCTTTGCAATCTTGTGTTCGGCTCTTTTATCTTGTCATTTCTTCCATTAGCTTTAGCTACTCTCCATTCAAGGGCAAGTTTCAGAGTCTCTTCTGACATCCATTTTGGTCTTTTCTTCCTTTCTTGTCTTTTTAATGACCTTTTGCTTTCTTCATGGATGATGTTCTTGATGTCATCCACAGTTCCTCTGGTTTTCGATCACTGGTGTTCAAGTCATCAAATATATTCTTTAGATGGTCTCTAAATTCAGGAGGGATATTATCAAGGTTATATTTTGGCTCTTGTGGACTTGTTTTAATAGTCTTCAACTTCAACTTGAACATGGATATGAGCAGTTGATGTTCTGTTCCACAATCAGCTCCTGGCCTTTTTTGGCTGAAGATATTGAACTTCTCCATCACCTCTTGCCACAGATGTAGTCAATCTGGTTCCTTTGTATTCCATCTGGTGAGGTCAATCACAGAAGGAAAAATATAGTATTAGTTCATTATTGTAAAAAGTCAAGGAAAGGTTTATGTATAGATGGAAACTTTGTTGGTTACCAGTGGTGGGAGAGAAGGGGAAGGAACACTGCAAAAAAAAAAAAAAAAAAAATGCATAGACCCATGTCACTTTAGTTTTGTATATTTCACTGTTCATAATTATATTTCAATAAAATGTATTTTAAAAACTAAATTTTAAAAATTGTGATGCTTACGGTGTTTGAAAAGATAAAGGATATAATTTGAAGTTTTTAGCACACAGCTGAAAACAAAATTTTTTAAAAGAACCAAGTGTTCTAAACTTAAATAGTGATGATGTTTGCATAACTCTTAATATACTAAAAAAACACTGAACTATATACTTTAAACAGGTAATTTTATGGTATGTAAGTTATATCTCAATAAAACTGCTATTTAAAAAAAGAAGAAATAAAAAACCTGCTGATGGTGAGGAGCTCTGGTAGCATAGTGCCTAAGGCACTTGACTGCTCACCAGAAGGCTGGCGGTTCAAACCCACCAACCACTCCTCGGAAGGAAGTTTGGGCAATCCTACTTCCGTAGCGATACTGCCTCGGAAACCCAAGGAGGGGTCGCTATGAGTCAGGGCAGACTCGACGGCAAACAACAACAACAAAAAAAAACCTGAAGTGGGAAAAAAAAAAAAGCTGAAGTTAAGTACTCAGTGTATGGGTGCAAAAGCAGACACACCCAGTGACATCCATCAACCATTAAATTAAGCTATACTTCCTACCTCTATCTGTCCATGTCTTATCACTTTGGCTGGGATGATGAAGCTTTGAAAGACAGCAAAACATTTTCTTTATGTATTCCATGAGGACAGGAAACATGCTGAGAAACTGATGAAACAATAGAACCAACAAGATGGTTGAATCGCCCTTCGAGACATCAAGAACTGATTAGGAAAGAAGCTGAATCAATCAGATTCTCTCTCAGTAATTTGAACTAGGTTATAGTCAGAGAAAGGCCAGTTAGAAGTGGAAGTGAGATGCTCAATTATCACGACACAGTGAAGGGTCAGGGAGACCAGGAGGGGGTCAAGTGCAAGCTGAAGGAGCTGAAACTCAAGAGTGATCCCGCAATTGTGAGAGTTTATGTTAATGAGGGAGGAACAATTTTGAAAAGAGTAAGGATGGTTGTACAACTTGAAGAATGCAATCAGTGTCACTGAATTGTACATGTAGAAACTGTTGAATTGGTATATGTTTCTGCTGTGTATATTCTCAACAATAAAAAGAATGATCTCTGAATTTCTGGCTTTGCTGAATATGTAGGTAAAGGTATCATTTAGTGCAGTAGAAAAGATTGACATAGGACAAATTTTGGTGTGGTGAAGTGAGGAAATCAGAAGTTCAATTTTAAAATGAGAGTTCTAAAAGAGAGTTTAATTTTGTATCTGTTAAACCATTCTTCTGCCAGTTTGTTGTAATGTGGTGTCTTGCATGTTGCTGTGATCCTGGATGCTATGCCACTGGTATTTCACGTATCAGCAGGGTGACAGGTTTCAGCATAGCCTCCAGATTAGGACAGGCTAGGAAGAAGGACATGGCCAGATCCACTTCTGGAAAAGAAAATAAATAATAAATAGCCATTGAAAACCTTATTAATTGCAGGGAAACATTGGCTGATGTCATGCCAGAAGATGAGCCCCTTGGCTTGGATATCACTCAAAATATGACTGAGAAAGATCTGCCTCCTCAAAATAGAGTCACCCTTAATGAAGTGGATGGAGTAAAGCTTCTGGACCTTCATTTGCTATTGCAGCACAACTCAAAATGAGAATAAATAGCTGCAAACATCAATTACTATCAGAATATGGAATGTATGGAGTATGAATTTTGGAGACTTGGAAGTTACGAAAAATGAAATAGAATGCATAAAGATTGATATCCTAGGCATTAGTGAGCTAAAATGGACTGCTATTGGACATTTTGAATTGGACAATCATATACAACATGGTCTATTATGTCAGGAATGACAAACACAAGAGAAATGGTGCCCCATTCATCATCAAAAAGAATATTTAAAGATCTGTGCTGAAGTACAATGCTGTCAGTGATAGGATAATATCCATATGCCTACCAGATAGACTGATTAATATGATTATTATTCAAATGTATGCACCAACCACTAAAGCCAAAGATAAAGAAAATAAAGATTTTTACCAACTTCTACAGTCTGAAATTGACCAAATACGCAATCAAGATGTATTGATAATTACTGGTGATTGAAATGAGAAAGTCTGAAACAAAGAAGCATTACTAGTTGGAAAATATGGCCTTGATGGTAGAAATGCCAGCGATTGTATGATAGAATTTTGTATGACCAATGACTTACTAATTCCAAATACCTTTTTTCAACAATGTAAACAGAAACTTTCATCTGGACCTTGTGAGATGGAATACACAGGGCTCAAATCACCTATATCTGTAGAATGACACAATAAAGAAGTACAATATCATCAGTCAGAACAAGGCCAGAGGTTGACTATGTAACAGACCATCGGTTACAAGTTTTAAGTTGAAGCTAAATAAAATTAAAACAAGTCTACCAGAACCAAAATTTGACCTTGAGGATATCCCCCCCCAAAATTAGAGCCCAATCTGACTAATATTTGTCCTTCTGTGATTGACTCATTTCACTCAGCATAATGTCCTCTAAGTTCATTCACGTTATGCGGTGTTGTGCAGATTCTACATTATTTTTTCAGGTTGCATAGTATTCCGTTGTGTGTATGTACAGAGTTGATGCTTTTGAGTTGTGATGTTGGAGAAGAATGCTAAAAGTACCATAAACTAACTGCTAAAAGGACTAACAAATCTGTCCTGGAAGAAGTGCAGGCAGATTGCTCCTTGGAAGCGAAAATGGCCAGACTTTTTCTCACCTACTTTGGTCATTTTGTCAAAAGGGATCATTCCCTGGAGAAGGATATCATGCTTGATAAAGTAAAGGGTCAGCGAAAAAGGGGAAGGCCCTCAGCTAGATGGATTGACTCAGTGCCTGCAATGATGGGCTCAGGTATAACAAAGATTGTGAGGCTGGTGCATGAGTGAGCAGTGTTTCATTCTGTTGTACATAGGATGTCTATGGGTCGGAGCTGACTCCATGCCACCTAACAACAACCACCCACAGAAGGATGCCATGTACCTCATTTACATTATTAACAAGCTATCCAATCACCTTGGTGGCCCACAATCACCTCACATTTGCATAGTCCCACCCAGTCATCTAGTGGGAGTCTCAAAGATCATGGGTAAAAGGGCCATATTAAGTAATTCACTGCACAGCAGTGGAACATAAACTTTATTGTACTAAGGCGCTGTTCTGATTACCTAGTGCCACTCTGACAGGACTATACCACAAATGGGATGGCTTGAACAAACAGGAGTTTATTCTCTTACCATTTGGAGGGTTTAAGTCCGAGTTCAAAGTGCCAGGCTCTAGGGGCTGGGTGAAAGCCCCTCGACCTTGGGCTTCAGCTCTACTTCTTGCTCCCAGCCCACTGAAGCTAGAGGCATCTCTTCACTCAGGCAGCTACTGGCTGCTGAGGCTAAAAAGCCCAAGGTCAACAAATAAAATGGCACAGTCTCGATGTTACCAAACAGCACAGCAGGCCATTGATTCAAGTCCATTGAAAGTCCCAAGATTGACAGAGCATGGCAGGCTGCTAAACAACGACAGGGCTACATGCAGGGTTCAAGGGTGCCATGAGCTAGAGACCATTCCCAAAGCTGTTTCTTATACACAGGAAGCAAACCACATCCCTAAGCAGCTACTCAACTGCTTGTGGTAGGTCCCACCATGGAGTTGATTGACAGTCTCATCATGAGGTATAACTACCACCAACCGCACAGCCACTCAACCAGGCCCAGCCAAGTTGACACAAACTTAACCATCACAGACACTGAGATTTTAGGGTTGTTACTACAGTATCCACCACTTGCCTGTCAGTTTGTCACACTGTGGAGGCTCACATATTTGTATAATACTGGAAGCTATGACACTGGTATTTCAAATAACAGCAGGATAATCCATGGTGGGCAGGTTTCAGTCGAGCTTCCTAAGGCAGAATAGAAAGAAAGGCCTGGTGATCTACTTCCGAAAATTAGTCGATAAAAACCTTATGGATCAAAACAATACAGTCAGCCCTCCATATCCATTTGTTCCACAGCCACAGATTCAACCAACCATGGACTGAAAATATTTAGGAAGGAAAGCAATTAAGTGTTCAAAGAAATTCCTCAGAGGCTAAGAGTGAGTGTAAAGTTATTTATGTAGAATTGCCTAAGGCATTTGACTGCTAACCAGAAGGCTGGCGGTTCAAACCCACCAGCCACTCCTTGGAAGGAAGAATGGGCAATCTATTTCTGTAGAGATACTGCCTCGGAAACCGAAGGAGGGGTCATTATGAGTCGGATCTGACTCAACGGCAGTAAGTTTGGTGGGTCTTTTTTTTTTTTTTTTCCTCTGAGGTATTAAAAGTAACAGAGATGATTTAAAGTATACAAGAGGATGTGCGTAAGTTATATGCAAATACTATGTCATTTTATATAAGGGACTTGAGCATCTGCAGATTTTTATTTTTGTCTTATATAGTGCTGGCAGATGAGCTCTCTAGACCGGAAGGTACTACTATAGCCACAACCATGGATTCATACCGTCATGAAATAGCACAGGGCTGGGCAACGTTTCTTTCTGTTATACAAAAGACAGAACCAACTCCACTGTAACTAACAGAGACAACAACTACAGTGTAACCTAGCCTCTCTTAATACATACAGTCTGATTCTTCACCATTTCCACCACTTTGTGCCTTCCCACCTGCTAGCACTCACCGGGCTGCATCTATCTCCTCCAGAACTGGAGAGGTGGCAAGTCAGGAAGGAGTGCAGGAAAGGTAAGGAGCACGTAGTGAATACTATTGATGTGCCACTCAGACTCCCTTTATGGTTTCTGTTTGCCCTTTCCCTAGTTTCTGTGTCTTTGGCTTCTAACAGTTCCCACTTGAGATTCTTTTCAAAAGGCTGGAACCACTTTGATCACAGGTCTAGAGAGTCAGAAAAAAACAACCAGTTGCTAGTGAGTCAATTACAATTCACTGTGACCACACGTGTTATAGGTTAGAACTGGTTCATAGGGTTTTCCTGGCTGTAATCTTTTTTGTTTTAGAAGATAATGGTACTGGGTATCTTTGGTTTTCTTCATTCATCTTTGCTCTTGACAAGGAGACACCAATTGTACAGTGCTTTTTATATATGTATATGTATTTTGTTGTTGTTGTTGGCCATTGAGTCAGACCCGACTCATAGCGACACCTCCTTGGGTTTCGAGGTGGTATCACTACAGAAGTAGATTGCCCAACCTTCCTTCCGAGGAGTGGCTGGTGGGTTTGAACTGCCAGCCTTCTGGTTAGCAGTCAAGTGCCTTAGGCACTATGCTACCAGAGCTCCTATGTATATGTATATGTATATACATATTTTTTAACTTTGTATTGTGATTTGGGTGCAAGTTTACAGACCAAATTCCTTTTCCATTCAACAGTTCATACACACTTTGTTTTGTTACATTGATTATAATCCCCACAATGTAACAGCTCTCTTCCCACTTCCCCCCTGCAGTACTCTTTCCCTGTGTCCTTCTTCCCTATACATTCCTGCACACTGAGATTTCTCCCTACATGAATGTTGCTCTTCTGATCTCCCATGGTTGATTGTTGTTCTAAGAAGTGCACATCCCTGGTATAATTGTTTACCTCATGGACCTATTGTTTGGCTGAAAGTTAAGGCACAGGGGTAAGTTCAATTCCAGATGTGAAAGATGACTAGGGGCCATAGTCTTGGGGATTTCCACCAGTCTCTAACAGACCAATAAGCCTGGTCTTTTTTATGATTTTGAATTTTGTTCCACATTTTTCTTCCATTCTATCCAGGATCTCCAATTTTGACCCCTATCAGAGAGGTTGGCAGTGGTAGCCAGGCACCACCTAATTCTTATGGTCTCAGGGTCATATAGACTGAGGTTCCCATGGACCTAGTCCCTTGGATGGATTGTTTCCACATGTCTTTGATTTTCTTCACTCTTCTTTGCTTTAGATGAGGAGAGACCAATAGTTGCATCTTAGATGATTGCTCAAGCTTTTGAGACCCCAGCTGCTACTCACAAAAAACAAATAAAACCAAATTCACTGCTGTAGAGTTGCTCCAACTCATAGAACCCCTCCTTGGGTTTCCAAGGCAGTATCTCTACGGAAGTAGATTGCCCAACCTTCCTTCCAGGGAGTGGCCGGTGGGTTTGAACCTCCAGCCTTCTGGTTAGCAGTCAAATGCCTTAGGCACTATGCCACCAGAGCTCCCAAAGTAGGATATAAAACAATGCTTTTGTATAGTACATAATACCAATTGAGCTTGGTGTCTTCTACAACATAGTCCCAAGCCCACAGGCCCAACTACTCAATCTCTCAAGATGTTTGATTTTGGCTAAGAAGTTACCATAACTTTGCCCCCTGTTAAAAAAAAAAATTCAATCACCTCATTTGTGAAAGCTGGACAATGAGTAAGGAAGACCAAAGAAGAAATGATGCCCTTAAATTATGGTGTTGGCAAAGATATTGACTACAACATGGAGTTCCAGAAAATAAATAAATCTGTCTTGGAAGATACAACCAAATTGATAACACCTAACAATAACAATAAAATACATTATAATAATTTGGTCAAAAAAAAAAACCTCACTGCCATAGTATTGATTCTGACTCATAGCAACCTCCATTGGGTTTCCAAGGCTGTCAATCTTTACAGAAGTAGATTGGCCTATCTTCCTTCCGTGGAGCAGGGGGTGGGTTTGAACCACTGACCTTCTGGTTAGCATTCACATGCCTTATCCCCTATACCACCAGAGGTCCTGTTAGCTCTATTATATATGTGGACATTTTTTTGTGTGTGATTTGGGTGGAAGTTTACAGAGCAAATTCACTTTCCATACAGCAGCTCACATACACTTTGTCTCACAATATTGACTACAATTTCCCACAATACAACAGCTACTTTCCCACTTCCTCCCCATAGTTACCTCTTCACTGTGAACTTTCCTCCATACACTCCTTATATATGGACACTTGTATAGCACATACAAATATATATATTGTAATGTCATCTGCCAAATGTATATATGGTCATGGGTATATTCTCATTCTCCTAACCAAACCTGATCAGCTGGCCAGTTTACCTCCATATCCACCCATAGATTAATGTTTATTACTGATAATGCAGTATTGTATGTGTAATTGTATTTACCTTTGTTGTTTGTATCTCTTGTGCCCCTCTCTCTGTCTTCATTTCCTTAGTGTTATTGTGCTGGTCACTTGCTTTTGGTATATTGCTTTTCCCTTCAGTATGTGTCTCTTATCTAGCTAGCAATTTTCCCTCCCCTCCCACCCCATCCTTCATAATGAACAAAGAATTTTCTTTATTCTGTGTGTAAACATTTTCTGGATTTTTTTTTATTATATTGGACTCATCCCATTTTTGTCTTTCTGTGATTGACTTACTCCACTTAGCATAATGTCCTCCATGAAGGACATTTGCCAAGTCTTCATTATTCTTTAGTGTTGCATACTATTCCACTGTATACACATACCATAATTTGGTTATCTGTTCCTCTGTTGATGGGCACTTAGGTTACTTCCACCTCTTTGCTATTGTGAATAAACATGGGTGTACATGTATTTGTTTGTGCCCTGGCTCTCACTTCTTTAGGATATATACCAAGTAATAGGGCTGAATCAAATGGTCTTTCTATTTCCAACTTTTTAAGGAATCACCATACTATTTTCCACAGTGGTTGTATCATTTTACAGTCCCACGAGCAGTGTATGAGAGTCTCAATCTCTCCACATCCTTGCCAGCATTTGTTATTTTCTGCCTCATTGAACTTTGCTATTAGTGCTGAGGTGAGATGGTATCTCATTTCTTCATGCGTTTGTTGGCTGCCTGAATATCTTCTTTGATGAAGTGTCTGTTCATGTCCTCTGCCGGTTTTTTAATTGGATTTTTTGACTTTTTTATGTTGAGGTGTTGAAGTTTTCTATACATTTCAGAAATAAGTACCTTGTTGAATATGTCATTGCCAAATATATTTCCCCAAACTCTAGGTTCTCTTTTCACGCTTTTGGAGTTTTTTGATGTGCATAAAAATGTAATTTTTAGAAGTTCCCAAACCAAAAAAAAGAAAAACACCTAACTGCCTTCAAGTCCATCCTGACTCATAGCAACCCCTCCTTGGGTTTCCAAAGTGATATCACTACAGAAGTAGATTGCCCAATCTTCCTTCTGAGGAGTGGCTGGTGGGTTTGAACCACCACCCTTCTGGTTAGCAGTCAAATGGCATAGGCACTACATTGTTGTTGTTGTTGTTGTTGTTGTTATGTGCCGTCGAGTCGGACCCGACTCATAGCGACCCCTCCTTGGCTTCTGTATCACTACGGAAGTAGATTGCCCAATCTTCCTTCTGAGGAGTGGCTGGTGGGTTTGAACCACCACCCTTCTGGTTAGCAGTCAAATGGCGTAGGCACTACATTGTTGTTGTTATGTGCCCTTGAGTCAGCCCTGACTCATAGCGACCCCTCCTTGGGTTTCCGAGGCAGTATCACTACGGAAGTAGGATTGCCCAACCTTCCTTCCGAGGAGTGGCTGGTGGGTTTGAACCACCAGCCTTCTGGTTAGCAGTCAAGTGCCTTAGCCACTATGCTACCAGAGCTCTATGTTAGAAGGTCTCAATCAGCGATTTTGCCTTCTGCTGTTTGTGCATTTTGGGTTATGTTTGAAAGTCTGTTTATGCCAAAATTACGGTCCCTAGGTCTGCCCGCCCCCCTTTTGTTATGTTTCTCTGCACTTTTAGGATTTTTTTTAATTAATTATTTTAAAAATTGTGCTTTGGGAGAAAGTTTACAGAGCAAATTCATTTCCCATATAACAGTTAATATGCATTTTGTTTCATGACAATGATTGCAATCCCCATGATGTACCAGGGATTGGATACATTGGATCCTCCCTATAGATCCTTTTCCCTGTGTCCTTCTTTCCTGTGCATTCCTGCCCTCTGAATTATCTCCCTGTGTAAACGCTGCCCTTCTGATCTCCCATAGTTGATAGTTGATCTTCTAAGGCACGTACCTACCTCTCTATAAATGTTTACTTTATATACCTGTCTATTGTTTGGCTGGAAGCCACAGGATCATAAGTTTAATTTCAGGCCCAAAGGGTGACTAGGGACCATAGTCTCAAGGGTTTCACCAGTCTCTATCAGACCAGTAAGCCTGGCCATTTTTTTTTTAAATGATTTTGAGTTTTGTTCCACATTTTTCTCTATCGAGGATCTTCTGCACTAATCCCTTTCCAAGTGGTTGACAGTGGTAGCTGGGCATCATAGGGTTCTTCTGGTCTCAGGGTCACGTAGGCTGAGGTTCACATGGTCCCTTGATTCCAATTGTTTCCATGCATCTTTGGTTTTCTTCTTTGCTCTGGATGAGGAGAAACCAATAGTTGCATCTTAGATGAACGCTTGCAAGCTTTTAAGACCCCAGTCGCTACTCACCAAAGCAGGATGCAGAGCAATGTTTTTGGGTAGTATGTTAAGCCAATTGACCCTGCACCCATGGTCCCAAGCCCACAGGTCCAACAACTCACTCCCTCAGGGTGTTTGGCTGTGGCTCAGAAGTTATCATAACTTTGTCCCCTGTTAACCCTATTATATATATGGACATTCTTATCGCACATACAAATACATATGTAGAAATATCATCTGCCAAACTTATATATGGTCATGGGTATGTTCCTTTTGTCTAGACATATGTGATCATTCAGCCTATCTACCTATGTATCCACCCATAGATTAATGTTTGTTATTACTGATAATGTAGTAATGTGTATGGAAGAGTGTTTATCTTTGTTGTCTGTACCTCTCTATGTCTTCCTTTTCCTTAGTGTTATTGTGTTGGTCATTTGCTTTTGGTATATTGCCCTTTCCTTCACCTGAATCAGTACGGTCTCTTACCTAGTAGCAATTGTCCCTTTTCTCCTCTTCTATCCCTGGCAACCAACAAAAAAAGTTTCCTTCCATACAAAAACCTGTCCTTGACTTTTTATAATAGTGGACTAATACAATATTTGTCCTTCTGTGATTGACTTATTTCACCAGCATAATGTCCTCCAAGTTCATCCACATTATGAGGTGTGTCATGGATTCTACATCATTCTTTAGTGTTGCATAGTATTCCATTGTGTGTATGTATCATGGTTTGGTTAACAATTCATCTATTGATGGGCACTTAGGTTGTTTCTATCCCTTTGCTATTGTGAATAGTGCTGTGATGAATATGGGTGTGCATGTATCTATTCATGCCCTGGCTCTCACTTCTTTAGGATATGTACCTAGTAATGGGATTACTGGATCAAATGGTATTTCTAATTCCAACTTTTTAAGGAATCATTTCCACATTGGTTGTATCATTTTACAGTTCCACCAGCAGTGTAGGAGTGTCCCAATCTTTCCACATCCTCACCAGCATTTGTTATTTTCTGTTGTTATTTACTGTCTCATTGAACTTTGCTGGGGTGAGATGATATCTCATTGTTGTTTTGATTTGCATCTCTCTAATTTGCCCCTATTTTCAGTTTGACAAACTTTATACTTTTAGGTTTTACATTTAGGTATTTGATTCATTTTGACCTAGTTTTTATGTATATCGTGAGGTATGGATTTAGTTTATTTTTCTGCAAATCAATATCCAGTATTACCAGCACTATTTTTTAGAGAGATTATCTTTTCCCCCATTTAAAGGATTTTAGCCCATTGTCAAAGATCAGCTGACCATAGGTGAATGGATCTATTTTTGGTTTCTCCATTCTGTTCCACTGATCTTTGTGACTGTCATTGTACCAATATCAGGCTGTTTTCACTATGATGGCTCAGGGAGTGTGAGACCTGATCAGGGAGTGTGAGACCTCCTACTTTGCTCTTCTTCTTCAGTTGTGCTTTGCTTATCTTTCCTTTGTAAAAGTAGTGATTGTTTTTTCTATGTCCTTAAAGAATGTTGATGGAATCTGAATCAGGAATGTATTGAGTCTATAGATTGTTTTAGGTAGTACTGACATTTTCACAATGTTCAGTCTTCCTAACCATGAACATGATGCATTATTTCATTTACATAGGTCTCTTGTAGTTTCTAGGGTGTGGGCTCTAGTGGAGTAGTGCCTAAGGCATCTGACTGCTAATCAGAGGACTGGTGGTTCAAATCCACCAGCCACTCCTCGGAAGGCAGGTTAGGCAATCTACTTCTGTAGTGATACTGCCTTGGAAACCCAAGGAGGGGTCACTGTGAGTCGGGTCTGACTCAAGGGCAGTGTGTTTATTTAAGGAGCTCTGGTAGCACAGTGGCTAAAGCACTTGACTGCTAACCAGAAGGCTGGCAGTTCAAACCCACCAGCCACTCCTCGGAAGGAAGGTTGGGCAATCCTACTTCCGTAGTGATACTGCCTCGGAAACCCAAGGAGAGGTCGCTATGAGTCGGGGCCGACTCGACGGCACATAACAACAACAACAACAACTTATAGTTTCTTGTAGTAGTTTTTTGTATTTCTCTTTGAATAGGTCTTTTGTGTCCTTGGTAAGATTTATTCCTAACTATTTTATCTTGTTGGTAGCTATTGTAAATGGTGTTGTTTACTTTATTTCCTTTTCAGAGGTATCTTTGCTGATATAGAGGAATACAACTGACTTTCATATGTTGATATTGTATTCTGCCACTTTGCTGAATCTTTCAAATAGTTCCAGTAATTTTCTTGTTGAGTCTCTTGGATTTTCTATGTATAGGATCCTATCATCTGCAAATAGGGATAGTTTTACTTTTTTTTTTTTTTTTTATCAATTTGGATGCCTTTTATTTCCCTTTCTTGCCTTATTGCTAGGAATTCCAATACAATGCTGAATAGAAGTGGTGCTTGTCTGGTTCCCCTTCAAAAAGGGAATCTTTTCAGTCTCTCCCCATTGAGAATAATGTTGGCTGTTGGTTTTGCAAAAGCTCTGGTGGCATAGTGCCTAAGGCATTTGACTGCTAACCAGAGGTTGGTGGTTCAAACCCACCAGCCACTCCGCAGAAGGAAGACTGGGCAATCTACTTCTGTAAAGATTTACTGCCTCTGAAACCCAAAGGGGGTTGCTATGAGTCGGAATCAACTCTATGGCAGTGAGTTTGGTTTTTGGTTTTGCATATATGCCCTTTATTATGTCAAAGAGTTCTCTTCTATTCCTATTTTTCTGAGAGGTTTTTTTTGTTTCTTTTTTAAATCAGGGATGGATGTTGGATTTCAGCAAAGGACTTTTCTGCATCGATTGATATGATCATATGTTTTTTTTTCTTTATTTTATTTATATGCTAGATGACATTGACTGTTTTTCTAATATTGAATCATCCTTGCATAGTTGGTATGAATCCCACTTGATTATGATGTATTATTACTATTTTTTATATAGTATTGGATTTTATTGGCTAGGATTTTGTTGAAGGTTTTTGCATCTATATTCATGAGGGATGTTGGCCTGTAGTTCCTTTTTAATAGTGTCTTCGCCTGATTTTGGTATCAGGGTTATGCTTGCTTCATAAAATGAATTTAGCTGTATTCTATCTTTACCTGTGTTCTGGAATAGTTTGATTAGGAATGATGTCAACTTTTCTCTGAATGTTTGGTAAAATTCTCCAGTGAAGCCATCTGGGCCAGGATTTTTTTTTGTTGTTGGCAGTTTTTTTTTATGACTTGTTCAATTTCTTCTTTTTTTACAGGTCTGTTCAAATTTTCTATCTCAGTCTATGCTAGTTTAGATAACTAATATGTTTCTAGAAATCTGTCCATTTCTTCTAGATTTTCAAATTTGTTGGAGCACAGTTCTTCATAGTATCCTGATATTATCCTTTTCATTTTAGTTGGTTCTATTGTAACATTGCTCATTTCATTTTTTATTTGTGTTATTTGCATCTTCTCCACCTTTTCCTTTGTTAAATTTGTCTGTGGTTTGTTGATTCTATTAATCTTTTCAAAGAAGCAACTTCTAATTTGTTAATTATTTCTATTGTTTTTCTGTTTCTGCTTCATTTACTTCTGCTCAAATCTTTATCTTTTCTTCTGATGACTGTAGGCTTTTCTGCTGCTCTTTTTCTAATTGTTGGAAATGTTTTGCTTAAGGTGTTGATTTTGGCTCTTCTTTTTGATGTGTGCATTTATTACTATAAATTGTCCTCTGAGCACTGCTTTTACTGTCTCCCAAAGATTTTGGTATGTTGTGTTTTCATTCTGGTATGATTCAAGGAATTATTTATTTGTTAGCTTTTCTTTTTCTTTTTTCTTAATTGTGATTTGGGTGAAAGTTTACAGAGCAAATTCACTTTCCATACAGCAGTCCACATACACTTTGTCTCATGACATTTACTACAATTTACCCCAATGCAACAGCTCCCCTCCCACTAGTTACCTCTTCCCTGTGTCCTTCCCTCCATGCACTACTGTCCCCTGAGCTATGTCCCTGTGCATACACAGTCCTTCCAGTCTCCCATGATTGTTCTCTTCAAGGAATGTATCTACCTAGTGTAAATGTTCACCTCATATGCCTGTCTTCTGTTTGGCTGGAAGCCACAGGAGTGTGTTCAATTCCAGACCTGAAGGGCAGCTAGGGGCCATAGTCTCAGTGGTTTCTTCAGGCTCTATCAGACCAGCAAACCTGGTCCCCTTTTCTTTGTTTTCAAATGATTTTGAGTTTTGTTCCACATTATTCTCCCACTCTATCCAGGATCTCCTGTATAGATCCCACCTCCGAGTGGTTGACAGTGGTAGCTGGACACCATTTAGTTCTTTTGGTCTCATAGTTGTATAGGCTGAGGATCTCATGGTGTACCAGTCACTTGGACTAATTGTTTCCATGAATCTTTGGTTTTCTTCATTCTTCTTTGCTTTGAATGAGGAGACACCCATTGCTGCATCTAGATGGCTGTTTGCAAGCTTTTAAGATCCCAGTTGCTACTTACCAAAGTAGGAGGTGGAACAATGTTTTGTGTAATATATTATGCCATTTGAGCTTGATGTCTCCTCCAACTATGGTCCCAAGCCCACAAGTTCAACTACTTGCTCCCTCTGGGTAGCTGGCTCTGCCCAAGAAGTGATTACAAACTTGTCCATTGTCAGCTCTACTATACACCTGGGAATTCTTACAGAACATAGCAATACACTTGTAGAAACATTGTCTGCCAACCCTATACATAGTCTTGGGCACACTCCCCCTGGCATAGACATACCTAATAGTTCAGCCTGTCCACCCATCTATCTACCCATATATCAATGTTTGCCTTCACTGACAACACAGTACTCTATGTGCAGAAGGGTTCATCTTTGCTGTCTGTACCTCTTACATACCTTTCTATGTCTTCCTCTTCCTCAATGCCACCTCAGTGTTGATCACTCATATTTGGTACATTGCCCTTCTCTTCACCCAAAGCAATACTTGTCTCTACCTATTTAACTGTGTTCCCTTCCGTCCCCTCCCACCTTTGGTAATCAACAAAGAAAATTTCCTTCCATATATAAACCTTTCCTTGACTTTTTACAATAACAGACTAATACAATATATATCCTTCTGTGATTGACTTATTTCACTCTGCATAATGTCATCCAAGTTCATCCACACTATGCAGTGTTTTGCAGATTCTACATTATTCTTTAGGGTTGCATAATATTCCATTGCGTGTATGTAGCTTAGTTTGGTTAATAATTTTATTTTATTTTTTATTTCTTCTGTTACCCAGTAGTTTTTAAGGAGGGTGTTATTCAGTTTCAATGTGTTTGCTTTTTTTCCTTCATCTTTCTATTGTTGATTTCTAATTTGGTAGCATTGTGATCTGAGAGGATGCTTTGCAGTGTTTCAATGTTTTTATATTTATTGAGGCTAACATATGGTCTATTTTGGAGAATGTTCCTGTGTGCTGGAAAAGAAGGAATATTGTGGTATTGTTGGCTGTAGTGCTCTGTATATGTCTACAAGAACAAGTAGATGATTATTTCTTCTGTGTGTTTGTTGAGTTTCTTTCTAGTTGTTTTATCCTTCTTTGAATGTGGTATATTAAAGTCTCCTACTATTAATGAGGAGTTGTCTTTTGAATTCTGAATGTTTGGTAAAATTCTCTTTTGAATTCTGTTAAAGTTTGATTTATATATTTTGGGGCTCTTTGGGTCCATAGATATTTATTATTGTTGTGTCCTCTCATTTGAGTGATCCTTTAGTCATTATATAATGTCCTTCCTTGTCTCTTGTGGGTTTTTTTTTAAGTCTATTTTATCAGAAATTAATATTGCTAATCCTGCTCTTTTTGATTGGCATTTGTTTGATTTTTTTTCCCCAACCTTTGATTTTTAGTCTTTTTTTGTCCCTGTGTCTAAGGTGTGTCTCTTGTAGACAGCATATCAATGGGCCATGTTTTCTTCTTGTGGTAGTTAAGGTTGTATGTTAACTTAATTGGGCCTGGTTTTGAGTGGGTGGGCAGCTGGATGTAGTATTCCCTATGATGAGACTGGCAATCATCTCCATGGTGGAATCTACTGGAGCAGCTGAGTTGCTGCCTTGGAGGATGTGGTTTACTTCCAGTATGTAAGAAGACAGCTTTGAGAAAGGTCTCTGAACTTTTTGGCATGCTTAGAACCTGCATGTAGCTGAGTCTGCATTCAACAACCTGCCATGCTGGCCATGCCAATTTGGGCACTATTTCTGGGCTTGAGCTAGTAGCCCACCGTGTTAATTGATAATTTTGGGACTGTGCTATTGTACTTGTCGACCTTGGGTTTGTTAGCCTCAGCAGCCAGCAGCTGCCTGAATTAAGAGAAGCCTCCAGCTTCAGTGGGCTGGGAGCAAGAGACAGAGCTGAAGCCCAAGGTCAAAGGGCCTTCACCCATCCCCTAGAGCTGGCACTTTGAACTTGGAATTCCAGCATCCTAAACTGTAAGAGAATATATCCTTGTTTCTTAAAGCCACCCATTTGTGGTATTTCTGTTAGAGCAGCACTAGAGAGCCAAAACACTTAACCATTCTGCAACTCTCTGTCTCCTGATTAGTGCATTTAATCTATTTACCTTCAGTGTAATGTCAACAAGTATGAATTTATCATTGTTATTATTTTGTCTTTGTGTGTGTGTGGTGTTGCTGATTTCTTTGTTGCATATAATTTTCTGTGTTGAGCTCATTTTGTTTATGTATTTTAAAATAATTTCCTTCATTGCTATTGTTTTAGTGTTTGCTGCATATTGTGCCTTTCCTCTTATTTATTTTGATGAGAAGGTTTATTAATTTTCTTTGCAGTTACCCTGTGATTTATTATTTTCTTCCCAAGTTTAAAAGTCTATTATATCTTAAAATTGTCTTGACTTCCTCTCCATTTGAAAGTTCTGTGCATACTATATTTATTCCTTCTTTTTGCTGTGTAGTTGTCCTCAGTTAGCAATTGATGTCTCTAGTTCCCTGTTTACAGTCTTGTAAGTTTATTTTACTTTGGATACTTCTATATCTGGGTTGGTTTCTGGGTTATGTTGTCATGTGTGTTTCTCATTGGTTGCTGTCTGCTGTTCCTGTTCTCTGTCCAAAGGACTCCTTTTAGCATCTCTTGTAAGGTTGGTCTGGTTTTTACAAAAGCCCTTAATTTCTGTTTTCTGGAAATGTCCTAATTTTGCCATCATATTCAAGGGACAATTTTGCTGGATATATAATTCTTGGTTGGCAATTTTTTTCTTTCAGAGTTTTATATATGTCATCCCATTGCCTTCTCACTTCATGGTTTCTGCCAAGAAATCAGAGCTTAGTCCTATTGGTTGCCCTTTGTAGGTGCTTTCATTTTACCCAAGCTGTTTCAGGATTCTTTGTCTTTGGTTTTGGAAAGTTTGATTATGATATGTCTTGATGATTTTCTTTTGGGGTCTATCCTGTTTGAGTTTCATCAAAGTTCTTGAATGTATATCTTCTCACCTTTCATCATTTAGGGATAGTCCCTTCCAACAAATCTTTGACAGTTTTCTCTGTGATTTTATTTGTCTTTTCTTGTTCTGGAATTCTAATTACATGTAAGTTATTCTTCTTGATGGCTTCTCACTTAAATTTGAGGCTTTCTTCTTTTTTTTCTGATTGTTCACTTAATAAAGTAGTATTGAGAGATTTGCCTTCAATCTCATTAATTCTATCTTTCATTGATTTGATTTTACTCCTTTGCGCTTTCAATGTGTTATCTATTTCTGATATCTTAGTATTAATCTGGATTTCTATTTTCTGTTTTTTTATGGTTTCTGATTTTTCATTTATTTTGTCAGTTTGTTATTTATTGTTTTCTGAAAGTCTTCTAGAGTTTTGTCTGGTTTTGCTTAACTTTGTCAGTGTTTTCCTTGATGTGTCAGTGTTTTCCTTCATCTGTTTCTCAATCCATTGAAGGTACCTGAATATAATTTTTTTGAATTCCTTATCAGGTTGTTCCAATTCCACTTCTTCCTCAGGGAGGGTTTCTAGCTTTGTATTCTGGTCCCTTGTTTTCACTACTTTATCTTGCATCTTTGTGTGAACTGGAATTGTCAATTGTCTCCAAGACATTGTGATGTTGTTGTATTGTTGTATTTATATTTAATTGGTGATTGGATGTTGGTGTGATTTGCCCAGGTTTTTTTTTTTTTTTTTTTTTCCTTTATTTTGTTTCAACTTATCTGAGTGAGCAAGGCTGGTGTACTACTCTATTCACTAGTTTGGCAGCACTTGGGCACTTACCACCTGTCTCCTGGTAGGCATGATAGAGAATGAGCATGTGTGCACAGATCTCTGTTAGCTATTCATGTAGAGCATTTGAGGGCAGGTTGGGCTGGTATTGACTGCCATCTATCATTGATCAGCTGGTACAGATTGGCTGTAATCTTTATGGAAGAAAAATGCCAGGCTTTTCTTCTGCAGTGCCACTGAGTGTGTTCAAACCACCAACCTTTCTGTTAGTAGTTGAGGCCAAATTGTTTGCTCCACCCAGGGACCTAAAGTGTCCAGAAATTTACATCTACCCACTCACCCCGTGGTGGGTATTAGCCAGTGACTAACTGGTATGGGAGTATTAAAGCCCAGTTCCCTTGCAACAAGTCAGGACTAACTTTGAGGCATAATGTATATTCCAGAGTTCCCCTGTGGGATCAGGCTGAAACTACCCTCCATTGGACTTGGCCTGAGATTGCACCCTTTCTTTGCTTTTCCCCTCCCCTATCCTGCTTCCCCTACTCATCTTCTAGTTTCTCCTGCAAACATTTTCTTGATAGCTGGCTTGCACACAAATTCTCATTTTAGAGTCTGCTTTTGAAGAACCTTAACTAATATATTTTGAAGTAGTAGTAGTCCTAGGAAGTAGGGCAAATATAAGGATGAGATTTTGGAGTTTGATCACTTGCTGGTCAGATGGAAATAAGGACCCTTATTATTGATGGAAAAGAGCTCTGGTGGCATGATGCATAAGGCTTTTGGCTGCTAACCAGAAGGTCAGTGGCTCAAACCCACCAGCTGCTCTACAAGAGGAAGATGGGGCAGTCTGCTTCTGTAAAGATTTACAGCCTTGGAAACCCAAAGGGGGACACTATGAGTTGGAGTCTACTTGAGTCATTATTGATGGAAAGGAGCTCTGGTGGTGCAGTGGTTAAGTATGGGGCTACTAAGTGCAAGGTTAGCAGTTCAAATCCACCAACCACTCCACAGGAGAAATATATGGTATCGTCTATAACGATTATAGCTTAATAGCCTTATGGGGCAGTTCTACGCTTTCGTACAGGGTTGCTGTGAGTCAGAATCAACTCATTGGGAATGAATTTTTTTTTTTGGTTTATTATTGATGCAAACCCTATGGGGCAGTTCTAGTCTGTCATATAGGGTCCCTATGAGTTGGAATCAACTCAGCTGCAAACAACAACAACAAATACTGATAGAGGAGCCTTGGTGGTGCAAGTGGTTTGAGATCAGTGGCTAACCTAAAGATTGGTGGTTGGAATTCACCCAGAAGCTTCACCAAAGAAGGCCTGGAGAACTGCTTTCATATAGATAACACTTAAGAAACCCTAGGAGCATTTCTGCTTTGTAAGACAAAGGGGTTGCCATGAATCAGGTACTGACTTGATGGCAATCAACAAAACCAACAATTACTGATGGTAAAGGAAGTGTTGTTAGCACCAGGTATGCTGTAGCATTGCAATTAGTAGAATACTCACCTGTGGTAAATTGGAATTGGATACAGTTAAAAGGAGTTGCAGTACCTTGTGCAATGTAGAGGAAATAATTTAACAGACTATGCAATTGGTTTTTTGTTGCTGAATGCTATTGATACATCAAAGAGAGAAGATGACAGGTTCAGGTCAGACAGTTACCAATTTAAAGCAAGCTGTGAAAATCAGAAGGGCCTTTTAGCAGCTTTTAAAAAAGGTTGTCATCTCCTCTAGCTGGAAGCAAATTGTGTTGAAGACCAGGCAAAGGACTCATTGTAAGAGCAGTAGAATTTCAGAGGTGTCTAACTCTTTAGGCTTAGCAAGTATCCTATACAAAATCAGGCCCCTGTTAGGGAAGAAATGGGATTCTGGGATGTGGGAATTAGGCCAATACCTAGCATTAAGTCTTAGCATGACCCATCTGGAGAAGTGCTGGTCCTTGTAAGGGTGGAAAAAGATTACTGACCCAAGGAGCTATAGGACCAACCTAACATATACTAGCAAGAGCCAGTAGTGCTTGCTTGCAAATATGTCTTGAGGGTGCTGAACCAGGGGTTGAGGTGGTAAAATATTAGCCTGGTTAAAGGAATGTTTGTTGATATGAGGGCATTCTCCTATGACTCAATATTTAACACTGATCTGGAACTCATCTTAATAGTGGAATATTGCTTAAATTCTTGAGAAAAACAATAGCCCACATTAGATGAGGTAACATGTTGGAACTTCCATGACAAAGTACTGAGAAGCAGACCAAAAGTTCCAAAACCAAACTGCCATCCAAGACTCATCATCAGAGGTTTTGGAGGACAAGTAAACAATGTAGTCTTTCTCACAGTGGGTCCAAATTCTCTACAGATACACCTGGCAATCATTTCCTTGGTACTCAACAGTGTAATTAGGTTGTATATACCTAGAAATCTGGGAAAACCCTCACATTAATTCCTTGGCCTATGAAATAAGGACTATAGTAGTAGAAAAGGTCAAAAGAAAGCCCCTATCTCCTATCCTCTTGCCCAAATTTGGCTAAGGCAGGAAATCACAAACAATACTGCCTCCTAGGTGGAATAGTGTGCTAATCTTGAAGATTGAAAGGATGCAAGGGTGGCAGTCCCCATTGCAGTTGGTACAGTGCAAGGCAGCTAAAACTCTGATGGAAAGTTCTCAGTCTTTCTGGCCTGAAAAACCAAAGGACAAATTTCAGGGCAGCTATTCTGTTTCAAACTGAAGAGGGATATCCCAGAAAGGGAAGAACCAGAGAGGAGGAAGCCCAAATTGTGTGTCTATATTTCAGCTGACTACTGAACAATGCATGCAGAGCACAGACTGCAAGAAGACCTTAAACCCATAGCCATGGGCAGATTATCCAATAAGCAAGGTAAGCACAGGCTTACTAGTGCTCATCTTGCTTACTCCGACCCTGGCTGTTGTTGTTGTTATTATGTGCCGTTGAGTCAGACCCAACTCATAATGACCCCCACTTGGGTTTCCGAGGCCGTATCACTACGGAAGTAGATTGCCCAACCTTCCTTCTGAGGAGTGGCTGGTGGATTTGAACTAGCAGTTTCCTGGTTAGCAGTCAAGTGCCTTAGGCACTATGCTACCAGAGCTCCCCTGACCCTGGCAGGGACTGTAAATTTGAAAAGAGGCTTTGATTCTGTAGGAAGGTACGGTGGGGCTGGGAGAGAGACAGATGCCAGCCATACTCAGAACCAGAATCTTTGATGTAGTGAAAAATTGTGAAATTATTCACTACAGATTAGTAAGTAAACACAAGTAAATTCATGCTAACTTTGCTTATTGGGTAATCCAACACTGCCTATTGCTGTCAAGTAGATGCTGACTCATAGTGACCCTATAAGACAGAGTAGAACAGCCCCACAGGGTTTCCAAGACTGTAAATCTTTATGGAAGTAGACTGCCACATCTTTCTTCTGCAAAGTGGCTGGTAGGTTCAAACTACCAACCTTTCAGTTAGCAGCTGAGCACTTTACCACTGTGCTACCAGGGATCCTTGCAAACAGCCCAGCAAGGATAAAAGAACTAAACTGAGATTTTAGTTGATTCCATAGAGAAAGAGTTTCCATTTTAAATTCAACCAATACCTGCTTAAAAAAAATTATACTCTTTGGAGAAATGGACACAACATGAAATTCAGAATATCCAGAGTACGGTCTAAAATTACTTAACATGCAAAGAAACAGGAAAATATAACCCATGCTCCAGAGAAAAGATAGTCCATGGAGACCATTTCTGAGATGACCCATATGTTAGACTTCATACACAAGGATTTTTTTTTTTTTTTTTTTTTTGTGAAGATTTACAGAGTAAATTCACTTTTCATACAGCAGTTCACATAATATACTTTGTCTCATGTCATTGACCAAAATTTACAACGCAACAGCTCCTCTCCCACTTCCTCCCCATTGTTACCTCCTCCCAGTGTCCATCCCTCCATACTCTTCTGCGCCCTGAGCTGTCTCCCTGTGCATAAGCAGCCCTTCCTTCTCCCATGATTGTTCTCTCCAGGGCATGTGTCTACTTGAGGTAAATGTTTAATTCACATGCCTGTACTTTGTTTGGCTGGAAACCACAGGTGTGGCTTCAATTCCAGACCTGCAGGGCAGCTAGGGGCCATAGTCTCAGTGGTTCCACCAGGCTCTATTGGACCAGCAAACCTGGTCCCCACCTTCTTTTTTTTTTTTTTTTGCCTCCAAATGATTTTGAGTTTTGTTCCACATATACACAAGGATTTTTAAGAGATTATTATAACTATACACAATGATATAAAAGAAAGTATGTTTGCAATGAGTACAAAGTTAGGAGATCTCAACACAGCAATTGAAGTTATAAAAACAGAATCAAATAGAAATTCTGAAACTGAAAAATAAGGTATCTAAAATTTAAGTTCCCTGGAAGAGCCAGTCCTGCCATGGCAGTAGCTCCTATAGTGGCCCAACAATGCTGTCTAATTTAGTAGAGCACCTGCCCCTGCACAACAGCAACAACTACGAGAAAGGCCAACAGTCTTTGCCACCACCAGTTGGGCTCGACAGTTCCAGGAACTGCTGATGAACAGTCGCAGTGGCAAAGATAATGGCAGCAGGAAAAACAGGGTCTAGAACATGTACCGCCCTTATTGTCTATCCACAGTGCAGACGTGGAGAAGATTCTTTTGTATGTATAGCATAAATCAGGACAGAGTAGTTCAAGGGACAGGCCTCATTGTGACAGCTCTTCCCCACAAGAAGGACAGATTATGTTTGATGTAGAAATGCATACCAGAAAGAACTGTAACTCTCAATCAGAAGCTACAGAAGGGAGAAACAAGTTGAGACTTTAAAGAAAAGTGTACGGGACTCATCTGATTGGTCCAGTAGACCTAAAAACATTCCACCTAAGGAGTTCCACATCAGGTACCCTAAATATTCTATTTCTTTAAGTATGAGAAAAAGTGAAGCCATGAAGAAAGCAGATATTTTCTCCACAGAATTTCTTAAGGTATTCATTCCATCTGTCTTCATTTCTCAGGTTTTGGCCTTGGGACTAGGCAGCTATAATGGAAAACAACTGAGGACATCTTCTGCCAGAACTTATTGAGGGAAAGAAAAGCCATTAGAAATGCATTTGACGTTTAACAGCTGGCTCTCTAAACCTACTGCTATCGAGTCAATTCCAAATCACAGCCAACTTCCACTGGGTTTCTGAGGTGGTAAATCTTTATGGAAGTAGATTGCCCAGCCTAGCTTCTGCAGAGTAGCTGGTGGGTTTGAACCACTAACCTTCTGGTTAGCAGTCAGATGCCTTAATCACTCTGAAGGAAGGAGAAAAGTCCTGATTTTAGTGTTTTCCAGGCTCCATAGTGTAAATACTCCCAGTAAGGGTGATTTCAAGCCTCCACCATGATGTCACTGAACACAGAGTTGGGAATACACATTAGCATGCCATTATATAGCATTTCCACCATACAGATATAATAGATAATAAAAAATCTCAGCATAAATAATAGTAAAATTATTAAGAAGTGATGCGTTTTAAGCGTTTATTACCTTTGTTTTTTAATATTAAGTTTACATGATTTATCTGTAATAATGGGTGTGTTTTTCAACTAACTCATGAAAATACTGTAAGTTTAACAGTTGGGCTCTTGTAGGTCAGTATAAACTGATTCTAGTATACCACCGCAAAATCTTGTGTTTTCCACTTACCAAAATAATAAATCTATGTTGCAGAAAATTTGGAAGACAGAAAAATAGACAAATAAAAATGTCACCCATATAAAAAAAAAAAAAGAAATGCGTTTGACCTGTAAAGTGGTGGTGCTGTCACATTATTTGAACTTGAGGCCATTGTAAGCATAACTCAAACTGCCACCCTATTTTTACATATCCAGGTTCCAGTATTTTATTCAAACTCTGTTGTGGCATTTTACCAACTCATTCCCTTTTTGGCCCATAAGATACTTTAGAATTTCCTAACAGAGTTTACCATTGTTTCAAAATTGCAAGGGCTTCTTTTCCACGAATGCCACTAGCAGTTTACAGTTTTGTCAACAAGGCTGTTATCTCCATTTAGTCACCAGCCAGACTTAGACTTGCAT
This sequence comes from Orycteropus afer afer, assembly GCF_000298275.1. Taxonomy (NCBI): domain Eukaryota; kingdom Metazoa; phylum Chordata; class Mammalia; order Tubulidentata; family Orycteropodidae; genus Orycteropus; species Orycteropus afer. The sequence goes on along the minus strand of NW_006921649.1, from coordinate 12,301,167 downwards.
CATTGATGGTATAAATTTCACTCTTGCAAAATAACTACCATCCCAGGTTCAAACCAAACCAAACTCATTGCCATCAACTTCACTGTGACTCATAGTGACCCTATAGGACAGCGTAGAACTGTCCCCATAGTTTTCAAGGCTATAAATCTTTCCAGGAGCAGATTGCCTCATCTTTTCCCTGCCAAGCAGCCAACCTTTTAGTTAGCAGCCAATGCTTTAACAACAGAGCCACCAGAACTCCTCTATCCTAGCTTGTTGTTGTTGTTGTTGTTATTTGCCGTCGAGTCGCCCCCGACTCCTAGCTACCCCTCCTTGGGTTTCCGAGGCAGTTATCACTACGGAAGTAGGATTGCCCAACCTTCCTTCCGAGGAGTGGCTGGTGGGTTTGAACCGCCAGCCTCCTGGTTAGCAGTCAAGTGCCTTAGGCACTACGCTAATAAAGCTTTGTGTTCTTTTCAAGGCAAGCTTCCCTAACTTGAATTTATAGTTATTTAAAAAAAAAAAAAAAAAAGGCTCAAAGAAGAAAAATATCCTGGGCAATAAAAAAAAATTTTTTTAATTAAAAAAAAAAAAAAAAAATCCTGGGCACAGTAGAGATCACAGAGGAAAAAGTTATTAAATGAAATTATCCAATCTGCAGAAGAGATAGAAAAATATATGGGGGAAAAATAGAATCTCAGGGACCTGTGGCAATATCCAGAAGGAGAAGAAAGAGAGAATATGGCAGAAAAATATTTGAAGAAATAACTGACATTACCCCAAATTTGGTGAAAGCCATAAACTTATAGGTTCAAGGGTGGCAATTTTTTTTTTTTTTTAAACTGTGATTTGGGTGCAAGTTAACAGAGCAAATTCACTTTCCATACAGAAATTCACATAAACTTTGTCTCATGACATTAACTACAATATACCACAATGCAACAGCTCCCCACCCACTTCCTCCCCATAGTTACCTCTTCTTTATGTCCTTCCCTCCCATGCACTCCTGTCCTCTGAGCTGTCTCCCTGTACATACACAGCCCTTCTTTCTCTCATGATTGATCTCTCCAAGGAGTGCATCTACCTAATGTAAATGTTCAGCTCATATGCCTATCTTTTGTTTGGCTGGAAGCCACAGGAGTGGGTTCAATTCCACACCTGAGGCACAGCTCGTCTCAGAGGTTCCATCAGGCTCCATCAAAGCAGCAAACGTGGTCCCTTTTTTTTTCTTTTCCCCAATGATTTTTTCTTTTTGTTCTACATTGTTCTCCCATCTATCTGGGATCTCCTACATAGATCCCCCTCCAAGTGGCTGACAGTGGTAGTCAGGCACCATCTAGTCATATAGGCTGAGGATCATGTGGTGTACCAGTCGCTTGGACTAATTGTTTCCGTGAATCTTTGGTTTTCTTCATTCTTCTTTGCGCTGGATGAGGAGAGACCCATTGTTGCATCTAGATGGTCACTTGCAAGCTTTTAAGATCCCAGTTGCTACTCACCAAAGTAGGATGTGGAACAATGTTTTATGTAGTGTGTTATGCCAATTGAGCTTGATGTTTCCTGTAACTATGGTCCTGAGAAGGTTGGCCAGTCTTAAGCAGGGTAAATATGAAGAAAACTACGCCCAAGCACATCATAGTCAAATTGCTGAAAACAAAGATAAAATCTTGAAAGCAGCCAGTGGAAAATGACAAATTATGCGCAGACAAGCAACAATTCAGATGACTACTAACTTTTCACTAGAAAGCATGGAAACCAGAAAACAGATGCAATGGGTTGGATTTTAGACCCTTAAAAAATATGTTCAAGTTCTACTCCTGGTACCTGTGAATGTGAACTTACTTGGAAAATGGATCTTTGCAGATGTAATTAAGGATCTCAAAATGAGATCATCCTGGCTTAACTGGAGGGACCCTAAATCCACTGACATGTGTATTTATAAGAAGAGAAGGAACATAGAAACAAAATGGGGGAAGACTTAGAGACACAGAAGGCCAGGTGAAAATGGAGACAAAGATGGTAGTTATAGAGCTATAGACCAAGGAATACAGAAGCTAGAGGCAAGGAGACATTCTCCCGCTAGAGCTTTTGGAGGGAGTGTGGTCCTGCCAACACCTTTATTTCAGACTTCTGTCCTCCAGAACTGTGAGAAAATAAACATCCATTGTTCTAAGCCACCAAGTTTGTGTTAATTTGTTATAACAGTCCCAAAAAACTAATACAACAGAAGACTAACATCTATAAAGTGTTGAAAGAAAAAGTTCTCAAACTTGAATTCTAAATCCAGTTAAAATATTCTTGCAGAATGATGGGATTTTTTTTTTCAGATAAAAGAAAACTTAAGATAAGTCATCACTAACAGAGATGCCTTACAAGAAATGCTAAAGGAAGTTCTTCGAAAATGATACCAGATAGAAAACCAAATGTTCAGGAATGAATAAAGAACATTGCAAAGAGTAAATAATTGTGGTTGTTAGGTGCTGTCGAGTCATCTCCGACTCATAGCAACCCTATGTACAACAGAATGAAACACTGCCCTGTCCTGTGCCAGCCTCATGATCCCTGCTATACCTGAGCCCATCGTTGTAGCCACTGTGTCAATCCATCTTGTTGAGGGCTTTCCCCTTTTTCGTTGACCCTCCACTTTACCAAGCATGATAACTAGGTAAAAATAGAAGACTATTTTTTTTTCCCTCTGACTTTTTAAAGAAATATATAATAGCAAAGTATTTTGCCTCATTAAGTTTACAATGTATGTACATATGATATCTGTGCCATAAAAGAAACCAAACCTACTGCCATTGAGTTGATTCCAACTCACAGCAATACTGTAGAACTGCCCAAAGGGTTTCCAAGGCTATAAATCTTTATGGAAGCAGACTGCCTCATCTTTCTCCCATGGAGTGACTGATGGGTTCAAACCACTGACCTTTGGGTTAGCAGGCAAATAGTTTAACCATTTATACCACCAGAACTCCTTATATACTCTAGGGAACTCCCATTTTGCTCTGAAGGCCTTCAACTGATTGGATAGACCCACCCATATTATGGAGGGTCATCTGCTTTACTTGAGGGCAACTAATTTAATCACATGTAACTACTTCATAATAGCATCTAGATTAGCAGCCAAATGCCTTAACCACTGTGCCATGAGAGCTCTGGCATAAAAGAAGAGAAGAGATAAATAGACCCTATAGTTGCAAGCTTTCTACATTTTATGTGAAGTGTTACTATATTAATTCTAAGTAGGCTGTGAAAAGTTAAGGATGTATACTGCAATCTCTAGAGCAACCACTAAGAAGATAATGAAGAGTTTAGCTTAAGAACTATAGATTAGGATTTGGTGCTGAGTTGAGTGGAGTGTTCTAAGTAGAACGTAGCATATCCTGAAGATTGTTCTAGAGACTTCTGGTAAGATAGAGGAATAGGCAGACAAGTGATACAAACACTCTTCAACAAAGAAAAGGAAAACCAATTGACAGAGATGCAGAAGATAATCCTGGAGCCCTGGGCTTTGAAAGGAACTATGCAGAAGTGGATTAGGCACTAATTAGTGGAAAAACCTGAATGAAAACAGTGAGTACAGGGACAGTCGAAGCTGCAGACTGTCAGCTATTCTAACAGGACCAACAACCTGAATATTTCCAAGTGGTGTTGGGACCTGAGAATTGACCTAAAGATCAACCCTGGTCACCAAGGGCTGCAAGGATGACTGCACTGGTGGCCTATGACTAGGAAGGGAAACAGCAAGGAGGGAGACAAACTGAGATGTTGACTTTCCGCTGTCCAGAGGGGACAGCCATTTTGATTATTTACACGTGGCAGCTATTTTGGGTATTTAAAGTGACCGAGGGCACAGCCGTTCTGAATGTTTACAAGTAGTGGCCATTTTGGATATTTAAAGTGACTGAAGGTGTAGCCATTTTGAATCTTTACAAGTGGCAACCATTTTTTATTTTAAAGTGATAGCATTTTCATTCGGATTCCAGGGCCCTAAGAACAGGCTCTTTTGCCAAGGTTGGCAGGGACCTAAAAGAGGCTGACAAAAGGAAAGGAGACAGGTGGTGAGTGTATAAATGCTGTCAACTAGCGAATAGAGGAGCACAGTACCCTGCTTGTGTAGATAACATATACAAACAAAACAAAGAAAATGAAAATCGTGGGCACGTCACTCCAACATACAATCACCAATTAAATATAAACACTAAAAACATCACAATGCCTCGGAGACAACAGAGCATCACAGTCCACACAAAGAAGCAAGATAAAGCAGGAGAAACAAGGGCCCAGGATACAGACCCAAAACACATCCCTGAAGAAGATGTAGCATTGGAACTCAAAGGAATTCTAAAGAATTATATTTAGGTATCTTCAACGAATTGAGAGAGAGATCAAGGAAAACACAGAGGAAAACCTAGAACAATTTCAAAAGACAATACAAGAAAAAAATGACAAAATAAATGAAAAATTAGAAATGATACAAAATCTACACACAGAAATCCAGAAGATTAATACTGAATGTTCAGAAATAGATAAGACATTGAATGGGCAAAGAAGCAGAATTGAATCAATGGAAGACAGAATTAGGGAGATTGAAGGCAAATACCTCAATACTTCTTTGGAAAGGGATAAATCAGAAAAAAGAGCAAAACAAAATGAAGAAAGCCTAAGGTTCATGTGGGATACCATCAAAAGGAATAATATACATCTCTTTGGAATTCAAAACAGGACGAGAAATGTAAAACCACAGAGAAAATTGTCCAAGATTTGTTAGAAGAGAATTTTCCTGGTGTGATGAAAGATGAGAATATGTCCATTCAGGAATTCCAACAAACCCCAAACAGGATAGACCCCAAAAGAAAATCACCCAGACATATCATCATCAAACTTACCAAAACCAAAGACAAAGAAAGAATCATGAGAGCAGCTCAGGAAAAACAAAGTTACCTACAAGGGGCAACCAATAAGACTAAGCTCAGATTTCTTGACAGAAACCATGCAGGTAAGAAGACAATGGGATGGTATATATAAAACACTGAAAGAGAAAAATTTCCAACCAAGAATTATATTCCCAGCAAAATTGTCCCTCAAATATGATGGTAAAATTAGGACATTTCCAGATAAGCAGAAATTAAAGGAATTTGTTAAAACCAGACCAACTTTACAAGAGATCCTAAAGGGAGCCCTTTGGGCAGAGAAGCAACAATAGCCAACAACAACTGACCATTAACACACATGATGACATAACCCAGAAACCAACCCAGCTATGGACATGTCCAAAGTAAATAAGCCTACAAGTTTGTAACAGGGAACCAGAGACATCAATTGACAAATGAGGACAACTACAAACCAAAAAGAGGGCAAAACTATGCCATTACAGAACTTTTAGATGGTAGGAGGGTCAAGACAACTACAAGATAGAACGGACTGTTCTAAACTTGGGAAGAAAACTGTAAGTCACAGGGTAACCTCAAAGAAAAAGGATAAACCTTCACATCAAAAAGAGGACCAGCATCATTATTCAGCAAATACTAAAACAATAGCAATGAAGGAAGTGATACCACGATTCATAAACAAAATGAGCTCAGCATAGAAAATTATATGGAATAAAGAATTGACACCACGAAAAAGCACATAACAGAAATGACAGAAACAAATTTGTATTTGCCAATAATTACATATCTGTCAAGAGACTTATTGCTAAGATTTATAGCAGAAGAATGGATGACCAAACTATAGTACAAACACATAATGGAATGCTATGCAGCACTAAAGAATAATGTAGAGTCTGCAAAACACCACTGTGTTGGATAGGGTTCTCTAGAGAAACACAAAAACCAGCAAAGTATATATATATATATTTATAGAGAGAGAAAGAGAGAGAGAGAGAGAGAGA
>NW_006921649.1:12286772-12294587 GCF_000298275.1 Orycteropus afer afer | reverse complement strand
ACACTGGAAAAAAAAAAAAAAAAGCATTACCCATGTCACTTTAGTTTTGTGTATTTCACTGCACATAAATTATATTTCAATAAAATGCATTAAAAAAAGATTGTTCTAAGGAGAATGAGCAAAAGGATTTGGTAATAAAATTGCTTGTGGCAAAGATGATGATGTAGCGTAGTGGACTGAATGGTGGCTCTTCAAAATGTATCTACCCAAACCAAAACACCAAATTCACTGCCATCAAGTTGATTCCGGCTCATAGAGACCCTCATTGGGTTCCCAAGGCTGTAAATCTTTATGGAAGTAGATCACCCCATCTTCCTTCCATGGAGCAGGTGGAGTGACTGACCTTCTGGTTAGCAGCCAAATGCTTTACCCACTATACCACCAGAGCACCAGAATCTCAGAATGTGACTTTATTTGGAATAAATGTCTTTGTAGATGTAATTAAGTCATGATCTCAAGATGAGATGATCCTCACTTAGGATGGGTCCTTAATCTCATGATAAAGGTCTTTATAAGACAGGCACATAGGAGAAGCACAGAGACACAAGAGTAAAGTCATATGAAGATGAAGGCAGGAATTGAAGTGTTGCTGCCACAAACCAAGGAATGCAAGGAACCACCAGAAGCAGGAAGAAGCAAGAAAGGGTTCTCCCCTAGAGCATTTGGAAGAAACATGGCCATGTTGGCACTTTGACTTTATATATCTAGCCTCCAGAACTGTGAGAAAACAAATTTCTGTTGTTTTCAGCCACCAAATTTCTGGTCATTTGTTTCAGGAGTCCAAGGAAATGTAGAGAAACACTGAGACTGCAATAAAAACATAAAACCTTGCCATCAAGTTGATTCCAAGGCATGGCAATGTGTTACTGAGTAGAACTGCTCCATAGAGTTTTCTTGGCTGTAATCTTTATGGAAGTAGATTGCCAGGCCTTTCTTCCATGGTGCCACTGCATTGGTTCAAACCACCTACCTTTCCATTAGCAGTCTAGTGCAAACCATTTGTGCCACTGAAACTGTAAATGGGTTTAAAACCAAAATGGAAACAGACAATCGAGATAGAGGAGAACAGGTAGATGTGAAAATACATCATTATAAAGAAAAGCTACAGTAGGACTTTGCACAATTCCCATGAGTGAGGTTGGGAAATTGATGCAATGTTCCTTTGGTGGTATTGACCTCAGTGAGCTGTTGTACTCCCATGCCAGCTTCTAACTATGAATGAGCAATTGCAGTAATTCCAGCTTCAGGGATTTAGACTTTCAAGATTTTCAAAACAAATCACCCAGAACAGCAGAAGTGTTAGTAAGGTATAAGGGCAATTTAGAACACTGACAGAGAAAGATGATTGTGGTAGTTAAGGCTGTATGTCAACTTGGCTGGGCCATGATTTTGAGTGGCTTGACAACTGGATGTAGTTATTCCCCATGATGAGACTGTAATCACCTCCATGATAGAATCTTCTATGAGCAGCTAAGCACTTGAAGGAGAGTTACCTTCGGGGTGTGGCCTGCTTCCACTATATATGGAGAAGCTTGGGAAAGGTCTTGATCCAAAATGTGCCACATTTTGGATCCTGCATTTGGTTGAGTCTTCATCTCCAGTTCCTTGACTTGAATCAGTGGCCTGCTGTGTTGCCTGCTTATTTGGGACTGTGCAATTTTACCTGCCAATCTTAGGTCTGTCAGCCTCAGCAGCCAGCAGCTACATGAAGTAGAAGAAGCCTCCATCTCCTGTGGGCCTGGAACAAGAGACAGAGCTGAAGCCCAAGGTCGAGGGGCCTTCACTCACCCCCTAGGGCTGGCACTCTGAATTCAGACTTCCAGCCTCCTAAACTGCAAAAGAATAAATTCCAGGTCATTAAAGCTATTCACTTGTGGTATAGCACCACTAGAGAACCAAGACAGTGATTGTGATAGTTGGAGCTGTGTGTCAACTTGGCTGGACCCCAGTTCTGTGTGGTTGTTCCCATGATGGGATCGGATGACTGTGTTCAGAGTGGCCAATCTGTTCAAGGGGAGTTTCCCTAGGGGTGTGGCCTGCTTCCAGGATATCCAGGGACATCCTGGGAAGAGAGACATTCTTCTGTGGATCAGGATTCTGTTGTGCTGCCTGCAACTGTCTGTGAGTGAGCAGTCCACCGTTCAGCCTGGAGATCTTGGATTCATCATTCGTTGGAGTCAACAGCCGGTGTACTGCCTGCCAGCCTTGAGCTTCTCAGCCCCTGTGGTTTCAAGAGCCAGGAAAAGCCTCCAGCTTGACATTTGCTCCAGGGACTTTGGACTTGCTGGCTTCCATACATTTGTGAGCCATTTTCCTAAGATAAATTTCTCTCTCTCTTTATATATATATAAGCTTTGCTGGTTTTTGTTTCTCTAGAGAACCCAATCTAACACAATGATGAATATTATTTACAGGCTTGGGATCAACAGCAGGAGCATGTATGTGTATCTGTACATCTTTCTAATGTTTCTTTTCTGATTGTCCCCTAAAATCTTGAAGAAGCAGTGACAGGATGGAGTGAATTTAATGTAAGAAGTAGATTTGTTATTGTTGTTGTTAGGTGCTGTTGAGTTGGTTCCAACTCATAGTGACCCTAGGTACAACATAACAAAACACTGCCTGGCCCAATGCCACCTTCACAGTCACTGCTAAGTTTGAGCCCATTGTTGCAGCCACTGTGCCAATCCATCTCCTTGAGAATCTTCCTCTTTTTTGCTGACCCTCTATTTCACCAAGCATGGTGTTCTACTCCAGGGACCAGTCCCTCCTGATCACATGTCCAAAGTACCTGAGACAAAGTCTCACCATCTCCTTTTCTAAGGTGCAATCTGGCTTTACTTCCAAGGCAGATTTGTTCATGCTTCTGGCAGTCCATGATATATTTAATATTCTTTGCCAACACCATAATTTAAAGGTATCAGTTATACTTCAGTCTTCCTTGTTCATTGTCCAGCTTTCAAATGCATATAAGCAATTGAAAATACGAAGGCTTGAGTCAGGTGCATGTAAGACCTCAAAGTGACAGCTTTGCTTTTGAATACTTTAAACAGGTCTTTTGCAGGAGATTTACTCAGTGCAATCCATAGTTTGATTTCTTGACTGCTGCTTCCATGGACGTTGATTGTGGATCCAAGTAAAATGAAATCCTTGACAATTTCAATTTTTTCTCCATTTATCATCATGCTGTTTATTGGTACAGTTGTTAGGATTTTTGTTTCCTTTATGTTTATGTTGAGTATAATCCATACTGAAAGCTATAGTCTTTGATCTTTGTCAGTAAGTGCTTCAAGTCCACTTTCAGTAAGCAAAGTTGTGTCATCTTAATATTACAGGTTGTTAATAAGTCTTCCTCCAATCCTGATGCTGTCGTCTTCTTCATATAGTCCAGCTTCTCAGATTATTTGCTCAGCATACAGATTGATTAGTATGGTGAAAGGAAACAACCCAAACACAAACCTTTTCTGATTTTAAACTGTGCTTATTCTACTTGAACAACTGCCTCTTGGTCTGTGTCCAGGTTTCTCAAAAGCACAATTAAAAGTTCTGGAATCCCCATTCTTCACAATGTTATCCATGATTTGTTATGATCCACACAGTTGAATGCCTCTGCATAGTCAATAAAACACAGGTAAACATCTTTCTATATTGTCTACTTTCAGCCAAGATCCACCTGACATGAGAAATTACATCCTTCATTTCATGTCCTCTTCTGAAGCTGGCTTGAATTTTTGGCCGTTCCCTGTCAATGTACTGCTGCAATCTTTAATGAATTGTCCTCAGTAAAATCTTTCTTGCATATGATATTAATATTATTTTATAATTTCCACATTCTGTTGGATCACCTTTCTTTGAAACGGGCACAAATACGGATCTCTCCAGTCTGTTGGCTAGCTGTACTCCAAATTTCTTGGCATAGCCCAGTGAGTGCTTTCAGTGTTGCATCTGCTTTTGAAACATCTCAATTCCTTGAGCCTTGTTTTTTGTCAGTGCTTCAGTGCACCTTGAATCTTCTTTCAGTACCATTGGTTCTTGATCACATGCTACCTCTTGAAATAGTTGGATGTTAACCAATTCTTCTTGATACAGTGACCCTGTGTATTCCTTCCATCTTCTTTTGATGCTTACTGCGTCATTCAATATGTTCCCTATAGAATACTTCAGTATTGCAACTTGAGGCTTGAATATTTTCTTGAGTTCTTTCAACTTGAGAAATACCGAGTGTGTTCTTCCCTTTTGGTTTTCTAACTCCACATCTTTGCACACTGCATTATAGTACTTAACCATCTTCTTGAGCTGCCCTTTGAAATCTTCTGTTCTGCTCTTTTACTTCTTTATTTCTCCCATTTGCTTTAGCTACTCTCTGTTCAAGAGTAAGTTTCACAATCTCTTCTGACATCCATTTTCATCTTTTCTTTCTTTCCTGTCTTTTTAATGACCTTTTGGTTTTTCCATGTATGATGTCCTCGATGTCATGCTACAACTCTTCTGGTCTTGGAGCATTAGTGTTCAATATATCACATCCATTCTTAAGATAGTCTCTAAATTCAGGTGGGATATAATCAAGGTTGTACTTTGTCTCTTGTGAATTTGTTTTAATTTTCCTCATCTTCAACTTGAACTTGCATATGAGTAACTGATGTTCTGTCCTGCAGTCAGACCCTCACCTTCTTCTAACTGATGATATTAAGCTTCTCCATGGTCTCTTCCCACAAATGGAGTTGATCTGATTTCTGTGTATTGCATCCAGCGAGGTCTGATAAGGTTCATCACAGTTTATGTTGTCTATAAAAGGTATTTGTAATCAGTATGTGATCTTTGACATCAGTGCTATCACCAAAGCCATACTTTCATCTAAAGATCCTTCCTCTTTGATTCCAGATTTTGCATTCCAATCACCAATAATTATCAATACATCTTGATTGCCTCTTTGATCCATTTCAGACTGCAGAAGTTGGGGGAAATCTTAGTTTCTTCATTTTTGGCATTAGTAGTTGGTCAGTAAAGTTGAATGGTAGTCACATTGACTGGTCTTCCTTTAGGTGTATGGATATTATCCTATCACTGACAGCTTTATACTTCAGGAGAGATTTTGAAATATTCTTTTTGAAAATGAATGCAACATCATTCCCATTCAATTTTTCATTCCCGGTATTGTAGACCATATGTCTGTCAATTCAAAATGGCCAATACCAGTCCATTTCAGCTTACTAATGCCTAAGATATTGACCTTTATGTATTCCATTTGATTTTTGATGACTTCTCATTTTCCCAGATCCATACTTTATACATTCCCTATTCTGATTATTAATGGATGTTTGCATCTGTTTCTTCACATTTTGAGCTATGCTACATCAGCAAATGAAGGTCCCAAAAGCTTTACTCCTGTGGTAGGGGAAAAGAGGCCCCAGATTCAAGCAGGTTCTGTAGAGACCCATTTATTAAGCCTCAGACAGGACAAAGACAAAACAAAGACAATCATCCAGGATGAGGGAAGCCATCAGCATGTACACTGCGGTGAATTGCTTGATGTGGCCCTTCTAGCAATTGTCCTCCATTTTGTGATGTATTGTAAATCCTATTAACCATACCTGTTTGGGGTGGTGTGGCAGTTAAGGTACAGTGTCAACTTGGCTGGGCAGATGGTAGTAGTCATTCCCTATAATGACTACCAATCAGCTCTGTGGTGGGATTTGCCATGAGCAACTGAGTAGCTGCTGATTGTTAAAGCAACCCACTTGGGTTATTGCTGCTGGAGCAACACAGGTGGGTTATATCTTGAGTCCTGCCTCGCTGGAAGGTATAACTCAAATCACCAACCTTAGCTTCCTTGAGTGTATAGCTATGAATCTCCTAGTAAGGTTTGCCCTCTTGCTCCAGTTCTGTGTTTTGGCTCATCTTCATCTCACCCCTGGATTGGGGAGAGCAGCCATCATCTGATCTGCTGATTGAGGTTCATCAAACCCCAAGAACTGGGAGGACCCTCCAGACCTACTTACAGACCTGGGACTCACCAGCCTCCATCACTACTATGTGAGACTATCCCTTGGGTGTCTGTGAGTTCTGTGAGGTGTTACAGTGAAAAGCAGAACCCTAAGATGGGGGAGATTACTGACAGGAGGAAGAGGAGTTAATGTCTGAAATGATGGAGCGGCATGGTAGTTTGGATGTTTTGGGACATCTTTAACTTCTGCCTCATGGGGACCGGCCTTGTGCTGATCTTTCTAAGAGAAGTTGTTCAAGCATACATTGTACAAAAAGCTGAATGGAGTCTCCCTGAGTCACAGCCTTGGGGCTAATTATGTATTGTTGAAAAAAAGGAAATCATCACAAAATCATAACTGGTGGCAGATTAATTCATCACTGTCACAGGCTGTACTACAGAAGCAGGGAAAGGACCATGATTGGAATACAAACATAATTGAAGAGTAAAAGGTGTTACAGGATTAGTGCTGGAGCTTGACCACCTGGCTACATGTGGTATGGATATGACTTATGACCATGTGGCCTGAGTCATAACCACAAGATGGCTACAAGACAATACCAGGACCCAAAACTTAATTTAAATTAGAAAAGGACAAAGGCAAGTTCCCTAGTTCTTTAATGTGAGCATAATCTACTTTCAACCACACTTTTCCTGAAGACAAATTGCCCCTTCCAAGGTTTCTCCCTGCTTTGTTGATGCATAATCCTATTGCAGGTTTAATGATCAGAAAGAACTCAAATGCTGTCTGAACTTATGTCAAGACTCAAAATGAAGTTAGGGCTCCACTGTGGACTACAGCCTTCCACATCCAAGTGCTTTAGAATTTAAGCTCTAATATACTCCGTCCATGACATTAAGGTCAACTCTACTTTGAGAAGGCAACCCTTCCCCAGTCGTATTTTGAGTACTTTCCAACCTGAGGGGCTCATCTTCTAGCATTGTATCAGACAATGTTCTGCTGCTATTCATTAAGGTTTTTACTGGCCAATTTTTTTCAGAAGTAGATTGCCACACCCTTGTTCCTAGTCTGTCTTAGTCTGGAAGCTCCAGTGACCCTACTGATATTTGAAACACCAGTGGTATAACTTCCAGCAGCGCAGTAACATGCAAACCACCACAGCATGACAAACTGACAGATGAGCAGTGGGAAGATCTGAGCAGTGTGAGAACTGTTACTGTTCCACCCAAGTCCCTGCTTATGAATTCTTTCACCTCCTCCCCTGGCTCTGACAGGCTGTTTCTAAAGGCTGTGAAATAAATTAATAATAAACATCTTACTTTGATTTCAAAAGTTTTTTCTTACCCTGCTTTAGAACTCAAATTCTGAAGCACTTTGTTTGTGGAAGGAGGTCTGGTGGGTAGTGCCTAAGGCATTTGACTGCTAACCAGAAGGCTGGTGGTTCGAACCTACTAGCCACTCCTCAGAAGGAAGATTAGACAATATAGTTCCGTAATGAAACCACTTGGGCAACCTAAGGAGGGGTCACTATGACTGGGATCCAACTCCAAGGAGGTGAATTTGTTTTTTTTCTTTTGGTTGTTTGTGGAAAGCTGAAGTCTACAGTAAGAGCTCTAACTCCATTTTGAGTCTTGACAAAAGTTCAGACACTATTTGAATTCTTTTTGACCTTTAAACCAATATTGTGGCTATGCATAAACAAGCTGTAGGACAAACCTAGGGAGGGGCAGTGCAAAAAGGACAAGGAGGCCACATGTTATGATCTCCTCTAATCCCACAAGGGGGGAGCTCTGGTAGCATAGTGGCTAAGACACTTGCCTGCTAACCAGACAGCTGGTGGTTCAAACCCACCAGCCACTCCTCGGAAGGAAGG
>NW_006921649.1:12285673-12286212 GCF_000298275.1 Orycteropus afer afer | reverse complement strand
TTACAATCAGGAGTTCCTCAGTTGCTCATTCCACCACTGAGTTTACAATGACTTATGGGTAGAAAAGCCATACTAAGTAATTTACTACACTGCAGGCAGTTTGCCCTCAGGAAGTGTGTGGTTGAAAATCTTCAATTATGTATGTATCCCAATCATGGTCCTCTCCCCACTTCTGTAGTCCTGCCTGTGACAGTGATGAATTAATCTGCCACCAGTCATGATTTTGTGATGATTTCCTTTGTTTTCAGTCATATATGCTTAACCTCATGGGCATGACTTAGTGGATTCCATGCAGCTTTCTATACTGTGTGCATACTGATGGTTTCCCTCTTCCTGGATGATTATCTTTGTCCTGTCTAAGGCTTAATAAAAGTATGACTTTTTTTGTGTAGTATGTTATGCCAATTGAGCTTGATGTACCCTGTGATCATGTCCCAGAGCCTTGAGACCAAGTGACTCACTCTCTCAGGGTTTTTGGCTGTGGCAAAGAAGTTATCATAACTTTGTCCCATTAGCTATATTATATATAGAGAGATTCT
>NW_006921649.1:12283018-12285463 GCF_000298275.1 Orycteropus afer afer | reverse complement strand
TTTTATTGTGATTTGGATGAAAGTTTACAGAGTAAATTCATCTTCCATACAGTAGTTCCCATACACTTCATCTCATGACATTGTGCAACAGCTCTTCTTCCCCACAGCCACCTCTTCCCTGTGTCCTTCCCTTACTTGTACGCCAATCCCCCGAGCTTTCTCCCTGTGCATACACAGCCCTTCTATTCTCCCATGATTGAGCTCTCCAAGGAGTGCATCTACCTAATGTAAATGTCTAGCTCATATGCCTGTTTTTTCTTTGGCTAGAAGCCACAGGAGTGGGTTCAATTCCAGACCTGAAGGGCAACTAAAGGCCATAGTCTCAGGAGTTCCACCAGGCTCTATCACATCAGCAAATCTGGTATATGTCCATTCTTATACAACATACAGACACATCTGTAGAAATATCATCTGCCAAAATTATATATGATTATCAATATATTGCCTTTTGCCTAAATATACCTGATCAGTTAGTTTGACTACCTATGTATCCTCACCATGTGTTTATCAATTTGTTGTACTGTGGTGGCTTGCATGTTGCTATGAGATTGGAGGCTATGCCACAGGTATTTAAAATACCAGCAGGGTCACCCATGGTGGACAGGTTTCAGCAGAGCTTCTAGACTAAGACAGACTCAGAAGAAGGAAAGGGCCATCAACTTCTCAAAGAATTGGCCAGTGAAAACCTTATGAATAGCACTGAAACACTGCCTGATATATTACTGGCAAACTTTATGAATAACCCTGAAATATTGTCTGATATAGTGCCAGAAGATGAACCCCTCAGGTTGGAAAGCACTCAAAATAAGACTGGGGAAGAACTGCCTCCTCAGAGTAGAGTCGACCTTAATGATGGAGATGGAGGAAAGCTTTCAGGACCTCCATTAGCTGATGTAACAGAACTCAAAAGGGGAAGAAACAGCTGCAAACATCCATTAATAACTGAAACATGGAATGTGCAAAGCATGAATCTAAGAAAATTGGAAATTGTCAAAAATGAAATGGAATGCATAAAGATCAATACTCTAGGCATTAGTGAGCTAAAATGGACTGGTTTTGGCCATTTTGAATCAGACAACCATATGATCTACTATGCTGGGAATGACAAATTAAAGAGGGATGGCGTGGCATTCATCATCACAAAGAATGTTTCAAGACATATCCTGAAGTGCAATGCTGTCAGTGATAGAATAATATCTATAAGCCTAGAAGGGAGACCAGTTAGTACTACTATTATTCAAATTTATGCACCACCCACCAAAGACAAAGACAAGGAAATTGAAGATTTTTACCAACTTTTGCAGTCTGAAATTGACCAAACGTGCCATCAGGATGTGTTTATTATTACTGGTGACTGGAATGTAAAAGTTGGAAACAAAGAAGAATCACTGGTAATTAGAAAATATGTCCTTGGTGATAGAAATGACAATGATAGACTGACAACTTATTCATTGCAGATACCTTTTTCAACAACACAAACAGTGGCTATACATGTGGACTTCACCAGATGGAGTACACAGGAATCAGATTGACTATATCTGTGGCAAAAGGCGATGGAGAAGCTCAATATCTTCAGCCAAAACAAGGCTAGGAGGTAATTGTGGAAAAGACCATCAACTGCTCATATGCAAGTTCAAGTTGAAGCTGAAGACAATTCAAACAAGTCCATGACAGCCAACTATGACCTTGATTATATTCCTGCTGAATTTAGAGACCATCTAAAGAATAGATTTGATACATTGAACAATGATCAAAAACCAGAGGAATTCTGGGGTGACATCAAGAACATCACCCATGAAAAAAGCAAAAGGTCATTAAAAACACAGGAGAGGAGGAAAAGACCAAAATGGATGTCAGAAGAGACTCTGAAACTTGCTCTTGAATGGAGAGTAGCTAAAGCAAATGGAAGAAATTACAAGATAAAAGAGCTGAACAGAAGATTTCAAAGAGCAGCTTGACAAGACAAAGTTCAATTATTAAGACCTGAAGTTAGAAAACCAAAAATTAAGAACATGCTTGGCATTTCTCAAGCTGAAAGAACTAAGGAAAAGATTCAATCCTCGAGTTGCAATATTGAAGGATTCTGTGAGCAAAATATTGAATGATGCAGGAAACATCAGGGGAAAATGAAAGGACTACACAGTCACTGTACCAAAAAGAATTAGTCGATGTTCCATCCATTTCAGGAGGTGGCATATGATCAAGAATCAATGGTATTGAAGGAAGAAGTCAAAGCTGCACTGAAAGAATTGACGAAGAACAAGGCTCCAGGAATTGAGGGAATACCCATTGAGATGTTTCAACAAATGGATGCCAAGCTGGAAGCACTCATTTGGCTATGCCAAGAGATTTGGAAGACAGCTACCTGCCCAACCTACTGGAAGAGATCCATATTTGTACCCATTCCAAAGAAAGGTGATCCCACAGAATGTGGAAATTATCAAA
>NW_006921649.1:12276647-12282468 GCF_000298275.1 Orycteropus afer afer | reverse complement strand
ATAAGCAGCATTACAATAAATGGAGAAAAGATTGAAATTGTCAAAGACTTCACATTGCTTGGTTCTACAATTGACACCAATGGAAGCAGCAGTCAGGACATCAGACAATGTATGTTGTTCTTGTTGTTATGTGCCACTGAGTCAGACCCGACTCATAGGGACCCCACCTTGGATATCCAAGGCAGTATCACTATGGAAGTAGATTGCCCAACCTTCCTTCCAAGCAGAGGCTGGTGGATTTGAACTGCCAGCCTTCTGGTTAGTAGTCAAGTGCCTTAGGCACTACGTTATCAGAGCTCCACAGATGACGTTAAAGTACCAGTCTTTCCACCGGGCAAATCAGCTGCAAAGGACCTCTTTCAAGTGTCTTCTTGAAGACTAAGGTACGCCTGACACAAGCTATGGTATTTTCAATCTCCTCATATGCATGTGAGAGCTGGACAATGAAAAAGGAAGACTGAAGAAGAATTGATGCTTTTCAGCTTTGGTGTTGGTGAAGAATGCTGAAAGCACCATGGACTGCTAAAAGAACTAACAATTCTGTCCTGGAGAAAGTGCAGCCAGAATGTTCCTTGGAGGTAAGACTAGCCAGGCTTCTCACATACTTTGGTCATGTTGTCAGAAGGGACCATTCCCTGGAGAAGGATGTCATGCTTGGTAAGGTGGAGGGTTGACGAAAGAGGGGAAGACCCTCAGTGAGATGGATTGACACAGTAGCAGCAGCAATGGGCTCAAGTGTAGCAAGAATCATGGTGCTGGTGCAGGACCAGACGGTGTTTTATTCTGCTGTGCATAGGGTCACTATGAGTCGGAGACAACTCAATGGCTCCTAACAACAACAACAACATATTAATTTTTATTTTTTAATAATGTATATTATCTACTAGTTTGGGACTTCCAGTAAGATGGCATAATAGACAGACAAACTACACAGACCCTCTTCAACAAAGAAAAAAGAAACCAATTGACACCGATACAGAAGATTATCCTTGTTCTCGTTACTTAGTGCCACTCTGACAAGAATATACCAAATGGGATGACCTTAACAAACAGGAGTTTATTCTTACAATTTTGAGGCTTTAAGTCCAAGTTCAAAGTGCCAGGCTCTAGGGGCTGGGTGAAAGCCCCTCAACCTTGGAGTCCAGCTCTGCCTCCTGTTCCTGGCCCATTGGAACTAGAGGTGTTTCTTCACTCAAACAGCTGCTGGCTGCTGAGGCTGAGAAGCTCCAAGTAAAAAGGCACAGTCCTGATGTTACCAATCCACACAGCAGGCCATTAACTTAAGTCCATTGTAAGTCCCAAGGTCAGCAGAACATAGCAGGCTGCTGAGCAACGACACAGTTACATGCAGGGTCCAAGCATGCCATAGGCTAGAGACCATTCTCAAGGCACCTCCTTATATACAGGAAGCATACCACATCCCAAAGGCAGCTACTCAGCTGCTTGTGGTAGATCCCACCATGGAGCTGATTGCCAGTGTCATCATGGGGAATAAATACCACCAGCTGCCCAGCCACTCAACCAGGCCCAGCCAAGTTGACACACAAACATAACTACTACCACAATCCTGGAGCCCTGAGCTTTGAAAGGAAGAATACGGAGTGGATTAAATACCAACTAACAGAAGAACCTGAACGAAAACTGTGAATAAGGAGAAAAACAGCTGTGGACTATCAGCTATCTTCAAAGCATGGGCAGTTTGAATATTTCCAAGTGGTGTTAGGATCTCAGAATTATCTAAAAATTGGCTCTGCTTGCCAAGTGCTGCATGGAAAACTGCAGTGATGGCTGACAACTACAAAGAGAAATAACACAGAAGGAGACAAACTGAGCTGTGGACTTTTGCCTGTCTGGAGGACACAGCCATTTTGAATATTTACAAGCAATGCAATTATTTTGGATATTTAAAGCAGCAGTGTTCCCTTCCTGATCCCAGGACCTAAGAATAGACTGAACTTGCTGAGGACAGCATGAGCAACCACACTGGAAGCTGATAAAAAGTGCAACAATCCCCTTGTTATTCTTATACCCCACAACTTCTTGGTGAATGGTGGTATGGCCATCCCCCACCTCCACCCACCTTCTGGACTGGCAGAAATTCCATCCCAGTCTGTGTTCTCTGACAGAGCCTCGTGCCCTGACCCCACCCAAGATTTGTTTTTTGTTTGTTTTTAAATTATTCTCTTTTTTCTTCCTTTTTATTTATTTTTTTTTTTCCTTTCTTTTTCCTAGTTCTTCTCTCCCTCCCTAGATATTGTGGGGTTTTTTTTTTGTTTTTTTTTTTCTCTCTTTATATATATTTTTTCTTTTTAAAGTATTTCTTTAAATATCTTTTCTCATTTATTGCCTATCCTGTTTTTGTTTTTTTCTTTCCCTTTTTGGTGATTGTTGCTGTGTATTTATGTGGTGTGCATTTTTTGTTTTCCTGTTTTTACTTTTTTGGTGATTTTTCTGACTGTCGTTCTTGTCTAACTGAGTAGGCAACAGCAACTGTTCTCATATGACCAAGTCATACCCGCACCTTCTGCAGCCCCATCTACTAAGTGAGAGCCACCACTTGCTTTTGCACCAACTGGCCAATGATACATGATATCCAATATAAGCTTGACTCACACTTAACTGCTCTTCACAAACAGCTAACAGAGATCTGTGCACCCACTCTCATTCTCTAGCACACCCACCAGGAGATAGGTGGTAAGTGCATAAGAGCTGACAACTAGCAAATAGAGGAGCACAGTACCATGCTTATTCAGATATATCGAAACAAAACAAAGGGGGGAAAAAAAAGATCTTGGGTGACTCACACCCACATACAATCACCAATTCAATATAAATACAAAAATTTCACAATGTCTCAGAGACAACAGACCATCACAGTCCACACAAAGAAGCAACATAAAGTAGTAGAAACAAAGGACCAGGATACAGACCCAGAAAACATTGCTGAGGAAGGAGCAGCGTTGGAACTCTTTGATAAGGAATTCAAAAGAATTATATTTAGGTGCCTTCAACAGATTGAGAGACAGATGAAGGAAAACACTAACAAAATTAAGGAAAGCACAGACAAAATCCTAGAACAATTTTGAAAGACCATACATGAACAAAATGACAAAATAAATGAAAAATTAGAAATGATAAAAAAATTTACAGATAGAAATCCAAAAGATTAATACTAAAAATTCATGAATAGATAACACATTGAATGGGCAAAGGACTAGAATCAAATAAATGAAAGATAGAATTAGTGAGATTGAAGACAAATTCCTCAATACTACTTTGTTAAGGGATCCACTGGAAAAAGATCAAAACAAAATGAAGAAAGCCTAAAATTCATGTGGGACATCATCAATAGAAATAACTTATGAGGGATAGGAATTCCAGAACAGGAAGAGACAAATAAAACCACAGAAAAAAATTGTCTATGAGTTGTTTGAAGAGAATTTCCCTGATATGATAAAAGATGAGAATATATCCATTTAAGAAGTTCAATGAACCCCAACAGGATAGACTCCAAAAGAAAATCACCAAAGCATATTATAATCAAACTCACCAAAATCAAAGACAAAGAAAGAATCCTGAAAGCAGCATGGGAAAAGCACAGTTACCTACAAAGGGCAACCAATAAGACTGAACTAGGTTTTGTTGATAGAAACCATGCAGGTGAGAAGGCAATGGGATGGTATAGAATTATATACCCAGCAAAATTATCCCTCAAATATGATGGTGAAATTAGGACATTTCCAGATAAGCAGAAATTAAGGGAATTTGTTCAAACCAGACCAACCTTACAAGAGATGCTAAAGGGAGTCCTTTGGACAGAGGACCAACAACAGCAAACAACAACTGACCATTAACACACATGATGACATAACCCAGAAACCAACCCAGTTATGGAAGTACCCAAAGTAAAATAAGCTTACAAGACTGTAAACAGGGAACTAAAGGCATCAATTGGCAAATGAGGACAACTACAAACCAAAATGACAGAAAAAATAGTGGACTTACAGGACTTCTCAATGGTGAAGAAGTCAAGACAATTGCAAGATAGAACAGACTGTTCTAAACTTGGGAAGAAAATGATAAATCACAGGGTAATCTCAAAGAAAAATAATAAACCCTCACATCCAAATAAAAAAGAGGACAAACACAAATATATTTGCTAGTTTGGGAGCACTTAGGCACTCACCACCTTTCTCCTGGTGGGTGTGATAGAAGATGAGAGTGTGTGCACAGTTCTGTTAGCTGTTCGTGAAGAGCAGTTGAGAGCAAGTTGGGCTGGTATTGGCCACCATCTATCATTGATCTGGTGGTGCAGAAACAAGTGGTGCCCCTCATCCAGTGGTTTGGACTGCAGGAGGTACAGGTGTGGTTGGGTTGTGTGGGCACAGTGCTATCTCTCACCCAGTTAGAGAAAAATAAACAAATAAATAAAAACAAAAGAACACAAAACACAAACTGCATAAACAGACAGAAACAATCACACACACACACAAACACACACACACAAAATAGGCAATAAATGAAAATAAAATAAATAAATAAAGACAAAAGAAGGACAAAAAGAAAAAGACCCCTATAATATCTTTCTAGGAGCTCTGGTAGCATAGTGCCTAAGGCACTTGACTGCTCACCAGAAGGCTGGCAGTTCAAACCCACCAGCCACTCCTCGGAAGGAAGGTTGGGCAATCTACTTCCATAGTGATTCTGCCTCGGAAACCCAAGGAGGGGTCGCTATGAGTTGGGTCCGACTCAACAGCACATAACAACAACAACAACAATATCTTTCTAGTCATCAGCCTCCAGTACTGTTGCCCGTGCCGTCCTTGACAAGCAGAGCCTACTCTTAGATTGTTGCTTGAATCAGAACACTGTTTGCACATATTCAAAACGGCCATGCCACTTGCAAACATTTTAAATGGTTGCACAGTCAGGACTGCCAAAAGTCTTCAGCTCAGCTTGTCTCCTTTTTCCACATTTTACTTTCTAGTAGTCACCTACCAGTGCAGTTGTCCAGGCAGTCTTCAGCAATTAAAGCTGATTCTTAGGCTGTCGCCCAGGTTAAAATGCCACCTGTAAGTATTCAAATTGACCATGTCAGCAGGACAACAGAAGTTTGAAGCTTCATTTGTCTCCTTATTCACTGTTTTCATCCAGGTTCTTCTACTTAGTTGGTATTTAATCCACTTCTTTATCTTTCCCTTCAAAGCTCAGGGTTCCAGGATTATCTTCTGTATCTGTTTAAACTGCTTTCTCATTTCTTTCCTGTAGAGGGTCTCTGTAGCTTGTTTGCCTATTCCACTATCTTGCGGGAAGACCCAAGTGCTTCAGATTTTAAGTTCTAATACAAAACAAAACAAAAAAACCCTCACTGCCATCAATTCAAATCTGACTCATAGTGACCATCCCCCTTACACACTGGGTTTCCAAGGCTGTAAATGTTTATGCAAGCAGACTGCCTCATCTTTCTTCGAACCACCCACCTTTTTGTTATCAGCTAAATGCCTTAACCATTGTATTAGGGAAAAACCAAAACAGTGCCGTTGAGTCACATCAGACTCGGATCCAACTCATAGCGACTCCTCCTTGGGTTTCTGAGGCAGTATCACAAACTTGTTACCCTCCCGAGAGGGACTGGGTCTCCGGGAGCAAGGTAAGCACGGGCGGGCTTGTGCTTAATCACTGATCTGCACTGAACACTTTCCCTTGTTACCCTCCCGAGAGGGACCGGGTCTCCAGGAGCAAGGTAAGCACAGGCGGGCTTGTGCTTACTCACTGATCTGCACTGAACACTTTCCCTTGTTACCCTCCGAGAGGGACCGGG
>NW_006921649.1:12262668-12264438 GCF_000298275.1 Orycteropus afer afer | reverse complement strand
CCACCAGAACTCCCCTATTAGGGGAAAATAGACCCCAAATTCAAATAAGTTCGATAGAGACACTTTTATTAAGCCTTGGATAGAACAAAGACAAAACAATACCATCCTGGATGAAATATACCATCAATGAGAAATGGGGTCCGCCAAGTCATGGCCATGTGGGTAATTATGTTGTTGTTGTTAGGTGCCATTGAGTCAGCTCTGACTCATAGCAAATGTATATACAACAGAATGAAACACTGCCCGGTCCTGTGCCAGCCCCACAATCCTTGCTATACCTGAGCCCATAGTTGCAGCCACTGTGTCAATCCATCTCTTTGAGGTTTTCCCCTTTTTTGCTGACCCTAATTATATCCAATGCCCTGCCCTGGAGTTGGATCTGACTCATAATGACCCCTCCTTGGGTTTCCAAGGCACTATCCCTATGGAAGTAGTTTGCCCAACCTTCCTTCTGAGGAGTGGCTGGTGATCTTGAACCACCAGCCTTCTGGTTAACAGTCAAATGTCTTAGGCATGATGCCACCAGAGCTCCTACCCTAATTGGGCTAATTACATATGATTTTAAATCATCACAAAATCATGATTGGTGATTGATACATTCATCACTGTTACAGTTGGGACTACACAAGCAGGGAAAAGGCCATGATAGGGATACATACATAATTGAAGATAGAAAAAGGTTACCAGATTGGTTCTGGGCCTTGACTACCTGGCTTGTTGGTGGTCCAGGTAGGATGTAGTTCATGACCATGCAGCCTGAGTTTAGCCACAAGGTGGCTGCTAAACATTATCAAGACCCCAACCTTAATTTAAATTAGAAAAGGACACTCTCAGGCAAATTCCCTAGTTCTTTGTGAGAGTATAATAATCTACTTTCAATGATAGTCTTCCTGAAGGCAAATTGCCCCTCCCTAGTTTTGTCCTGGAACTTGTCTATGCATAGCCACAATGCTGGTTTATAGTCAGAAAGAACCCAAATGACACCTGAAATTTATGTCAAGCCTCAAATTGGAGGTAGGGCTCCCATTGTGGATCATAGCCTTCCACAACGCCAAATGCTTTAGAATTTAAGCTCTCATACACCACCAGAAGGAGCTCTGGTAGCATAGTGCCTAAGGCACCTGACTGCTCACTAGAAGGCTGGCGGTTCAAACCCACGGAGGGGTCACTATGAGTTGGGGCTGACTCGAAGGCAAACAACAACAACAACAACAGAGCTCCTTAAGCTCTAATATAGTGCATAGACATTTATTATGGTTATGTTCTCTTGGTCTATTGACCCTGTTATCATCATATAATGCCCTTCCTTGTTCCATATGCTGGATTTTACCTTGAAGTTTATTTTGTCAGATATTAATATTGTCCCTCCTGTTCTTTTCTGGACCGTTAGCTTGATATATATTTTTTTCCATCCCTTGATTTTTTATTTATTTTTATCTGTGTGTATAAGGTGAGTCTCTCATACCAAAAAAAAAAAAAAAAACTCACTGCCATTGAGTAGATTTCGACCCCACCTTGGGTTTCTGAGGCAGTATCTCTACCAAAGTAGATTGCCCAATCTTCCTTCTGAGGAGTGGCTTGTGAGTTTGAACCACCAACCTTCTGGTTAGTAATCAAAGTATGTTGTTGTTGTTGGAATTGACTTGACAACAGTGGGTTTGATTTATATATGAGCTCAAAGGAGACCAACTAGTTTCCTACATTATTGGTTAGGTAAAGACTTGTTGTTGTTGTTGTTATGTGCCGTCGAGTCAGCCCTGACTCATAGCG
>NW_006921649.1:12261283-12261893 GCF_000298275.1 Orycteropus afer afer | reverse complement strand
CCAGCCTTCTGGCTAGCAGTCAAGTGCCTTAGGCACTAGGCTACCAGAGCTCCCTAAACTCTTATCTCCCTAAACTCCCTTAATTCTAATTTCAAGAGGTCTCAACTACAAATACGTGAATAACCAAACTCTGCAGAGTTACATTTTAATGCTAAATCAATAATATTTCAGTACTTTGTCACCATGGAAACTCATATTCATTAGTAGAAGAAAAGCCTGAAAAACTTCCTCTAAGATTGTGCAAATGAATGCCCTCTCCACAGGCCAGAAATGCCTAGTAACCTGAAGCCAGTTGACCTCAGTAAAGGAGAGAGTTGGGGTGGGGGAGGGGACATGGTTCAATCAATCACTTTAAGATTAGTCAATGGTTGATTTTCTCTTCTAGTGTCTTCTCTTCTGTACAAGCTTCATTGTAACTAGCCTACACTGAGATATAAAAAACACCAAAAACCAAACTCACTGCTGTCTAGTCAAATCTGATTCATAGAGACCCCTCCTTGGGTTTCTGAGGCGGTATCTCTATGGAAGTAGATTGCCCAATCTTCCTTCCGAGGAGTGGCTGGTGGGTTTGAACTGCCAGACTTCTGGTTAGCAGTCAAATGCCTTAGGC
>NW_006921649.1:12251713-12260833 GCF_000298275.1 Orycteropus afer afer | reverse complement strand
TATATATAAAACCCGAATTGATCTCCTTATATGGATATACAATAACTGCTCCAATACACTTGTTTTAATTTCTTTGTGCTTTATTTTCTAACAAGGCCATACCAAAGTCCTCTTTGAGGACTGCCTGAAGGCACAGAGAGCCACCAGTGATCTCCAAACCAAACTCACTGCCAACGAGTAGATTCTGATTCATAGCAAGTCCTTTTGGGTTTCCAAGGCAGTAAATTTTTACTGAAGTAGATTGCCCAGTCTTCCTTCCACGGAGTGGCTGATGGATTTGAACTGCCAACTTTTTGGTTAGCAGTCAAATGCCTTAGGCACTACACCACCAGAGCCCCTTAGCAGTGATCTAGCAGTGTGAAAACCTGGTGCCCTGGCCTCAAGTCAAGACAAATTCTGAGAAGTAACTTATCTTCTAGAGCACTCTTGCCCTTTGAGGAACAATCTCCTCTATGGCAACTTTGCTGGGCTCCTTCCCCTTTCCTTTCTTGGTTTTTCCAATCCCTTACAGGTGTCTCTTCGGAGCATTTATCAAATCTCTTGTATGAAATCCTCCTCTCAGGGCTGCTTCTGAGGACCCAACCTAAAATAGGGTAGAAAATGTCTTCACTTGCCAGTTACAATCTGGCTCCTGTCCCTCCTTGCTGTTTCACACCAAATGTTGGCATCTTCTCTCTTGGGCTCTTTTGGGGGTGCCTGTTGTCCTTTGATTAAAGAGATAGCTCTTCAGGCTAGCTTCCTGGAATCCCCTCTCCTCTTAATCTCTGGCTTCCTATGTAGTATCCCTAATGACTCTCCTGTTGGGATCCCCTTGCCCATCCAGATGGCCCTCTTGGTCAGAACTATTTCTAGACAATAGAAACAGTTTTTTTTTTTTTTTTTTTTTTTAATGGAGTCCACATCTGGCCCACAGAAAATAAACATCTTTGCCCCCTCAGAAGTTTGGAAACATGAGACCTTCCCAAGACTGGTCTATTCTCTTTGTGGCCACAGGTTAGCCCCCTGGCTTTGGCCTGCAAATGTTTTCAGACAAGAATGAGGAGTCAGTTCTCTTGGACCTCAAACTTCAGGGATACATCTCAATATCTCTGAGTGGTTTCCTGAAGCCCCCTTTAGATCCATTTGGGCAGTTTTAAAAGGGAAAACTAGTTACCATGGAGCCAATTCTGACTCATGGCAACTCCTTGTCTTGCAGAATATAACTGCACTCCATAGGGTTTCATGGCTGTGTTCGTTCTGAAGCAGATTGCTAGACCTTTTGCTATGACTATCCTGAACACCCGACCAAAATGACTTAAAACCAGAAAGAGGAGGGTGAACCTTCACATAGGATTCATAGGTATACCCTCAGGGAAGTTAAGGGTGGTGATTTGAGTTATACCCTCCAGCAAGGCAGGACTCAAGATATATCCCACCTGTGTTGCTCCAAGAGAAATAACCCAAGTGGATAGTGTTCTGGTTACCTAGTGCCACTCTGACAAGAATATACCATAAATGGGATGGCTTAAACAAACAGGAGTTTATTCTTACATTTGGAGGCTTTAAGTCCAAGTTCAAAGTGCCAGGCTCTAGGGGCTAGATGAAAGCCCCTCAACCTTGGGGTCAAGCTCTGCCTCCTGCTCCCAACCCACTGGAGCTAGAGGCATTTCTTCACTCAAACACCTGTTGGCTGCTGAAGATGAGAAGCCCCAAGGTTGACAAGTAAAAAGGCACAGTCCCGATGTTACCAATCCAACTTAAGTTCATTGTAAGTCCCAAAGTTGGCAGAGCATAGCAGGCTGCTGAGTAATGACACGGCTACATGCAGGGTCCAAGCGTGCTGTAGGCTAGAGACCATTCTCAAAGCTTCTCCTTATATACAGGAAGCAGACCACATACCCAAAGGTAGCTATTCAGCTGCTCCCAGTAGATTCCACCATGGAGTTGATTACCAGTCTCATCATGGGGAATACTACATCCAGCTGCCCAGCCACTCAACCAGGCCTAGCCAAGTTGACGTACAAACATAACCATCACAGATGGCTTTAACAATCAGCAGCTATTCAGTTGCTCGCGGCAAATCCCATCACAGAGCCAACTGCCAGTCATTATAGGGAACAACTACTACCAGCTGCCCAGCCAAGTTGACACCGGACCTTAACTGCCACACCACCCCAAACACACATGGATAATATGATTTCCAATACATCACAAAATGGAGGACAATGGCTAGAAGGGCCACATCAAGCAATTTACCATACCTTTCTTTCATGATGTTGCTGGATGGGTTTGCATCATATGCTTAACTATTTGCACCATCCAGGGTCTCCACTGGGAGGGAAAAATAAAAACAAATGAACAAAAAACAAACCTTTTGTCATCGAGTTAAGTCTGATTCATGGCAACCCCATGTGCTACAGAGTAGAACTGAGGGTTTTCTTGGTGGCACTGTAGGGTGGGTTCAAACTGACACCCTTTTGGTTAGAACCCAAGTGCAAACCATTTCTACTACCCAGGGACTTTGTCATAGTTCTCTAGTGCTGCTATAACAGAAATACCACAAGTAGATGGCTTTAACAAACAGGAATTTATTCTCTTATCGTTTAGGAGGGTATAAGTCTGATTTTAGAGTGCTGGCTCTAAGGGCTGGGTGAAGGACCTGTGCCTTTTGTTCCAGACCCACTGGAGCTGGAGGCTTCTTCTGATTCATGCAGCTGCTGGGTGCTGAGGCTGACAAACCCAAGATTGGCAGGTAAAATGGCACTATCCCAAGACCAGCAGGTGATATGGCAGGCCACAGTTCAAGTCCAAGAACAATCCCAAGATCAGCAGGCAACAAGCCTGTGGAAGGCTAAAGTGAGAGATTGAAGGGAACTCTCACTGAAAATTGCATAACTTTAACCTACTAACAGGCATGATCAAAATAGACTTTTATCACAGTGACTAACTTGCTATTTTTTCCTCCCTTTTGTTTTCACGGACTCTGAGTTCTTCAGGTTTGTTATTTTCAATTATACTTTCTTAGAGTTGTTATTTTCCATCACACCTTCTCTTATACCCTCTCCCATGACTGGTTTTGTCTGAGATCAATAATAGTCTATGAAGTGAGACAACCCTGGGAAGAGGACACTGAGTCAGGAGTAACC
This sequence comes from Orycteropus afer afer, assembly GCF_000298275.1. Classification (NCBI taxonomy): domain Eukaryota; kingdom Metazoa; phylum Chordata; class Mammalia; order Tubulidentata; family Orycteropodidae; genus Orycteropus; species Orycteropus afer. The sequence continues at coordinate 12,257,708 of NW_006921649.1, read as the reverse complement.
ACAGGAAAAGGAAAACAAAGACATTCCTGGCAGTCCAGAGGATCTTTGAGCCTCCCCCATTTCCCTATATAATCATAGTTATCCCTTTGCTTGAGGAGACAGACATTTAAGAGGAGTAATTCTCTGTCTCGTTGAGTATTGTTACTCAATAAACCTTTTGCTTTCCCACTTCAATTTGTTGTGATCATTGGCTTTATGCAACACGGGGTAGGACCTTGTTCCTACAACAGGCCCAAAATGTGCCAACAAGCTAGAGACCTTTCCTAAAGCTTCTCATTATATATTGGAAGCAGGCCCCACCCTGAAAGTAACTCCCCTTCAACTACTCAGCTGCTCAGAGCAGATTCCACCATGGAGGCGATTGCAATCTCATCACGGGTAATAACTACATCCAGCCACCAAGCCACTCAAAACCACTGCTCAGCTAAGTTGACACACAGCCTTAACTACCACGGACCTATTAGAAGGATTCTCTAAATCCTCATTCTCCATCTCTGCTGATCCATTTCCAAGTCTACCTTGCCACCCTCAGCACGGGGGATGGGCTGATTAGCTGACAGAACTCGTTTTTTTGATATACTCTTTTGCAACTCTTTCAAACTTGATCTAAACTTTGGCATTAAAATGACACCTATTATTTTCAGATTTGGGGCCACAGCTGAAACTCCAGACAGAAAGAGTCTCATTTTAACATCCTATTACATAGGTTCCTTGTGCATAAAATTTGCTCCATCTTTGATAATTCTGAGCCCCTACTGGTAACGAGGAAGCTCTAGTAGTGTAGTGCCTAAGGCATTTGACTGCTAACCAGAAGGCTGACAGTTCAAACTCACCAGCCACTCCTCAGAAGACTGGGCAATCTACTTCTGTAGTGATACCGCCTCAGAAACCCAAGGAGGGGTCTCTATGAGTCGGATCCCACTCAAAGGCAGTGAGTTTGGTTTTGTTTGGGTTACTGGTAACAAAGCTCCTCTGGCAGAAAAAAGGCAGAGGGAAGGCAAACAGCTCTTCCATTCAGATGGGAGGGAGAAGAATAAGGCCATCACCAGCAGACTAGACCTGAATACACAAGCAAAACTCATTGGGATTAATACCTGCAACCTCAGTCATATTATGTGTTAGAGCAGCTAGAATCTAGTTCATCAGGAAATCTCTATATAACTTCATCTCTCTTTGCCAACTCTCAGCTGGCCTATTTCCTGATAAAGCTGAATTTTATCCAAGCCCTTTGTTATGGAAATCTTCCCACTCTTTTATGTTACCCAAAATGGCAGTACTTACTACTGCAAGGAACTGACCAAGGCTTAATGATTTACAGTTTGAACAACTTCAGTTTCCCCTTCCTTATCTCCCTCTTTCCTTCTCCTCTAGTCTCTCAGGATCCAGGTGGTCTTATAACAAAAAAAAGAAACATTCCTCACAAACTGGCCTTAATTGCAACCTTAGTATCTCACTCACCAGACTCCCACTTCAACTTTCTCTTAAAAACTTGTAGTCCTGTGTCTCAGTGAAGTTCAGATATAGGTCTGGAGTCTCTCTTACACTGCTCCTCCTCACCACCTTCCCTTATTTCTTTCTCCTCCCTTACAATGATTCTTTCTGAATAAAAATCATCCTTGCCATGTTTTAATATTGTTTGGTGCAATTTTTTCTTTGATATTCTCAGTGGCTAAGTCTCAGGACTTGGAACCTTCCAAGTGGCTCAGAAACTCCAGAAGGGCCCCAGCCAGGCTCTGGCAAGAACGATCATACCATGGTTGCTGAATTCTGCACTGCCCAGCCTCCTGTTGGCTTTCACCTTGTATCCCATTTCCAAATACCCAGTTCATCCTCCCCAGTATGGGACAAGACTTACATGAGATAAAAACAAGCAAGTACAAAAGCATGGCACTGTGGGAACTCTGGTCTGTTCAGGGAAATATGAGTAGGTAGAACACCGGTTGGGGGAAAGCAGTGAGAAATGAAGTCAGAAAGGTGTGTTGAAGTTACATTGTTAACAGCCTTCAGCGCTGCTGGTGAATAGCGTGGAAGCTACTCAAGGTGTGAGAAGTGGGGTAAACACAGGGGTAGCACAGTGCAGTGAATTGCTTAATATGGCCCTTCTAGCCATGTTCTCCATTTTGTGATGTATTATAAATCCTAGTCTCTATGCCTGTTTAGGGTGGGATGCATCTTGAGCCCCACCTTGCTAGAAGGTGTAACTCAGGTCACCACCTTTAGCTTCCTTGAGGGTATATATAGGAATGTTCTGGGAAAGTTCACTCTCTTGCTCTAGCTCTGCATTTGGTTTGTCATCATCTCACCCCTGACTTGAGACAGCAGTTGTCATCTAAGCCACCGATATGGGTTAACAAACCCCTGCAACCATGGGAGTTGGGAGAATCCTCCAGACCTACCCACAGATGTGGGACTTGCCAGCCTGCCAGCTTGCCAGCCTCCACTACCACCACGTGAGCCATTTCCTTGGGAGTTTGTGAGTTCTGTGAGACATACAGCAAACTAGGGAACCCTAAGACAGGAGGGAGATTACTGAGGGGAGGAGGAGGAGTTGATGTCAGAGATGATGGAGTGCCATGGTAGTTTGGAAAAGCTGGACATTTGGGACATCTTTAACTTCCACCTCCTAGGGACTGGCCTTGCACTGATCTTTCTAAAAGAAATTATTCAAGCAAGTGGATTACCTAATAAGCAAGGTTAGCATGGGTTTACTTATGCTTACATACTAATCTACAGTGGACATTTACTGTGTACTCTGTCCCTGCCAGGAACTGTAAATTTGAAAAGAGGCTTTGATTCTGTCAAAAGTGCTGTGGGGTTGGGAGAAAGACAGATACCAGCCTTCCCTAGAAGCAGAATCTTTGATGTGGTGAAAAATTGTAAAATAGTTTACTACAGATTAGTAAGTAAGCACAACTCAGCCCTGCTTACCTTGTTTATTGGATAATCCAACTGGGTAAATGGATGGTTATCTAATTGTTATTTTAACTGATCTGTCTTTGGTTATTGAGGGGAGGTGTTTTCCACATCTAATTTTTTCACATCTGGGCCAAGGACTTCTTGGCAGGTATCTAATCTTGTCCAAGACTCTAGACTTGAGATTCCAGGCACTGAGGGTACTATAGATCCTTTCTGCAGTTTTATGGATTGAATTGTGTTCCCTAAAAGATATATTGAAGTCCTAACTTCAGTACCCATGAATGTGACCCTACTTTTGTTATGTTAATGAGGTCATACCAGAGTAGGATAGGTCCTAAACCGAATCCCTTCTGAGTGGCATTTTACAAAGGGAAATACAGACACTGAGAAACACACAAAGGGAGAAGAGACCCTGTGAGGATCAGTCTACAAGTCAAGAAATACCAAGAAACACTCAGAAACACCTAGGGCTGCAAACAAAGGAGACTACTCCCATAGATCCAAGGCCCTGATCTGGGCTCCTAACCTCCAGAACTAAAGATAAAAACAGAAGATATATTTCTGTTAAGGCCATCCACATATGGTATTTTTATTAGGGCAGCATTCACCTTCCTGATCTACAGTAGTAATCTACAACGGTTTTTGCTTGTGTATCTCCCTCCAAGAATTTCGAAACAGTTGCTAACAACAAAGTTCAACAAGACAGAAAATAACAAACGGTGTGGCGAGCGAGCAGAACTATCATACACTGTAAAATACAACCATTGTGGAAATTGGTATGGTGATTCCTTAAAAAGTTGGAAATAGAAATACCATTTGATCCAGCAATCCCATTACTAGATATATATCTTAAAGAAGTGAGAGCCAAGACATGAATAGATACATGCACACCTATGTTTACTGCAGCACTATTCACAATAGCAGAGTCGGAAGCAACCTAAGTGCCTATCAATGAATGGAGGAATGGATAACCAAACCGTGGTTTATACACACAATAGAACACTATTCAACACTAAAGAATAATGTAGAACCAATGTAATACCTCATAACTTGGATGAACTTGGAGGACATTATGCTGAGTGAAATAAGTCATTTACCAAAAAAAAAAAAAAAAAAAAAAACAAACACCTCACTGCCATTGAATGGATTCTGACTGATAGAACCCCACTGGGTTTCCAAGGCTGTAAATCTTTACAGAAGCAGACCACCCCCATCTTTCTTCCACGGAGTGGCTGATAGTTTTGAACCACCAACTTCCTGGTTATCAGCCAAATGCCTTAACCACTCCCTATACACCACCAAGGACTCCTCAAGTCAATCACAGAAGGGCACTGTTGTATTAGCCCACTATTATAAAACCTCAAAGAAAGGTTTATATATGGAAGGAAACTTTCTTTGTTGGTTACCAGGGATGGGAGGGGTTGTGGGCGTTGTTATGTGTCGTCGAATTGTCTCCAACTCATAGTGACCCTATGTACAACAGAATGAAACACTGCCTGGTCCTGTGCCAGCTTCACAATCCCTACTATATCTGAGCCCATTGCTGTAGCCACCATGTCAGTCAGTCCATCTTGTTGAGGGCCTTACCCTCTTTCATTGACCCTCCACTTTACCAGACTTGACCTCCTTCTCCAGAGAATGGGCCTTTTTGACATGTGATGGAAAGGGAGGGGAGGGAAAATTGCTAGCTAAGTAAGAGACTAGTATTGATTTGGGTGAAGAGAAAAGCAATATATAAAAAATGAATGACAACACAATAACACTAAGGAAAAGGAAGATACAAAGAGGTGCAAGAGGTACAGACAACGAAGATAAACATTTTTGCATATACAGTACTGCATTATTAGTAATATTGTTATTAATGCATTAATCTAGATACATAGGTCGATAGGCTGAAAGATCAGGTATGTCTAGTCAAAAAGGAATATACCCATGACCATATATAAGGTTGGTAGATGGTATTTCTACATACATATTTGTATGTACTATAAGAATGTCCATATTAATAGAACCAACAGGGTAAAGTTCTAACTTCTTAGGCACAGTCAACCACCCTGATGGAGTGAGTTGTTGTGGCCTCGGCACTATGGTCACAGGGCACATCAAGCTCAACTGGCATAACATACTACACAAAAACATTGTTCTACATCATACTTTCATGAGTAGTGACTGGGGTCTTAAAAGCTTGCAAGCAGCCATTTAACATGCAACAACTGGTGTCTCCTCATCCAGAACAAAGAATAAAGAAAACCAAAGACACATGGAAACAATTACTCCAAGAGACTAGTGGACCCTGAGAACCTCAGCCTACATGACCCTGAGACCCGATGAACTAGATGGTGCCCAGCTACCACTGTCAACCACTCGGAAAGGGTAAGTGCAGGAGATGCTAGACAGAGTGGGAGCACAATGTGGAACAAAACTCAAAATCATTAAAAAGACCAAGCTTACTGGTCTGATAGAGACTGGTAAAACCCACAAGACCATGGTCCCTAGTCACCCTTTGGGTCTGGAATTGATCTTACTTCTGTGTCTTTCAGCCAAATAATAGACAGGCATCTAAGATTACCTTTTACAATAGGTAGGTACATTCCTTTCAACAATCAATCACCGGAGACCAAAAGGGCAATATTAGAACAGGGAGATAGCTCAGAGGGCAGGAATGCATAGGAAAGAAGGACACAGGGAAAAGGTAACCACAGGGAGGAACTGGGAAGAGAACTGTTACATTATGGGGATTGCAGTCAATGTCATGAAATAAAATGTGTATGCACTGCTGCATGGAAAATGAATTTGTTCTATAAACTTTCACCCAAATCACAATTTAAATAAAAAAAAAAGAAACAACTATTCTGTTATTCTTTTCAGGGAATTTTAATAGCAATAGCAATTTTACACTATCATCCATTTAAAATGCATATGAACAAGCTCTTTTCTAATAGGCAGATTTTTTTTTCCTTCTTTGTTCTGGTTACCTAGTGCCGCTCTGACAAGCACATACCACAAATGGGATGGCCTTAACAAACAGGAGTTTATTCTTACAATTTGGAGGCTTTAAGTCCAAGTTCAAAGTGCCAGG
>NW_006921649.1:12247767-12251613 GCF_000298275.1 Orycteropus afer afer | reverse complement strand
AAGCCCTTCAACCTTGGGCTTCAGCTCTGCCTCCAGCTCCCAGCCCACTGAAGCTAGAGGCTTTTCTTCACTCAGACAGCTGCTGGCTGCTGAGGCTGCCAAGCCCAAGGTTGACAAGTAACAAGGCACAGTCCCGATATTACCAAATCAGACGGCAGGCCATTAATTCAAGTCCATTTTAAGTCCCAAGGTCGGCAGAGCATGGCAGGCTGCTAAACAACGACACAGCTATATGCAGGGTTCAAGGTGCCATAAGCTAGAGACCATTCCCAAAGTTACTTCTTATATATGGGAAGCAGACCACATACCCAAAGCAGCTACTTAGTTGCTTGTGGTACATCTCACCTTGGAGTTGACTGCCAGTCTCATCATGGGGAATAACTACCACCAGCTGCCCAGCCACTCAACCAGGTCCAGTCAAGCTGACACACAAACATAACCACCACATTCTTTTAAATTTTATTGTGATCTGGGGGAAAGTCCACAGAGCAAATTAATCTTCCATACAGCAGCTCACATACACTTTGTTTCATGACATTGACTGCAATCTCCCACAATGCAACAGCTCTCCTCCCACTTCCTCCCCATAGCCACCTCTTCTGTGTGTCCTTCCCTTACATGCACTCCTGTCCCCTGAGCTGTCTCCCTGTGCATACACAGCCCTTCTTCTCTCCCATGACTGATGTCTCCAAGGAGTATATCTACCTAATATAAATGTTCAGCTCATATGCTGGTCTTTTGTTTGGCTGGAAGCCACAGGAGTGGGTTCAATTCCAGATCTGAAGGGCAGCTAGGGGCCATAGTCTCAGGGGTTCCACCAAGTTCTATCAGACCAGCAAACATGGTCTCTTTTTTTTTTTATGATTTTGAGTTTTGTTCCACATTGTTCTCCCACTCTATCCGGGATCTCCTACATAGAACACCCTCTGAATGGCTGACAGTGGTAGCCAGGCACCACTTAGTTCTTCCGGTCTCATAGTCATATAGGCTGAGGATTGCATGGTGTACCAGTCCCTTGGACTAATTGTTTCCATGCATTGTTGGTTTTCTTCATTCTTCTTTGCTCTGGTTGAGGAGAGACCCATTGTTGCATCTAGATGGCAGCTTGCAAGCTTTTAAGATCCCTGTTGCTACTCGCCAAAGTAGGATGTGGAACAATGTTTTTGGGTAGTGTGTTATGCCAATTGAGCTTGACGTCCCCTGCAACCATGGTCCCAAGCCCATAGGTCCAACAACTCACGCCCTCCAGGTAGCTGGCTGTGGAATAGGCAAAAATTTTATGTCATTCTTTTCTCCTCCCTGAACTCACATTTTTATTCCAATTCCCCAAGAAACTTTATTCTAAGAAAAATATTGTTTATGTTTGAAAATCTTTTATTAATCACCCACCATACTTGTCTTCTGTGTATTGTTATAATTTTTTATATCCTGTCATTGCAGGCTCTAAATAACAGCAAAAAGGACAGATTTGTTAGTCCTTTTAGCAATCCATGGTACTCTCAGCATTCTTCTCCAAAACCACAACTCAAAATCATCAACTCTTCTTTGGTCTTCCTTATTCATTGTCCATGTCTTACATGCATAAGAGGCAATTGAAAACACCATGGCTTAGGTTAGGCATACCTTAGTCTTCAAGGAGACATGTTTGCTCTCCAGCACTTGAAAGAGGTCTTTTGTAGCAGATTTGCCCAATGCAATATGTCATCTGATGTCTTGACTGCTCCTTTCATTGGTGTTGATCGTAGAACCAAGTAATATGAAGTCCTTGACAACCTCAATCTTTTCTCCATCCACCGTGAAGCTGTTTATTGGACCAGTTGTGAGGATTTTTGTTTTCTTTAAATTGAGGAGTCATTCATACTGCAGACTGTAGTCTTTAATCTTCATTAGTCAGTGCTTCAAGTCATCCTCACTTTCAGCAAGCAAAGTTTTGTCATCTGTGTATTGCAAGTTGTTAATGAGTCTTCCTCCAATCCTGATGCCATGTTCTTCTTCATATAATCCAGCTTCTTGGATTATTTGCTCAGCATACAGATTGAATAAGTATAGTGAAAAGATGCAACCCTGACACACTCCCGTCTTTATTTTAAACCATGCAGTATCCCCTTGTTCTGTTGGAATGATAGCCTCCTGGTCTATGTACAGGTTCCTTATGAGTACAGTGAAGTGTTCTGGAATTCCCATTCTTCTAAATGTTATCCTTAATTTTTTATGATCCACACAATTAAAAGCTTTTGCATAGTGTGGTGAATTGCTTGATGTGGCCCTTCTAGCCATTGTCCTCCATTCTGTGATGTATTGTAAATCCTATTGTCCATGTCCGTTTGGGGTGGTGTGGTAGTTAAGTTCAGGTATCAACTTGGCTGGGCAGTTGGTAGTAATCATTCCCTATAATGACTGGCAATTGGCTCTGTGGTGGGATTTTCCTCGAGCTGCTGATTGTTAAAGCCATCTGCTTGGGTTATCGTTGCTGGGACAACACAGGTGGAATGTATCTTGAGTCCTGCCTTGCTGGAGAGTATAATTCAAATCACCACCCTTAGCTTCCTTGAGGGTATACCTACGAATCTCCTGGGAAGTTTCGCCCTTCTCTTGCTATGGTTTTGTGTTTTGGCTCATCCTCATCTCACCCCTGGATTTGGGACAGCAGCTGTCATCTGATTTGCTGATCGAGGTTCATCAAACCCTGAGAATTGGGAGGATCCTCCAGACCTACTCACGGACCTGGGACTCACCAGCCTGCCAGCTCCACCACTACTACATGAGACGATCCCTTGGGTGTCTGTGAGTTCTGTGAGGCGTTACAGCAAAATACAGAACACTAAGATGGGGAAAATTACTGGGAGGAGGAGTTAGTCTGAAGTGATGGAGTGGCATGGTAGTTTGGACATTTGGGACATCCTGAACCTCCGCCTCATGGGGACTGGCCTTGTGCTGATCTATGTGAGAGAAATTGTTCAAGCATATAGTCAACAAAACACAAGTAAACATCTTTCTGGTATTTTTTGCTTTGAGCCAAGATCCATCTGACATCAGCAATGATATCCCTCATTCCACATCCTCTTCTGAATCTAGCTTGCATTTCTGGAAGTTCTCTGCCAATATATTGCTACAACCATTTTCGAATTAAATTCAGTAATATTTTACTTGCATGCAACATTTATGATATTGTCAGATAATTTCTACATTCTGTGGGATCACTTTTCTTTGGAATGGATAGAAATATGGATCTTTTCCAGTCAGTTGGCCAGGCAGCTGTCTTCCAAATCTCTTGGTTTATCTGAGTGCCTCCAGCACAACATCCGTTTGTTGAAACATCTCGATGGATATTCCATCAATTCCTGGAGCCTTTTTTTTTTTTTTTGTCAATTCCTTCAGTGCAGCTTCAACTGAACTTCCTTCAGTGTCATTGGTTCTTAATCCTATGCCACCTCCTGAGATAGATGAACATCCACTACTTCTTTTTGGTACAGTGATTCTGTGTATTCCTTGCATCTTCCTTTGATGTTTCCTGCACCATTCAATATATTGCCCACATAATCTTTCAATATTGCACCTGGAGGCTTGAATTTTTTCTTTGGTTCTTTCAGCTTGAGAAATGCCGAGCATATTCTTCCCTTTTGTTTTCTAACTTCAATTCTTTGCACATTTCATTATAATACTTTACTTTGTCTTCTTGAGCTGCCCTTTGAAATCTCCTGGTCAGCTTTTTTCTCTTGTCATTTCTTCCATTTGTTTTAGCTACTCTCCATTCAAGGGCAAGTTTCAGAGTCTCTTCTGACATCCATTTTGGTCTTTTCTTCCTTTCCTAACTTTTTAATGACCTTTTACTTTCTTCATGGATGA
>NW_006921649.1:12246048-12247337 GCF_000298275.1 Orycteropus afer afer | reverse complement strand
ATTTATCTCTATCTATCTAACAGCATTCCCTCCCCTTCCCTCCCACCCCTGGTAACCAACAAAGAAAATGTCCTCCAATATATAAACATTTCATGGATGATGTTCTTGATGTCATCCCACAATTCCTCTGGTTTTTGGTCATTGATGTTCAGTGCATGAAATCTGTTCTTTAGATGGTCTCTAAATTTGGGATATTATCAAGGTCATATTTTGGCTCTCATGGACTTGTTTTTAATTGTCTTCAACTTCAACTTGAACTTGCATATGAGCAGTTGATGGTCTGTTCCACAGTCAGCCCCTGGTCTTGTTTTGGCTGAAGATATTGAACTTCTCTATTGCCTCTTGACACAGATGTAGTCAATCTGATTCCTGTGTATTCCTTCTGGCAAAGTCCATGTGTGTAGCCACCGTTTATGTTGTTGAAAAATGGTATTTGCAATGAATAAGTTGTTGGTCTTGCAAAATTCTGTCATGTGATCTACAGCGTTATTTCTATCACCAAGGCCCTATTTTCCAACTACCAGTGATTTTTCTTTGTTTCCAACTTTTGCATTCCAGTCACCAGGATAATCAACACATCTTGATTGCATGTTTGGTCAATTTCAGACTGCAGAAGTTGGTAGAAATCTTTAATTTCTTCATCTTTGGCTTTGGTGGTTGGTGCATAAATTTGAATAATAGTAGTATTAACTGGTCTTCCTTATAGGCATATAGATATTATCCAATCACTGATAGCATTGTACTTCAGGATAGATCTGGAAACTGTCTTTCTTCAATTTGCCATTCCCCACATAGTAGATCATATTGTTGTCTGATTCAAAACAGCCCAAACCAGTCCATTTCAGCTCACAAATGCCGAGGATGTTGATTTTTTTTTTAAATAGTTGAGCTTTTAATTATGTTTTTCTTTATAATAATCTGAACATGTCTTCAATTAAATTATCTATTAAGAAATTCTGTTATATAGAAACTATGTTCTATTTTTATAAGATAAGAAAATACTTCACTGGTGAAAATAAATAACAAAAACCAACAGACTTTATTTCCATTTGTGCATGTAAGGAAATTCTGTTATATGTAGTAAGGTCATCAGGAGTTGGTACTAAATCCGTGGTTTTCTTTCTCTAGAAAACCCTGTGACTGGTTATGGCCAATGGGCTGTGAGAAGAAGGAACATCAACACTGCCAGACTTGAGTAATTGCTCTGATCTTTCCCAGCCATCATGAAAGCACATCTCCACATGGATCTTCCATCAGCCTTAGTCTTTGAGTGACTGTATTTTTTTTTT
>NW_006921649.1:12237219-12245943 GCF_000298275.1 Orycteropus afer afer | reverse complement strand
CCCCCCCTTTTTTTTTTAAAAATTGTGTTTTGGGTGCCAATTTACAGAGCAGAATTTGTTTTACATTCAACAGTTTGTGTATATTTTGTTTCACTCCCTGATTACCATCCCCAGTCCTAACCCACTCTCCTCTTCTCCCTTCCCTGTGACACCCCCATCCCTATATCCTTCTTAGTTATGCACTCCTGTCTATCCTGCTTTCCCTCCATGTATATGCTGCCCCTCTGGTGCCCCGTTGCCAATTGCTCCAAGGGGTGTATCTCTATAGAGTAGGTGGCTGCCCTGGGTTGAGTGTTCTGCATGTAAGTCTTACTCCTGTTGGCTGAGAGTGAACCCTTGGAGTTGAGTTTTATCCCAGGTCTGAAGTGTATCCCAGGGCCATATTCTTGGGGGTCCCATCAGACACCATCCAACCAGTAATTCTGGTCATTATTGTGTTTTTGAATTTTGTTCCATGTTTTTCCTCCCACTCTATCCATGATCTCCAGTTTTGATCCCTTCCTGAGTGCTTGGTACTGGCAGTCGGCACAATCTAGTTCTTCTGGTCTCAAGGCCCATCATATCCTAGATTGTCTCCAAATGCCCTTGGTTTTCTTCAGTCTTCTTCACTTCAGAGGAGCAGAGACCATTAGCTGCATCTTAGGTAGTAGGATGTGAACTTTATGTGTTGTGTTTCATTTTTTTTGTAACTTTCAATTTTCCTAGATTTATGCTTTGTACATTCCATGTTCCAATTATTAGTGGATGTTTGCAGCTGCTTCTTATTCTGAGTTGTGCCACATCAGCAAATGAAGGTCCTGAAAGCTTTACTCCATTCACATCACTAAGGTCGGCCCTACTCTGAGAAGTCAGCTTTTCCCCAGTCGTATTTTGAGTGCCTTCCGACTTGAGGGGCTCATCTTCTGGCACTATATTGAACAATGTTTCAGGGCTATTCATAAAGCTTTCCAGTAATATATTAGACAGCGTTTCACTGCTATTCATAAGGTTTTCACTGGCAAATTCTTTGAGAAGTGGATGGCCTCTTCCTTCTTCTGAGTCTGTCTTAGTCTGAAAGCTCTGCTGAAACCTGCCCACCAGGGGTGACCCTGCTGGCATTTGTAACACCAGTGGCATAGCTTCCAGCCTCATAGCAACACACAAGCCATCACAGGATGACAAATTGACAGACAAGTTCATCTCCCTTATTTGCTCCTAACTGCTCTGCTCACTTCCTGGCTGCCCTTAAACGACCCTGAACTGCACAGGGCTTGCCTTCCATCCAGCCCACCCTTCAAGCCTGCCCCGAAACCCGCACAGGGCCTACCCTCTGGGCTACTGACCCATTAAGCATGCCCCAAACCATGCAGATTATAATAATTATTAAACACAATTAGCCAAACAGTAAGTATATTAACATTTTGATAAATAATTATTAAACATAAAAGTAGACTTTGATTAGAACAACATCTTTTAAATGGATGGATGTTTTTAAAAGTTAGTTTGCTTACCTGTGCACAAATATTACTGTTGCTAGAATGACACTGGATTCAGCATCAGATTTATTTTTATTTTATTTTTATAGATATTACTACTGAGAAGCCTTGTTCCTGTAAGAATAAAACTTGTCTTATGGCAATGATGTGCAGCTTTTTAAAATTCTTTCCATGTTACATGCCAAACCCTCTGCCATTGAGTCAGTTTCAACTCATAGCGACCCCCATTGGGTTTCTAAGGTGGTAAATCTTTATGGAAGTAGATTGCTCCATCTTCCTTCTGCGGAGTGGCTGGAGGGTTTGAACTACCAACCAAAATATACATAAAACCAAACTCACTGCTGTCAAGTTGATTGTAACTCATAGCGACCTCTCCTTGGGCTTCCAAGACAGCATCTCTATAGAAATAGATTGCCCAACCTTCCTTCCAAGGAGTGGCTAGTGGGTTTGAACTGCCAACCTTCTGGTTAGCTGTCAAATGCTTTAAGCACTATGCCATGAGAACTCCTAAAATATACATCATTTTCATTTAATGATCATTAAAACTAAATTCAAGCCTTCTTCAATTTTGTTAAGAGCAAAGTATTGGAAATCATCTGACTAGGATATTTTTACATAGTCAGTAGAGAAAAAAAATCACTTTCTCAGTTTCTGGGAATTATATAAAAAAGCCTTTATCAAGATTTACCAAGGAGCTCTGGTAGAGCAGTGCTAAGGCAATTGACTGCTAACCAGAAGGCTGGTGGTTCAAACCCACCAGGCACTCCATGGGAGGATGATAGGGCAATCTACTGTCATAGAGATTTACCACCTCAGAAACCCAATGGGGGTCACTAAGTTGGAATCGACTTGATGGCAGTGGGTTTGGTTTGGTTTTTACCAAGATTTATTAAATGATTGTTAAACCAGTGTAGCAGAGATAATCCTATTCATGAAAAATTTCTTTTAGAAGGATCAGCACAAGGCTAGTTCCCATGAGGTGGAGGCTAAAGATGTCCCAAATGTCCAACTTTTCCAAACTGCTGTACCAGTCTATCATCTCCAACATCAACTATTCCTCCTCACCTCAGTACTCTTCCTCTCATCTTAGGGTTCTATAACTTGCTATAACATCTTACAGAACTCACTAACCACCAAGGAAATGGTTCATGTGGTCATGGAGGCTGTCAAATTCCAAATTGCCAAAGGAGCAGGGAGGCCACATCTTTTGACGTCCTCTAACTGCACAAGAGGAAGACAGAATTACTATCAGTAGCCCAAGGCCTATTCCTGTGAGGCCAGACATTCTGCCTCCCTCCAGCCCTTTCATCAACCCTGACACCAACCATTCCTCCTGCAGCACCCACCACCTTTCTGCTGGGTTCGATAATTTGCTGCAGTGGCCTCACAGAACTCACAGATTATGGGGTTTAATAGGGAAGCACCAGGTTACAATTCAAGCTCAGGAACAATGCTCAGTCTCTCTCAGCCTGCCGTCTCTCAGCCAACAGTCTCTCACAGTTTCTCTCCCAGCAATGTGTTCTCTTGCATCTCTTTCCCAGCAGCACCTGTCTCTCAGGAGCACGTGTCTCTCAGGGGTGCATTTCTTTCAGGAGCACATTTCTCTCAGCAGCATGTCTTTCTCAGCCAGCAGTCAGAGAGACTTCTGCCTTTAGAGGACTCCTTTTGAGCCTGCCAGAGTGGCCAAACTAACCAATCATAACATCAGAATTCTAAACACCTGAGAGAGAGTGAACTTCCCAGAACATTGCTTTGGACCACTCTCAACACAAATACCTTAGATGGATAACTTTAATGACCAGGAGCTACTCAATTGCTCAGGGCAAATTCCACCATGGAGTTTACAAAGACTTATGGCTAGAAAAGCCATACCAGGCAATTTACTACACCACACAAATCCATGGGTCAGATGTCAGTCTGGAGGATTTGCCTCACTTAGTGGTTGCAGGGGCTGATGATCCCAAATTGACAGGACAGATGATGGGTTGCTGGCTCACATGGCTGCAGAAGCTGGTGAATTAAGTCAGAAATTAGGCTGCTGTCTCTAGTTCCAAGAGCTGAAGGTTAGATGATGATGGCTTAGATGCAGGATCCAGAGGAAGAGAGAGAACTTTGCCAGAGCATTCATGTATATTGAATACAGACTATACCTTCAAGGAAACTAAGGGTGGTCACACCTATCATACAGAAGTGGCTCAAGATGCATCCCACCCTAATCATGCCTCATTAATATAACTGACAACTCACTCCAAAATGGGACCATAACCTCTGGCATAGAGGTTAGGATTTATAATACATCAAAAAATGTAGGACTATAGCTAGAAAGGCCTATTATGTAATTCACTGCATGACACTTATTTTCATTTCTTTTTTTAAAATTTTTATTGTGATTTTGGGTGAATGTTTACAGAGCAAATTCACCTTCCATACAGCAGCTCATATACACTTTGTCTCATGACATTGACTTCACTGTACCACACTTATGTTGTCACCAAATTCATTGTTATTTTTCTAGGATATGGGAAGAATATAACGAATACAATGTTCAGCCTCTTTTGCAGTTTCTTAGGACCATGCAATTGAGTAGTGACTGACAAATAGTGAGGAGGAATGATGTGTTTCTGAGATAAGACAATAGCTGGTGAGCCCTCCCATGCTCTCGTTCTATGCATAACTAAGAGTGTAGAAGTGTATAATTATAAATTTTGATTCATTTTTTTTTCCTTTAAGTTCTGTCATTCCCCTCCCTACCATGTATCTGGAAGCTCTGTTAGTATGGATGTACACATCTATAATTGTTATGTCCTTTTGATGAATTGATTCCTTTATCGTTATAAAATGTCTCACTTTATCCATGGTAATATTCCTTACTGTAAAATCAACTTTGTCTGATGTTAATATAGCTACTCTAGACTTCCTTTGATTACTCATTACATGATTTATCTTTTTCCATCCTTTTACTTTTAACCAATGTGCCTTTATATTTAAAATGGGTTTCGTATAGACAGCATACAGTTATCCAACTTAACATTCTCTGCCTTGGGGAATTTTATCACTTACATTTATTTATTTAATTAATTTTCAATATGTTTGACTGTAAATCTATTGTTAGCTGCCATTGAGTAGACCCTGATTCATGGTAGCCCCAGGTGTAGAACTCCTCCATAGGGTTTTCTTGTCTATAATCTTTTTATTTTATTTAAACTTTTATTGTGATTTGGGTAAAGGTTTACAGAGCAAATTCATTTTCCATACAGCAGTTCATATACATTCTTTTTCATGACATTGATTGCAATCCCCATAACATAAAAAGCTCGCTTCCTGCTTCCTCCCTGTAGTTACCTCTTTCCTGTGTCCTTCTTTCCTGTGCATTCCTGCCTCTGCGCTATCTCCCTGTGCAAATACTATTGGCTATATATTTTTTTTAAATTTTATTGTGATTTGGGTGAAAGTTCACAGAACAAATTCATTTTCCATATAGCAGTTCATACACATTGTCTCATGACATTGACAGCAACTCCTCACAATGTAACAGCTCTCTCCCCACTTCCTCACCATAGTTATCTCTTTCCTGTGCCATCCCTCCCATGCACTACCCCCCACACCAGCTGTTTCCCTGTGCAAACACTGCCCTTCTGTTCTCCCATGATTGATTGCTCCAAGGAGTGTATCTACCTGATGTATATGTTCACTCCATATGCCTGTCTATTGTTTGGTTGGAAGCCACAGGAGTGAGTTCGATTCTAGACCTGAAGGGTAACCAAGGGCTATAGTCTCAGGGGTCTCACCAGGCTCTATCAGAGCAGCAAACCTGTTTTTTTTTTTTTCTTTATGATTTTGAGTTTTGTTCCACATTGTTCTCTCCCTCTATCCAGCACTTCCTGCACTGGTCCCTTTCTGAGTAGTTATCAGTGGTCGCCAGGCACCATCTGGTTCTTCTGGTCTCATGGGACAGTTTGAAATTTAAATTAAGTAAGCCTAGAGTTATTTTTCATTCAATCATGAGGTAAAGGTTTTGCTATTGACTACCCTTTTCTAGGAAGAAAAGACACATTTATATTGTTTTGGAGCAAGTTCTGGTGGGGAGATGAGAGGGGTGGTTAAATCAATGCCTTTGCAGTTTGGGTCTGACTTTTGTACAGTTAATATTTGGTTCTGTGGATAAGAAAAATCCTTAAAATCAAAGTAAGATGTCCGTTATTAATTTCACTCTTTGACAAAACCAATCAGCCAACTTACTCTTTGTCAGAACAATTCTAGCTTTGATTTTCCATTCAAATAATTGTGTTAATATGTACTTCATGATAATTTTCTTCTGGATTCGTTAGGTAGATGAATAATGCATAGAGTCTAGTCATGTAAAGAATTAGGGTGCTGCTACCTGCAATACCTCTTACCAACATTCTATGGTTTCACAAGATTCTCCCTCAACACATAACATTCTTTGGTGTTAGTTGGAATTGAGTTCATTAAGTCAACATTCTCTATACTCTCTCTCCTCTCCGTAACGTATCTGAATTCAGAAAATTCACCACAGGTTAAGATGTAGCATTTTCAAATGCCACCCTTTGCCCTCAAAAGGATTCACAAGAGAGGGAAAGATATAAAGACTTACCAAAAGTTTATGGTACCTTGATCAAAGGAGACCTCACTGAGTTCTGTATTTTGAACTAACTCTTTTTTAAAAAGTGCCAGTAGTTATCTAAGGAGCTCTGGTGGTGCTGTGGCTAAAGCACTGGGCTGCTAACCAAAAGCCTGGCGTTCGAATCCACCAGTCACCCCATGGGAGAAAGATGAGGCAGTCTGCGTCCATAGATTTACAGCCTTGGAAACCCTCTAAGGCAGTTGTACTCTCTCCCATAGATTCATTATGAGTTAGAATTGACTTGATGGCAATGAGTGGGTTGTTATCTAATAGCAATCATCATGAGGATGGCATGGGACCAGACAGTGTTTGTTTCTGTTGTACATAGGGTTTCTGTAAGTGGGAACTGACTCTGATGGCACCTAACAATATTGGTTATCTATTATTGTGTAATAATTACTTCAAACTTAGTATCTTAAAATAATTAACATTCTAGGAATTATCTCATAAGGTCTCTGTGGGTCAGGGACCAAAGAATGGTTTAGATGAGTGTTTCTGGCCCAGGGACTATCATGAGGTTGATGTTGAATGGGACTGTAGTCATCTGAAGGCTTGACTGGGGCAGGCAGACCCACTTCCAAGATGGCTCACTCACAGGCCTGGCGAGTTAGTGCTGGTTGTCAGTAGGTAGCCTCAGTTCCTCACCACCTGAATTTTTCCATAGGCTGTGTGTTAGGCTGGGTTCTCTAGAGAAGCAAAACCAGTAAAGCTTACACACACACACACACACACACACACATATTTAAACCCACCAGCCACTCCTCAGAAGGAAGGTTGGGCAATCTACTTCCGTAGTGATACTCCACCTCAGAAACCCAAGGAGGGGTCGCTATGAGTCAGGTCTGACTCAACGGCACATAACAACACAACAACATATATATATAATGGTGGTTTGTTTGCTCACAGACAGTTGTAGGCAGCACAAAAACAGGATCCAAATCCACCAAAGAGTCTTTCATTTCCCCAGGATGTCCATATGTATATATTAGAAGCAGGCCACATCTCTATGGAAACTCCCTCTCAATGGATTGGCTGCTCAAAACATATACATCTGATCTCATCATGGGAATAATCACATCACAACTGCTTAAACCACTCAGAATTATGGTCCAGCCAAGTTGACACACAACCTCAACTATAACAGTCCACTTCTTGTCAACTTGGCAGTTGTATGCATCTCCTTAACTACACATATTCTGTAAATAAGGATAATTATAAAGTCATATTTATGCCTAACATAATACACTAACACGTGTACAACCAAAACTCATTAACCCTGTTTATATTTCATAGTTCATAACAGAAGAAAACAAAAATTTAATGTACACATACAATGAAGAAATATAACAATCACAGTCCTTGTTTCTGCAGCTGGTCATGTGGTCGTAGCTGATATTCAGAACTACCTTCTTCCACCACCCATTCCATAGTCCCCTTGCCCTCAGCAAGCACCTCAGCTAGTCATGGTTCTTTGCCTGGTGGGATGACCCAAACCTTTATTCCTGAAGGGTCTGGGCCATTAGTAGAATTGGGTTGCTGTAGTTTTCCATTGACTTTAATCACAGGGCATAGTAGTTGCAGTGTAGTAAATTACTTAGTGTGGCCTTTCTAGCCATCAGTCTTTGTAAACTCTATGGTGAAATTTGCTGTGAGCAACTGAGGAGTTCCTGATTGTAAAAGTTATCCACCTGGGGTATTTCTGTTGGGAGTGGCACTGGAGCAATGTTCTGAGAAGTTCGCTCTCTCTCGGGTGCTTAGAATTCTGATGTTATGATTGGCTAGTTTGGCCACTCTGCCAGCCTCAAAAGGAGGCCTCCTAGAGGCAGAACTCTCTCTGCTGGCTGAGGAAGATGTGCTGCTGAAAGAGACATGCGCTGCTGGGAAAGAGATGCAAGAGACACTCATTGCTGAGTGAGACACTGAGGGACACTCACTGTTGGGAGAGAGACTGTGAGAGACTGTTAGGAGAGAGACTGTGGCCTGGGAGAGAGACTGAGCATTTTTCCTGAACTCGAATTGTAGCCTGGTGCTTACCCGATAAACCCCATAATCTGTGAGTTCTGCGTGGCCACTGCAGTGAATTATCAAACCCAGGACAGAGGTGGTGGGTGCTTTGGGAGGAACGGTTAGTGAAAGGGCTGGAGGGAAGCAGCATGTCTGGCCTTGTAGGAATAGGCCTTGGATTACTGATGGTGATCCTGTCTTCCTCTTGTAGGATTAGAGGAGGTTGGAAGATGTGGCCTCCTTGCCCTTTTATTTTATTTTATTATTATTATTTTAAAATTTATTTTTATTTGGGTGAAGATTTACAGAGCAAATTCATTTTCCATACAGCAGTTCACATATACTTTGTCTCGTGTCATTGACCACAGTTTACACAATGCAACAGCTCCCTTCCCACTTCCTCCCCATAGTTACCTCTTCCCAGTGACCACCCCTCCGTACTCTCCTGCGCCCTGAGCTGTCTCCCTGTGCATAAGCACCCCTTCCTTCTCCCATGATTGTTCTCTCTAGGGCGTGTGTCTACTTGAGGTAAATGTTTAACTCACATGCCTGTACATTGTTTGGCTGGCAACCACAGGTGTGGGTTCAATTCCAGACCTG
>NW_006921649.1:12200387-12232808 GCF_000298275.1 Orycteropus afer afer | reverse complement strand
GAGTGGGAACTTCCCAGAACGTTGTATTGTGCCACGCCCAACAGAAATAACCCAGGTGGGCGACTTTAAAATCTGGATCTCCTCCGTAGCTAATAGCAATTCCCACCTTAGAGTTTACAAAGACTTATGGGTAGAAAAGCCACACTAAGTAATTTACTACACCGCAGTGGGTCACTAGGGTAATAGTGAGTGACACTACTCCTATTTCCACGCCTTGGTTCCTGGACCTGTGAATCCTGGCTATTGGATAAACAGCAGTATATACTGGATGCTGGTTTAGAGCATATACAGCCTCCTGGAGACCCAAAGCATCACTGTGGCCCACTAGACACAGTAGGGGCATATGGAGGTCAAGTTATCGGTGGAGTCTGAGCTTAGGTGCATCTCACAGTGGGTCCAGTGGGTCTCTGAACACATCCTATAGTGATTTCCCTAGTTCCAGAATGCATAATTGGAATAGATATACTCAACAATTGGCAGAATTCCCACATTGGGTCCCTGACATGTGGAGTAAGGGCTATTATGGTAGGAAAAGCCAAGCGGAAGCCATTAGAGCTGCCTCTACCTAGAAAAATAGTAAACCAAAAGCAATACCACATCCCTAGAAGGATTACAAAGCTTACTGCCACCATCAAGGACATGAAAGATGCAGGGGTGGTGATTCCCACCACATCTTCATTTAAATCACCTATTTGGCCTGTGCTAAAAAGAGATGGATCTTGGAGAATGACAGTGGATTATCATAATCTTAATGAGGTGTTGACTCCAATTGCAGCTGCTGTTCCTAATGTGGTTTCATTGCTTGAGCAAATTAGTACATCTCCTGGTATTTGGTATGCAGCTATTGATCTGGCCAATGCCTTTTTTTCAATACCAATTTGAAAAGACCATCAGAAGCAGTTTGCCTTCAGCTTGCAAGGCCAACAATATATTTTCACAGTGCTTCCTCAGGGGTATATTATCTCCCCAGTACTATGTCATAATTTAGTCTGTAGGGATCTTGATCACCTTTTCCTTCCACAAGACAGCACACTGGTCTGTAATAGATGACATTATGTTGATTGAACCTAGTAAGGAAGAAATATCGATGACTCTAGACTTATTGGTGAGACATCTGTGTGCTAGAGGATGGGAAATGAATCCAGCAAAAATTCAGACACCTTCTACCTCAGTGAAATTTCTAGGGGTCCAGTGGTGTGGAACATGTTGAGATATTCCTACTAAAGTAAATGATAAATTATTGTATCTGGCTTCCCTCACAACTAAAATGGAAGCATTATGTCTGGTGGGCCTCTTTGGATTTTGGAGGCAACATATCCCATTTGGATGTGTTGCTTCAGCCTATTTACCAAGTGACTCAGAAAGCTGCTAGTTTTGAGTGGGGCCAAGAACAACAGAAGGCTCTGCAGCAGGTTCAGGTTGCTGTGCAAGCTGCTCTGCCACTTGGGCTATCTGATCTGGCTAATTCAATGGTCCTTGAAGTGTCTCTAGCAGATAGAGATGCTGTTTGGAGTTTCTGGAAGGTCCCTATTGGTGAATCACAAAGCAGACCTTTGGGATTTTGGAGCAAAGCCCTGCCACCCTCTCTAGAGAACTACTCTCCTTTTGAGAAACAGCTTTTGGTTTGTTAATGGGCTTTAGTAGAGACTGTACACCTAACCACAGGCCACCTAGTCACCATGAGGCCTGAGTTGCCCATCATGAACTGGGTGTTGTCTGACCCACAGAGTCATAAAGTTGGACGTGCACAAGCAGCATTCCATCATTAAATGGAAGTGGTATATGAGAGATCGGGCCTGAGCAGGACCTGAAGGCACAAGTAAGTGCATGAGGAGGTGGCCACATCCCTAGGGAAACTCCCTTTCAATGGATTGGCTGCTCAAAACATATACATCTGATCTCATCATGGGAATAACCACATCACAACTGGTTAAACCACTCAGAATTATGGTCCAGCCAAGTTGACATACAACCCCAACTATCACAGGCTGCTTGAGTGTCCTGATGATATGTCAGCTTGCTTCCCCAAGAATGAATGATCCAAGAGAGAGAACAAGGAGGAAGTCACAATGCCTCTCTAACTAGTCTTGGAAGTTACACACTGTCACTTCCACTATATTCTTTTTTGTTAGAAAGGTTCAATAAGGCCAGCCCATACTCAAGAGAAAAGGAATAAGGGTATATCTTTTGAGGAGAGAAATGTTAAAGAATTTGTGGGCATATTTTAAAACCATCACAGATTGCTAATGGGACTGTAAAATGATACAACCACTGTGGAAAGCAGTATGGTGATTCCTTAAAAAGTTGGAATTAGAAATACCATTTGATTCAGCAATTCCATTACTAGGTGTATATCCTAAAGAACTGAGAGCCAAGACAAGAACAGATATACGCACACCCATGTTCATCGCAGTACTATTTACAATAGCAAAAAGATGGAAAAAACCTAGGTGCCCATCAACAGAAGAACAGATAACCAAACTATGGTACATACACACAATGGGATACTGTGCAACCCTAAAGAATAATGTAGAATCTGCAAAACACTGCATAATGTGGATGAACTTGGAGGACATTATACTGAGTAAAATAAATCAATCACAGAAGGACAAATATCGTATTTATCTGTTATTGTAAAAAGTCAAGGAAAGGTTTATATATGGAAGGAAACTTTCTTTGTTGGTTATCAGGAGTGGTGGTAGGCAGGGAGGGAACACCGCTAGATAGGTAGAGACAAGTATTGATTTGGGTGAAGGGATGGGCAATGTACCAAATGTGAGTGATTAACACAGTGCCATTGAGGAAGACATAGAGAGGTGCATGGGAGGTATATAGACAATAGAGCTGAACCCTTTTGCCCATACAGTACTGCATTGTCAGTGAAGGCAAACATTGATCTAGGGGTGGACAGATGGGTGGACAGGCTGAACTATTAGGTATGTCTATGCAGGGGGGGAGTATGCCCATGACCATGTATAAAGCTGGCCAACAATATTTCTACCAGGGTACTTGTATGTTCTATAAGAATTCCCAGGTATATAGTAGAGCTGACAAGGGGCAAGGTTGTAGTCACTTCTTGGCCACAGCCAGCTACCCAGAGGGAGCAAGTAGTTGGACCTACGGACTCGCGACCACGGTTGTAGGGGACATCAAGCTCAATTGGCATAACATATTACACAAAAACATTGTTCCATATCCCACTTTGGTGATTAGTGACTGGGATCTTAAAAGCTTGTATGCGGCCATCTAGATGCAATAAAACGGATCTCTCCTCAGCCAGAGCAAAGAAGAATGAAGAAAAACAAAGATGCATGGAAACAATTAGTCGAAGGGACTGGTACACCATGTGATCCTCAGCCTATATGACTGTGAGACCAGAAGAACTAGATGGTGCCCAGCTACCATTGTCAACTACTCAGAGGGTGATCTGTGTAGAAGATCCTGGATAGAGTGGGAGAACAATGTGGAACAAAACTCAAAATCATAAAAAAAAAAAAAAAGAAAGAAAGAAAGAAAGAAAAGGGACCATGCTTGCTGGTTTGATAGAACCTGGTGGAACGCCCGAGTCTATGGTCCCTAGCTGTCCTTCAGGTCTGGAATTGAACCCACTCCTGTGGCTTCCAGCCAAAAAAAAGACAGGCATATGAGCTGAACATTTACATTAGATAGATACACTCCTTGGAGAGTTCAATCATGGGAGAATAGAAGGGCTGTGCATATAGCAGCAGACAGCTCAGGGGGCAGGACTGCATGGGAGGGAAGGACACAGGGAGGAGTTGGCTATGGGGAGGAAGTGGGAGGAGTGCTGTTGCACTGTGGGAGATTACAGTCAATGTCATGAGACAAAGTGTATGTGAACTGCTGTGTGGAAGAGGAATTTGCTCCGTAAACTTTCACCCAAATCACAATAAAAATGAAAACAAAACAAAACAAAACAACAACAACAACAACAACCATCACAGATATCACAGATTAATAAAGAACAGCAAAAGGAAATAGATTTTAGGTTCCTATCCCTTACCCACAACTCCTAAATCCAAAATGCTTTTGAGAACTGAATTTTTTGTTTTTGTTTTTGGTTAAGTCTGGTACTGAAGTTTTTTTTGGTGGTTAAAATCTGACCCAACATGAGGTTAATTATATTCCTTGTCCTACTTAGTGGGAATATTCATATTTTATCAGTCAGGGTTCATTCAGGAGACAGAAACCACACCAGTAATATGAACAGGGAAAATTTAACCCAAGAATTGCTAACTAGTAACAGGGAATTAAGTACAAAGGGGTAAAGACAACTGCAGAGAATACAAAAATAGCAGTTCTAGTGAACAGCCACCAACTCTGGGACTGAGGCAGAGTACCCAGGGAAGGAACAACTTAGAAGAGCACCTATGCCTTAGTCCCCACCCCAAGGATGAGAGTCAGACCTTACTGGAAAGTGTAATTATGGCTCACTGGATGGTGAAGTTTGCAGAGGCGCTATAGGTAGGGGCTGGCAAACAGGAAACTGCCCACTTACATGCCACTGAACTGGGAAGCCATCCTTTGGATGTCCCAGTCATCTGTGTATGTGGGAAGGATGGTCCCATAAGCCATTCATTGCTATGTGTCAGAGGTAAGAAGGAAAAGAAAACACGTAAGAACAAAGGGAAACCTCTTCATTCTGCCATGTTCTTCTAGGGCTCCCTACTGACAAAGTTTAACAGTCTGTCAGGTGGCAGAAGGAAAATGTTCACAGGGTTGAGCTTGGTGTCTCAAAGCAAGACAAAGTGGATATGGAGTGGAGAGGCTATAAATTGATAATATACACACATATATTATACTGCAGAAAAATTTCATTATGGAGTGCTGTCCTAGACCCCCTTGGGAGTGTTATATGTATAGCATACGTACTAGGCTGCCACTGGGCTCAAGTATAGCAACAATTGTGAGGATGGTGCAGGACCAGGCAGTGTTTAGTTCTATTGTATCACTGTGAATGGGAACCGACTTGAAGGTACCCAAGAATAACAAGGACCTCTGATGGGGTAGTCCCTAAGGCATCTGACTACTAACCAGAAGGTTAGTGATTCAAATCCACCAGCCACTTGACAGAAGGAAGACTGAGCAATCTACTTCTGTAAAGATTTACCACCTCAGAAAACCAACGGGGGTCGCTATGAGTCAGAATCAACTCGATGGCAGTGAATTTGGGTTTTGGTTTAAGAACAACAACAATGTATCATATTACCTTTTTAAAATCTAAAAGAATTCTGGAACATATATGGCTAGTGGAGTTTCAGTTATGAGATTTGAACCTGTACTACTTTTTTAACCTGTACTACTTGGTTGTTAGCATGTCTTATAAATCCCACTGCATGGCTGTCTGAAAAAAAATGGGAGAAAATATTCCTCAATATCTTCTGCCTTTATCTTTCATCAAATCTAAAATATGGTATTGAGATGAAGCAGTAAGAATACCCAAACACCTAAGTTCTAATGTGAGAAGAGAGGGCAAGGTGATAAGCCTGGCTCAGCTTCCTTCTCATATAACTTGAGTAAGAATCTATCAGATGCATACCCTTTAATCCAACAGAGCTCTTGGAGTATGAACCCATAAGTTTAGTATTTTTTCCTCTTGAGGTGAGATATGATTTAGATAAAAGGACAGAATCCATGTGCATCTTTATTATAGTTCCACACTCAATATCTATATGGGTTAGGCATGTAACTTAAATAAGTGAAGCATGTAGATATAAGAAAATAGGGAGTGATGGTGACTGTGGAAAAGTATAAGAGGTATGTGCATCATATGAAGAAGGCAGTTGCAACTTAGCCCCTGCAGCTTCCTATGCAGATCCAATATAGTCAGGTACTCTAATTTTTACAGAGAGGCTGGAAATTTAGATTTTTAACATATTGTTAAATTTAGAAACAATACAGACCATAAGAAAATAAACATGTTGTAAGGTTCCATCACGTCTGTTCTGACTCACAGCAACCACATGTACAACAGAACATACACTGCCCAGTCCTGCACCATCCTGACAATCATTGCTTTGCTTGAGCACATTGCTGCAGCTACTGGGTCAATCCATCTCGTTGAGGGTCTTCCCCTTTTTTGCTCTCTACTTATGAAGCATCACGTCCTTTTCACAAGCCCCCTGTTAGAAGCTCTGGTGGTGTAGCACCTAAGGCACTTGACTGCTAACCACAAGGCTGGCAGTTCAAATCCACCAGCCACTCCTCGGAAAGAAGACTGGGCAATCTACTTTCGTAGTGCTAGTGCCTCAGAAACCCAAGGAGGGGTCACTATGAGTTGGATCTGACTCGACAGCAGTGAGGTTTTTTTTTTTTAATCCTTGTTAGGTGCTGATAAGTCAGTTTCAACTCATAGTGATCCTATGTATACGAGAATGATACATTTTCCAGTCCTGCACCATCTTCACAATTGTTGCTATGTTTGAGCCCATTGTTGCTGCCATTTTGTCAATCTATCTTGTTGGGGATCTTTCTCTTTACACTGACCTTCTACTTTAGTAAGCATGATATCCTCCTTCAGGGATTGGTCCCTTCCGATTACATGTCCAAATAATAGAAAAGACCAGGATTACTGGTCTGTAAGATACTGGTGGAACCCCTGAGACTATGGCCTTTAGACACCATTCAAGCCTGCAAATGAACTGACCCCCATGGCTCAACTTTCTACGTAAGATTAAGTCTTAACATCCTCCCTTCTAAAGAGCATTCTGGCTGTACTTCTTCCATGACATATTTTTTCATTCTTCTAGCAGTCCATGATATATTCAATATTCTTCATCAGTCATTATTCAAAGGTATCAATTCTTCAGTCTCCTTTATTCATTGTCCAGGTTTTGCATGCATATGAAGTGACTGAAAATACCATGGCTTTTAAAGTGCAAATATTGGTCCTTCCCTGTCTGGAGCAAAGAAGTGTGAAGAAAATCAAAGATGCAAGGAAACAATTAGTCCAAAGGACTAACGGACCATGTGAACCCCAGCCTCTATGACCTTGACACCAGAAAACTAGAAAAAGCCTGGCTACCACTGTTGGCTGCTCAACACAGGTATCACAAATGGAGGTCTTACATAGAGTGGGAGAAAAATGTGGAATAAAACTTGAAATAATAGAAAAGACTATGCTTACTGGTCTGTTAGATACTGGTGGAACCCTTGAGGCTATGGCCTTTAGACCATTCAAGCCTGGAACTGAAGTGACCCCCATGGCTCAACTTTCAGTGAAGTAACAGACAGGTCTATAAGATGAACAATAATACCAGGAAGGTAAGCATTCCTTAGAGTAACAAAGACAGGAGATTAGTATTTGCCCAGGGATAAAGCTCAGAAGGTAGGAAGGGATAGGAAAGCAGGATGATTGGAAACAGTAAACACAGGGAGGAAGTAGGGGAAGAGTATCGTTACTTAGTGGGGACTGCAATCAATGTCATAAAACAAAATGTGTGTGAATTGTTGAATGGAAAACAAATCTGCTCTGTAAACTTCTACCCAAACCACACTAAGAAGTTGAATAAAGAAAATACCATGGCTTGGATTAAGCACACATCAGTTCTCAAAGTGACATCTTTGCTTTTTAACACTTGCACTAGACTTGCCCAATGCAATTTGTTGTTTGATTTCTTGAATGCTACTTCCAGAGGCATTGATTGTGGATCCAAGTAAAATTAAGTCTTTGACAACTTTAATCTTTTCTCTGTTTAGCATGATGTTACTTATTGGTCCATTTGTGAGGATATTTATTTTTTCATGTTGAGATATAATCCACAATGAAAGTTGTAGTCTTTGATCTTCATTAATAAGTGCTTTAAGAGTCCTCTTTGCTTTCAGAAAGCAATGTTGTGTCATCTGCATATTGCAGGTCGTTAATGAGTCTTCCACCAGTTTTGATGCTTTTTTAAAAAAAATTATTATTTTTGTTGCCTTTTTTAAAAAAATTTTTACTGTGATTTGGGTGAAAGTTTACAGAACAAATTCATTTTCCATACAGCAGTTCATACACATTTTGTCTCATAACACTGACTGCAATTCCCCACAATATAAGAGCTCTCTTCCCATTTCTTCCCTGTAGCTACCTCTTCCCCATATCCTTCCCTTCCATGCACTCCCTCCCTCAAGGTGTCTCCCTATTCATACACTGCCTTTCGGTCTTCCTATGATCGATCGCTCCAAGTAGTGTATCTATCTGATGTAAATGTTCAGTCCACATGCCTATTATCTGGCTGGAAGCCACAGTAGTGAGTTCAATTCCAGACCTGAAGGGTAACTAGGGGCCAGAATCTCAGGGGTCTCACCAGGCTCTATCAGACCAACAACCTGGTCTTTTTTTAAATGATTTTGAGTTTTGATCTACATTGTTCTCCCACTCTATGCAGGATCTCCTACACTGATCCCCAATGTTATGTTCCCTTTCATATAGTCCAGCTTCCTGGATTATGTGCTCAGCCTACAGATTGAATAAGTATAGTGAAAGGATACAACTCTGACACAAACCTTTCCTGATTTTAAACCATGCAATGTCCCCTCTGGTACCAGGCAAATGTGCTCCAAAAGACCTCTTTGAAGTATTAAGATGCAAAGATGTCACTTTGAAGACTAAGGTGCACCTACCAATCCGTGGTATTTTCAATTGCCTCATACGCATGTAAAAGTTGGACAATGAATAAGTAAGACTGAAGAAGAGTTGATATCTTTGAATTGTGGTGTTGCAAAGAATACTGAAAACAACATGGATTGCCAGAAGAATGAACAAGTCTGTTTTGGAAGAAGTGCAGCCGGAATGCTCCTTGGAAGTGAGAATGGCCAGACTTTGTCTCACCTATTTTGGTCATGTTGTCAGAAAGGACGGTTCTCTGGAAAGGATATCATGCTTGGTGAATTAGAGGGTCAGTGAAAAAGGGGAAGACCTGCAACAAGATGGATTAACACAATGGCTGCAATGTTGGGCTCAAGTTTAGTAAGGATTTTGAGGATGGGGCAGGACCAATAGTGTTTGTTTTTGTTGTGCATGGGTCACTATGAGTCAGAGCTGACTTGATGGTCCCTAAGAACAACAAGAACAATGTCCCTTTGTTCTGTTCCAACAACTGCCTCTTGGGTCTATGTCCAAGTTCTAAATGAGCACAATTAAGTGTTCTGGAATTCAGTCTTCCTAATGTTATCCATAATTTACTATGAACAACAGAGTTGAATACTTTTGTGTAGTCAGAAAACACAGGTAAATATCCT
The DNA here is from genome assembly GCF_000298275.1 of Orycteropus afer afer. Lineage (NCBI taxonomy): Eukaryota > Metazoa > Chordata > Mammalia > Tubulidentata > Orycteropodidae > Orycteropus > Orycteropus afer. Next base: position 12,223,568 of record NW_006921649.1, on the reverse strand, counting down.
TCTAGTATTGTCTGCTTTTAGCTAAGATCCATGTGGCATCACTGATATCCCTCATTCCATGTCTTTTTTGCATTTGGCTTGAAATTCTGGCAGTTCCCTGTTGATATACTGCTGCAACCTTTTTTGAATTACCTTCAGACAAATTTTACTTGAATGTGATATTAATTATATTGTTTGATCACTTCCACATTCTGTTGGATCCCCTTACTTTGGAATGGGCACAAATACAGATCTTTTCCAGTTGGCTGGCCAGGTAGCCATCTTCCAAATTTCTTGGCATTGACAAGTAAGCATTTCCAGAGTTGCATCCATTCCTTGAAACATCTCAATTGGTATTGTCAATTCTGGAGCCCTGTTTTTCACCAATGCCTTCAATGCACCTTAGACTTCTTCCTTCAATCAGTTCTTGATCACATAATCTACTATGCCAGGAATGAGAAATTGAAGAGGAATGGTGTGGCATTCATCATCACAAAGAATGTATCAAGATTTATCCTGAATTACAATGCTCTCAGTGATAAGGTAATATCCATACGCTTACAAGGAAGACATGTTAATACTTACACCTACAGAAACACCTACTACCATCGAGTCGGATCCGACTCATGGCAACCCCTGCTTGGATTTCCGAGGCTGTATCACTATGGAAGTAGATTGCTAAGCCTTTCTTCCGTGGAGTGGCTGGTGGGTTTGAACTGCCAGCCTTCTGGTTAGCAGTCAAATGCCTTAAGCATTCCAACCACCAAAGCCAAAGATGAGGAAATTGAAGATTTTTACTAACTTCTGCAGTCTGAAATTGACCAAACATGCAATTAAGACATGTTGATTATCACTGGTGACTGGAAAGTAAAAGTTGGAAACAAAGAAGAATTACTGATAGTTGGACAATAATGGCCTTGGTGATAGACATAATGCTGGAGATTGCATGATAGAATTTTGCAAGACCAATGCAAATTCAAATTTATTGCAAATGCAAATACCTTTTCTCAACAACACAAATGGCAGCTATACACATGGACTTCCCCAGATGGAGTACACAAAAATCATACTGACTACATCTGTGGAAAGCGGCGCTGGAGAAGCTCAACACCTTCAACCAAAACAAGGCCAGGAGCTGTCTGTGGAACAGACCATCAACTGCTCATATGCAAGTTCAAGTGGAAGGTGAAGACAATTAAAACAAGTCCACGGGAACCAAAATGTGTCCTTGAATATATCCCTCCTGAATTTAGAAAACCATCTAAAGATAGACCCATCTAAAGAACAGATTTCAAGCATTGAACACCAATGACTGAAAACCAGAGGAATAGTGGGATGACATCAAGAACATCATCTGTGAAGAAAGCAAAAGGTCATTAAAAAGACAGGAAAGGAAGAAAAGACCAAAATGGATCTCGAAGAGACTCTGAAACTTGCCCCTGAATGGAGAGTAGGTAAAACAAATGGAAGAAATGGCAAGATAAAAGAGCTGAACAGATTTCAAAGAGCAGCTTGAGAAGACAAAGTCAATTACTATAATGAAATGTGCAAAGACTTGGAGTTAGAAAAACAAAAGGGAAGAACACACCCAGCATTTCTCAAGCTGAAAGAACTGAAGAAAAAATTTAAGATTCAAGTTGTAACATCAAAAGAGTCTATGGGTAATATATTGAATGATGCAGGAAACATCAAAAAAAAGATGGAAAGAATACACAGAGTCACTGTACCAAAAAGAAGTGGTTGATGTTCATCCATTTCAGGAGGTGACATATGATCAAGAACCAATGATACCGAAGGAAGAAATCAAAGCTGCACTGAAGGAATTGGTGAAAAACAAGCCTCCAGCAATTGACAGAATACCCACTGAGACGTTTCAACAAACGGATACCAAGCTGGAGGCACTCACTCAGCTATGGAAGACAGCTACCCCGCCAACTAACTGGAAGAGATCCATAATTGTACCCATTCCAAAGAAAGGTGATCCCACAGAATGTGGAAATTACTGAACAATATCATAAATATCATATGCAAGTGAAATCTTACTGAAGATAATTAAAAAATGGTTGTAGCAGTAAATTGACAGAGAACTTCCAGAAATGCTAGCTCGATTCAGAAGAGGACGTGGAATGAGAGATATGATTGCTGATGTCAGACAGATCTTGGCTCAAAGGAAAGAATACTAGAAAGATGTTCACTTATGTTTCATTGACTATGCAAAAGCATTAGATTGTGTGGATCATAATAAATTATGGTTAACACTGAGAAGAATGGGAATTCCAGAACACTTAATTATACTCATGAGGAATCTGTACATAGACCAGGAGGTTGTCATTCAAACAGAACAAAGGGATACTGCATGGTTTAAAATCAGGAAGGGAGTGTGTCAGGGCTGTATCCTTTCACCATACTTACTGAATTTGTATGCTGAGCAAATAATCTGAGAAGCTGGATTAAATGAAGAAGAACATGGCATCAGGATTGAAGGAAGATTCATTAACAACCTGAGATATGCAGATGACACAACTTTGCTTTCTCCAAGTGAGGATGACTTGAAACACTTACTGATAAAGACTGAAGACTACAGTCTGCAGTGTGGATTACACCTCAATATAAAGAAAACAAAAATCCTCACAACTAGACCATTAAGCAGCACCACAAGAAATGGAGAAAAGATTGAAATTGTCAAAGACTTTATATTACTTGGTTGTACAATCAACACCAATGGAAGCAACAGTCAAGACATCAGATGATCAGGCAAATCTGCTGCAAAAGACCTCTTTCAAGTGCTGAAGAGCAAAGATGTCTTCTTGAAGGCTAAGGTATGCCTAACCCAAGCCATGGTATTTTCAATCATCTCATATGCATGTGAAGGCTGGACAATGAATAAGGTAGACCGAAGAAGAGTTGATGCTTTTGAGTTGTGGTGTTGGAGAAGAATCCTGAAAGTACCATGGACTGCCAAAAAAAAAACTAACAAATCTGTCCTGGAAGAAATGTAGCCAGAATGCTCCTTGGAAGTGACAATGGCCAGACTTCATCTCACCTACTTTGGTCATGTTGTCAGGAGGGACCATTCTCTGGAAAAGGATATCATGCTTGGTGAAGTGGAGGATCAACAAAAAAAGGGAAGGCCCTCAACAATGTAGACTGACACAGTGGCTGAAAACGATGGGCTCAGTAGCAAGGACTGTGAGGCTGGCATAGGACCAGGCAGTGCTTTGTTCTGTCATACATAAGGTCGCTATGAGTTGGAGATGACTCGACGGCACCTAACGACAACAACAACAACATGTTAAACCAGTAGGAGTCCCTTGCTAGTGCAATTGGTTAATGTACTCTGCTATCTGAAAGGGTGGCAGTTTGAGTTCACCCATATGCATTTCAGAAGAAAGGCTTGGCAATCTACTTCTGAAAAATCAGCCATTGAATACCCTGTGGAACACAGTTCTACTCTGCATGGAGTTCTACACACATGGAGTTGCCAGGAGTTGGAATAAACTCTGTGACAACTAGTTTTTATTTTAAGCCATAACAGGCAACTGAAACTGAGGTCATTTATTCTACACCCTTGTTTTACTTATGAACATCCCAAGGCCCACAGAGGGAAATTGATACAGCAAGTTATAGTGGCAGTAACTTTCTAATTCTGTGATCTTTTTCCCTATTGTTTTTCTTTCAATTCTGTAGGAGGAAAGCACCAGATAAGGACTATGAAACTTCAAATGCTACCAGTACGGAATTATCCTGTGTCCTACCTGCATAATAATTATTTTATACATGCATAAAAATTACTGTAATAACTTGATACTTGAAAATGGAACGACTCCTAGGTCATTCAGTCCCCTCACTTTACAGGTGTAGAAAATACAAAAACAGTTGAGAAAGAGAAAAGTAGTCTCCAGTATTTGGAAACTTGTCTAGTACAATCAGGCCATTATGTTACTAGATGACAGCCTGGCACTCTCAGCTAGGCCTTGTGTTCTGTTGAACATAAACAATTTCACAGAACATAAACTTTAGACAAGGTCATTTTGCAACAATGATAATGACAAAAACAAGACCACTCCAGAATCATGTCTGAACACAAATAAATCATGAACAGTGTCCAAACCACACACACATACACACACACATACAAAAGACTAAACATGTCTCATCCTAAGAGAGTGTTGCTTCTTTACCTAATTACAGCTTTAACCTCAGTCTAGGCCTTCCCTCCTTCCAGATAAGATTTACTGAGATACCTAATCATAGAATTACCCTCATTTCCCGACAGAAAGGAATCCAGAAAAAAGCACTCACTTCCTTAAACCCTTCCCCAAATCACCTAACCCAATTCTTACCGAGATGCCCCACAGTTTCTTATGATATATGGTCTCTCTTGCTACTAGGAGTAATAATCCCAACTTGGTCAATTATGTGTGTGTTCTTGGTGTTTTGTGGTGGCTAGAGAGCACTGACAAACCTAAGTTCACACTGAGCAGGAGGCAGAGTTCATTAGAAGGACTCTCCAGGTTTCTACCTGTATTACTCTTTAGCACTTTCCACTCTTTCTGTTAGGAGCTCTGGTAGCGTAGTGCCCAAGGCACTTGACTGCTAACCAGAAGGCTGGCTGTTCAAACCCACCAGCCACTTCTCAAAAGGAAGATGGGGCAATCTACTTCCGTAGCGATACTGCCTCGGAAACCCAAGGAGGGGTCGCTATGAGTCGGGTCCGACTCGACGGCACATAACAACAACAACAACAACAGAGCAGTGTCCAGCAGAGGCTGAATGATTCGAAACGAAGGAATATGAGGGGCTTTTTAGATATGGGTTCCCTTCCATCTCTCAGCATCTCTCACTTTGGGCTGCATATGGACAGCACCATAGCATATCTCCATCAACTCCATCTTCTCTAAATCTTCAAATCCCTCACTTCTGGGATGCCCACCCTCTCTCAACCTCCTCCCTTGCCTGAATTTCTCTTGCCAACTGGTCCCTTCCCATACCTGAGCCCCAAGACCATCCTTTTCTAACGCTCCCTAGAACCCACCTGTCTCCAGTATCTGCCCCTACCACCAGACACCCGTGTTCCAGCCGCGCCTCTAACTAGGCGTCGAGTGGGCACTGCAGCCAGCCACCGCGCATGTGCGGAAATCGGCCGCACACGCAGGATCTCTGACATGTGAGGAGGTGCCTCGGAGTTTCCGTCTGGGTCTGGGCAGCCTTCGTCTGTCAGGAAGTCGGGAGAAACTAGCCGGAAGAAGAGCCTGCGCGCAGGGCTTTCTGGGATATGTAGTCGTGGCGTTCCTGAGGCTCTACCTTGAGCGATCCCTTAATTCTTCAGGTCTGTACCTTTCGCATTCACAGTCCCGTGCTACTTCCAGTCCAGAATTTAGTTTCTGGCTGCCAAGAAAGATTGGCTTGGTGTAGCTTCCTTTTCCCATAACGCTCTGCGGGGGCCGCGGCGCCTGCTGGGAGCTGTAGTCCCTACTCTGCGTACTGCGTTCGCTGAGGGGGAGGGCGGAGCTGCCGGCGGCCCGGGCGGGCTGGCAGCTACAGTGGGTGCGATAGACGCCTCCGCCTCTGCCGCCTCCGCCGTTGCCTCCTCCGCCGGGGCCGTTCGCTACTGCGCGGGGAGAGCGAGGCGGGGCCGCCGGGGCCGCCATGGAGCCCGACTCGGTAATTGAGGACAAGACCATCGAGCTCATGGTGAGTGCGGCCCGCTGGACCGTCCGTTCTTCCGTCCGTCCGTCCACAGGACGGGCCTGCCCATCTCAACGTCCGGCGCGAGGCCGGCCCTGGCCCTTCCCCGTCGTCTCGGCCCCGACCTGGGCCTCCCGCCTTCCCTGGCTTCGGGCCCGGCGCAGCTCCTGTGGATCCCTCGAGATCTAAGGCCAGATATGGTCCGGCCCACTCCGTTCCCCTCAGTTCTCTCCCCTCCTCTTGCCCCGTCCGGTCTCCGGGCCCATCTCTGGAATGACCCTCGCTCGTTTATTCTCTGGCCTTAGCTCACACCAGTCGCTCTAGCGTCTCATTCTCTTCTTGGAAGGCGTTTTATTTTATTTTTCCTTCTGTTTCTCTGGCCCAGGCCCGCACCACGCTTGCAAGCCCCACTCAGTCCGAATGAGGTGGTAGTGGGAGGGGGTACGGAAGAGATGATTAGGGCCGCCGCGGCCTCCGCTTCCTAGGAGTGTTTTCAGCACCCTGTTTCCAACCTGGGGCTGTGTGGATCCCCGGATAGGCCTTACAGGGCTGGGGTGGTGGGGGTGGTGGGGAGCCCTCGGGTTTGAGGCTGTGACGGATAGGCGGCCTCTTTCCCGGGCCACTGTGGTCCGGCTTCTCGGACAAAGGGTTTCTTACCGGGCCGAGAGGGATGTTTGCTTAGCCAGGCCCCAGGTATTCTGGATTCTGTCCCCAGGAAAGGGAAACTGTAACTTCATGTTTTCCGGAGCTACTTTGTGAAATTGGGGAGGAGGGATCGTCCTTATCCCAGTCGCCAGTTCTTTCTCTTCAAAAAAAGAAAAAAAAGAGTCGTTGGCCCTTGGCCCCTGGAGAAGTGATCACTTTTCTGTTAGAAACCATGGGCAGCCAGGCCAGTTTGCCTGATCCACGGATATCCCCAACCCCCTTCCGCCTTAGGACTTGGAGCCAGAAGGGGCTTTTAGAAAGGGGACCACGAGAGAATGTCTAGTAGAAGTGAGGAATTTGCTAATCGGTGGATGACTTGGTGGAAGAAATAAAATATGGCAAGTATTATATTACCAGTTTGAACATTAGGAAAATCAAACTGGGCTCTGGAGAGTTGGGGAGAGGAAGTCTTTGCCTTAGCAAATGGACATGCCCGGTGTTTCTTCCTGTGGAAACCTTGACAGTTTCATTGTATCTCTCCTAACATAGTAACAACTTCTACCCCATGGTTGGGAGGAAAGGTGAAAGAATGTAGTTAACCCAGCAAAATGTTTTCCTAGTCAGATTTTCTCCAGTGTGGAAATGTTTATTGAGTCAGTGATTCTGGGTAGGGTCGGTGACATCAGAGCCACTTCCCCCATTTAATGCTATAAATAATAAATGGTAACACTGAAAGTCTGTTGGATAGCCTCATGGTTTCTGTGGATGATGGTATCTGGGGAGTTAGGATGCATGTTTTAAAAATGGAAGTACAGTAGCAGAGGCAGCTTAATATTTGCTGTCCTTTGCATAATTCACAGAACTAGACTTCCTCAGCATTCTTGAAAACTAGAGAAACAAAAGTCGGGTAGTTTCTGATTTTTTTTTTTTTTTGGTAGGTGTATGGTTGTTTTCAAAGGGATACTGTCAGTTGGGTTTTATTTTATTGTCACTTACTGAGTGCTTTTTCCTTTTCAGCATAATTTATCAAATCATTGTAGTTAAGCCTTCGATATTCTGTAACTTTTGTGGTGAATTATTTTGGTAAAATATCTTGATTGAAATTACAGAAATTACTTGTATACTACATGTTCTTAAAAATGTAGTTATGCAATACATATTTACAACTGGAGAAATACTTCATATTGAAAGCTTGTAACCTGGGACCGCTTTGAAATTGGCTAGTCTGAGCTCCTTCTTTTTCTGTTCACTTAAAAAATAATTAAAATGTCTTTATTTTCAAAGGAATTGAAAGAAATACAGGAAGACCCAATTACTTGGTTTAGAGTGCATGGCTTTTTTTTTAGAAAAAGAAAATCCTGATCCTAAATTTCCTTCCTTCCTGTGCTCATAGCATAAAAAGTTTGATACTGCATCTGAAAAGAGATTTCAGCCTTTCAAGGACACAATAAATTGGAATTCTTAGAAAATGTAATGGAGAATTTAGTAATTATGATCAATTTTAAAATGGCTTTTCATGTAAGAATTTTAATAATCCCTGAAAGGGATTATCAGTTAAGACTTAACCCTTCTTATAAACATGTATTCATCTACTTTACTGTAGTAGATAGCACAGTGTTTAACTGCTGATTGAGTAAACCCCAGGATCAAATGTAGGAATGATAATGCCTTAAAATCTAATTGCATGTGGCTTTCTGTATCCACTGCATTTTAGTAACAGTTTCTAGAGCTAGGTTAAAAATATTTTTTATATTGGTTTTAAAATGATTGAAAGAGGGGAAGGAGTTAAATTAATGATATTTTGAAAGCCTAAAAGCATGAAATATTTTTAGATTTTGTGAGTCAGCTTCAATACTCAGATATTTGTGATTGTGCTGCCTGTACCAGCTCAGTACATAATTAACAAGGTAACTTCCATCTGATATTCCAGAACGTGCTGTATTAAAAGGAGCAAACAGACTTTGTAGGTCTCTCCATTTCTTAATCTTCATCCCTCTGCTTTCTTTCTTGCACTTTTGATAAATTGACTAGCACATAAAGCCTGTGATAATAGAATAGTTAAATCTTCACATTTAATTTAATCCTTGTTGTGACTCCTGTGCCTGTGTGAGGCTTACACACACAGTAGCATACTTCTCTAATTGACCTACTGCATAGGGTTCAGACTTTAATAAAGACTATAAACTCTTGATTGAGGCAGCTGATTTTACAAGTGCTGATGGTGGGTAATTTAACTACCAAATGATGTTTATGGCTTTGTATAGGCCCAGTGCTGTACCTTGTCTGTGGGCCTGGTTTTAAACTTCTGATTTTGGTAAAATCAGTTTTTTAGTTAATGACATAGAAAAGTAGTAATCCATTTTAAAAATAACACAACGTTCACCAGGCCATGACTAGTGCAGTGGATTTCATTAGAAACATTGAAAACCATACATTGTATATCACATGATATTTATTAATTTTTGAGGTAGGAATATGAGTTGATGCCCAGACACTCATCACTAGGGAGTACTCACAGAGCTGCTGATTGAAAGAGAAAGATGGTTAGTCCTCCCTGTTAGAAGGTAACAGGAGTAGACTTTTTTTTTTTTTTTAAAATACGTTTTATTTAAATATAATTTATGTGGGAGCTCTGGTAGCGTAGTGCCTAAGGCACTTGACTGCTAACCAGAAGGCTGGCGGTTCAAACCCAGCAGCCACTCCTCGGAAGGAAGATGGGGCAATCTACTTCCCTAGTGATACCCAAGGAGGGGTCGCTATGAGTCAGGTCTGACTTGGCACCTAACAACAACAACAACAACATAATTTATGTATGGTGAAATACACAAAACTACAGTGACATGGGTCAATAAGGAGTAGATATTAAAAGCTTAGGAAAAGTAATCTTGCCCCTCTATGGGTATGTTTACATCTCCCCCCATTACAAAATTAATGTGCAGTTTATACTCTATTGTTAGTTATTGAATGATTCTTATTTGCCAAGTGTCCTTGCATGAGTCATTTCCTTTCCTGTATTATCACTAAGTGGCTATATCACTTGAATGGATATAGGTAAAATACATTGGACCTTATTAAGAAGGTGTGGTATAAATGCTATTTTTAGAGCTGTTGAACTAGAGGCAGGCCACAAGGCCAAGGAGATGAAAAAACTGACAAGTGAAGTTAACTGGACATTTTTCCTTTTTTGAATCTTTTTTTTTCCTTCCTCTTATTGACTTCTTGAGCCTGATAAGTGGAATTGTTTACTCAAGAAATTGGATCTTTCTTTGCTACCATTACTTGTCCTTATCTCCATCTAATGGTGTGCTAGTTTACCAAATGCAGACTAAATAGACACTACTTTAAATTAAATAAACCACCTATGTGTTTACAGACCTCATTGACCTGCCTCAATTTTTGTCTCTGTTCTTGGAGTAGGAATCCCTGGATAGTGCAGATGGTTAAACGTTCACCTACTAATGGAAAGGTTGGTAGTTTGAACCTACCCAGATGTGCTTTGGAAGAAAGGCCTGATGATCGGCTTCTTGAAAGCCTTATGAGGCATGGTTCTACTCTTAATACCAGGGGTTGCCATGAGTCAAAATCAATTTGACACCAACTTGTTTTGAAGTAGGTTGGATGTCATTTCAGATTTGACGTGTTCCTGCATAGACTGTTGGCATTCTTGGCTCCAGACTGCTGCTGTTTGTTTTCTGAAAACGAAGAGAGCCAGCACAGATGAATCACTAGCCCTCTACCCAGCTTCACAGACCAGCATATACATTCCTGTGGGTTTCTGCTCTGTGAGATCCTTGGGATCTTAGATTTCACCTTGTGATACTACTTGTACTTAAAGAGAAAGTAAGCATTTCAGGTCCTAGTGATTCTAAAGGAGCTCTGGTAGTGTAGAGCCTAAGGTACTTGACTGTTAACCAGAAGGCTGGTGGTTCAAAGCCACCAGCCACTCCTTGGAAGGAAGGTTGGGCAATCTACTTCAGTAGTGATACCGCCTCGGAAACCAATGGAGGGGTTGCTATGAGTAGGGTCTGACTCCATAGCGCGTAACAACAACAATAACAACAACAAGTGATTCTGAGTTCAGCCCCACTTCTGGCTTTTCCAAGGAGCTCTGGTGGTGTAGTGCTTGAGGCATTTGACTTGCTAATCAGAAAGCTGGAGGTTCAAACCCACCAGCTGCTCCTCAGAAGGAAGACTGGGCAATCTACTTCTGTAAAGATTTACCACCTTGGAAACCCAAAGGGGGTCGCTGTGAGTCAGAATCGACTCAATGGCAGGGTTTTTTTTTTCCTCTTGCTTTTCCATTCCCTTTCTTCACTTACTCTATATGCCAGGCAAAGCATGGAGGACCATGGTTTTTCAAATTCTGTTGACACTATCTCCTCTGTCGCCACTAATATGAACTGCCTTAAGCCTATTTATTGAAGGCTATTGATATTTACCCAAGGGATCTAATAGTTGACTGTCTGGGCAAATTGGTTTAGGTCAGAGCTCAGCAATCCTGTTTGCTCTGCATGATAAAGCGCTATCCAACCTCAAAACAATTCAGATGCTATCTCTTTTATGTTTTGTTGGTAGATACCAACTTGTTTTTATATTTATAGCACTGTATACATGATACTCATTGTTAAATGAATGAATTCTGCCACTTTGCATTTCTATTTTGGCACTTAACACATTCCAGGATTGTATGATAGTTACCTGTTTTTCTCCCCTATTAAATGATAAACTCTTTGAGGGAAGGGATTGGGCCTTACTATTTTTCCTATGACATATAACTCCTTTGCATACACAGTGCCTTCTTGTATTAGGTGTTCTGGAAATGCTGAGTTGAATTTTCCTGTTGATTTCACACATTATTGCCTGTACCTTAACCATCCTCTTTTCTGGAAAATCATACTCACACCCCTAGTTCTCACAGTACCCTGATCTTAATTCTTGTGAGATTTGCCAGGCTTTCCCTGTATAATTATAAGAGTTTGTGATCAAGTCTCAGCTTGCCTTCTAGAGGCTGTATCTGATTGTCCTTTGAATCCTTCACAATGCCTTGCTAATGGGTATTCAATAGATTCTTATTGATTAATGTTACTTTTTTTTTTTTAAATACTGTGACCTTTTTAAGATGTCATAATGATGCCTCTGAGACAATGGCGAAGATGCATAGAGGAGAAAAACTGGTGATGGGGCAGAGTAGGGAGAGATGGTATATGGCACATAGGACACCCATAGACATTTTAACCATTATCTACAGACTTTTCCATATATACAGATTAATATACATAGATCCTGGAGGATGGTTGATAGCAAAGTATTTAGGAAAACAAATTCCTTTTATAGCTGTTGGTGTGATTTTGCTAATTGGGTTCTATGACTTTAATAAAACAGGATTTAATAGAAAGGGCATGGGCTTTAGTGTGAGTTTATATCCCAGCATTATCACTTGCTGTCTGTGTGACCTTAAGAAAGTTAACTTTTCTGAGTTATGGTTTCATTATTTGTAAATAATGCATGTCTTGCTCTGGGGTGTTGGGATAATTATATGAGAGATGTGTGAGAGGACCTTGTAGAGACTTGTCTCCCAGCAAATGCTTGCTGTGCGAACTTTCCCCACAAGTACATGGACCATGTTTTGTCACACAACATCAAGACAGATGGTGTAAGAAAGGTTTTCATTCTTCCCCCCTGAGTTGTTAGATGTATTTGTGTAGCTTTATGTAAGTCTAAAATTGCTTTTAAACCAAAACCAAACTCACTGCCGTTGAGTCAGATCCTACTGGTAGCGACCCCTCCTTGGATTTCCGAGGCAGACTCCACGGCACATTAACAGCAACAACAACAACATCACTACAGAAGTAGATTGCCTAGCATTCCTTCCGAGGAGTGCCTATAGGGTTTGAACTGCTAGCCTTCTGGTTAGCAGTCAGATGCCTTAGGCACTGTGCCACCTGAGCTCCCAAATGAGCCTTCTTTGGGAGAAATGATGAAATTATATAGAATCAGTGTACTGTCTTGAAAAATCCAGGAGATCCTATTAAAGGTACCATGAACTACCAATTTGGCATAATTAGACCTGTGCCCTGTTTGAAGTACAGAATCATGATAAAAAAAGATTAGTGATTTAGTTCATATTGACATTGAGCCTTGTGATTTATGTTTGATTTGTTAAGTTTAGATGGGAAATTACGATTTTTGAGTTCTTATTTTTGAAGCAAAGCTGATAATTTTAAGCTTCAACAGAATAACAGTATCAGTAGATTTCCTCCTGAGCTGTATTGTTTTCATTGAATTAGTTGACAAAAGGAGAAAAAACTTGTTGGTCAAGAACATGCAGGGTACCTTCTGTTAAGTTTCTGCTGATCACAATTGCTTAACAGGAAGTTCATCTTTGTAGGCAAGTGAGAGACAGACTAGGAAGACCTGACAATCCAGTAGGGTGTCTCTAACCTGTATCTTATTTATTGTTTGAATGAAACTCAAAGATTGCGTTCTGTGATGTCAGCAGGAAGCCTTTTTAGGAAATTCCCTCTCAGGGTTAGTCACTAATGAAGACCTTCACATAATGGTAAGCTGTGAATTAGAAACAGTGGGACATTAACATGAAAAATGGAAAAAATGTTTCTGTTTGTGAGTAGAGAGATGGAGAAATAAAAGTATAATGAATATAGGAAGCCATTCTCTAATAGAAAGCCTCCAGTCCACTGAAGGGGAAACAAAAAATGAGCGCTCTATTTTTGGTAAAAGGGAACTTAAGTAATTTTTAATTTTTTTAAAGCATTGTGTTGAGAACATTTAACCAGTTTTGGGAACTAATAAGATATGTGTTGATTCTGCGAAATGACTGTTTGAGAGACTCAGAGAAAGGGACAGAGGAGAGAAAGAACTTAGTCTTGACACTGGTGTGGCATATATTAACCTTTGTATCTCTAGCATAAGGCCTGCCACCTACGAGGTATGCAATATATATTTATTTGAAGGGAAGGGAGTAAATTAAACCCTCTAGTACTCAGTGGTAGAAGTCTCGCCTTCCATGTTGGAGACTGGGATTTGATTCATAGCCAGTGGACCTCATGGTACAACCATCACCCATCTGTCTTTGGAGGCTTACATGTTGCTACGATGCTGAACAGGTTTCAGTGGATCTTCCAGACTAAGGGTACACTAGGAAGAAAGGCCTGATGATGTTCTTCTGAAAATTAGCAATAAAAACTCTATTGAACCACAGTTGTTGGATCTACTACCGATCATGGTGATGGTGCAGGACTTGGCAGTATTTTGTTTAGTTGTGCAGGTGGTTGCTGTGAGTCATGGGTGACTGGATAGCAGCTGACAACAGAGAAAGGGTTGTGGATTCAAGAGATCCAGAAATTAATAAAGTAGTTGTGTTTTGCTATGATTTGTTCTGTACTTTGGTTTTAAGAGTAAGTTATACTTTGAAAAGCAGAGTGTTGCTTTAGCAGTTAGCTACTAGACATAGCTCACCAACTACTCTTGTTGAAAGAGGGTTCTCAGTTTATTCTTAGGCTCCAGAGTAGTATCACTAATGGGAAAAACTAGAGCACTCATTATTTGCTTGAGAGTTTACTTATGTGATCTTTTTAACTTTTGAATATTAAAAACATTTCTATCCTATTGTCTAAGATTAATCATAGACTGTTATTTCGGTTTCTTCAGTTGCTTTGCCTACAATGTGAAAAATCAACAACTTTAGTCATTGCCTGTGTACTATTACATGGGAGAAAAATGTGGTAATTTGTTTCTGTAAAGATTTACAGACTTGGAAACCCTTGGGGCAGTTCTACTTTGTCCTATAGGGTCCTTTGAGTCAGAATGACTCCAGGGCAGTGAGTTTGATTTGGATGGACTATTATTAACAAATCTTAGAATTTTAAAATGCCTTGGTTGGTTTCAGTTGAATTTAAGATTCTTTATCATAGATATGGGGGAGCTCTAGTGGTGTAGGGCTTAAGACATTGGCTAACCAGAAGGCTGGCGGTTCAAACCCACCAGCCACCCCTCGGCAGGAAGATTGGGCAATCTACTTCCGTAGTGATACTGCTTCGCCTCAGAGCCAAGGAGGGGTCGCTGTGAGTCAGAAATGACAGCAGTGAGTTTTAGAGATTTTAGATCATACATAGTCTTTGCTGGTAAGTACAAAGATTTTTTGAGCACCATTACAATGTGTTTTGTTTCAATATTAACATTGTAAGCCTTAGAATTGCTTGACTCTTTGTTGACAAAATGCTTTAAGTGACAAGATCTAGGGAGTTAGCCTTTAAGGATGGTTCAACTGGTTGGATTGTGTTTTAATTCAGGTATGCTGAAGTATTTACTCTTACCAGATTACTACTATAGTTCTCCATTTTGATGTTAATTTATTTAGGACTTTGAGAGTGAAGTTTAGATTCTCCTGACCCAGAAATCAGGGCCTTTCTGACCCTTGTACTTAGGAGACAGCAGAATTCCTTGACAAGGGTATGCATGGGCTGTACTGCATAGTAGATGTGGGGCTTTGGGCAAGTTTCTTTCTGCTCATCTTTTCTGAGAATTAAATACAGGTAATGAATGTAAAGGGCCTGGCTCATTAGTAGTCCTTTAATAGAGGTAGTAATTACTGCCAGGGACATTTTGGCAGTGTGGCAATTGAGGAAATAGCAAATTAATGTGCAAATTAGTTCAGAGTCTTTTGATTTTTAAGTTTTTATCTGTTATCCTTTTGAATGCCTTTTTCACTTGCCCAGTTTGCTTAGAATTTACAGTTAATGAAAAAATTGGTATGGCAGAGAAAGAACATTGGTGTAATGTGGACTGGGCCTATTTATTTAAAGGTGTCACTTAGTAAAGTACTTATTAATGTTTTTTATTATTTTGTCTAGTTGGGAAATAGGAGCTCTGGTGGCGTAGTGCTTAAGTCATTTGACTGCTAGTCAGAAGGCTGATGGTTCACATCCACCAGCCACTCCTCAGAAGGAAGGTTGGGCAATCTACTTCCATGTTGATACTGCCTTGAAAACCCAAGGAGGGGTCACTGTGAGTCGCATCTGATTCGCCGGCAATGAGTTTGGTGGTTTGGTTAGTTGGAAAATAACTGGCCATTGTGGGGGATTGGCCTTTATTGGATGAGAAGTTTGTGTTTAAATTATATCATGTGTTTAAAACTGTTATTTCAGCTTAGGATAGAGGATTTGGGGAGTGTATATTTGATGTCTTATATGTAGCCAAAAAAAAGAAGATTTCTCAGATACTTAAATAAATGGCTTTATTGGGAGACACTTGAGCCCTCCCATAATCTGGGAGCCCTGGTGGCATAATGGTTAAAGCACTTGGCTGCAAACTGGGAGGTTGCTTGTTCAAATCCACCAGTTGCTCCATGGGAGAAAGATGTGGCAATCTGCTTCTGTAAAGATTGTTACAGTCTTGGGAACTCTATGGGGGCAGTTCTCCTCTGTTCTGTAAGGTTGCAATGAGTTGGAATTGACTTGACGGCAGTGGGTTTGGTTTTGGTATACCATTAATTTTAGCTGATGAACTATTTTAGTAATGGTGGAGCTGTTTTAGAAAATGGATAAGGAAGTTCATGGTAGCTGAATAATCTGGGTCAATTTGTGCGGATGGTAGGGTAAGTTTTTAACTGCTTTCATGCTCGTCATCTTGAGTAAATATTAATATTATGGATGCTTTGTTCTTTGCTGTATAGCTTTTCTTATCCTTTTCGCAACACACAGTTGAGCAATGTTGATGCAGACCTTTTATGTCAAATACCTGACTCAGGGGTTGTAACTTTTCCTGTGCCTCAGATCCACCACTCCATTGACCCTTCCGTATCTTGGTGGCTGTCCTTTGCCACTGGTGCCATGGTGGGTGTATGGATTGCTTTCTGTCTTTCAACAGTTACCGAAGTGCATGTTTGGGATTTTGTTGAAGAAAGCTGGATACAGGAAACGGAAAGAATCTTGGAAGATGCTTGACCGCTGTCTTTTCTCAGACTAGTCTGAAAGGGAATACTCCCATTCATTCTGGATTGGTGGATCTGAAGTACAAAATATTTTCCAGGTAAGCAATTACCCTGTATGGTTTTGTTTTGTGGAACTCAACTAACTTAAAGACACTTAAAAAAAGTTATTTCTTTTTCCATTAATAGAGAAAGGGAGCAATGTTAGATATTTGTGCCTAGTTTGGATGAAGGCATACACGGCAGAATGGCTAGCAAAAACTTGGTTGCAGAGTAAGAAGTGCAGTTATTTTTATATTAGGCCCAAATGGTGTATAATCATAGTCTAACAGGATGTAAGAAGTGCAGCCAGAATGTTCCTTAGACATCACTTCTTGGTCTTTTGGCTAAGATCAAGTGTGGAATGCTCTTTAGAAGTGAGAATGGCCAGACTTCTTCTCACCTACTTTGGTCATGTTGTCAGAAGGTGCCAGTCCTGGAAGAAGGATCTCCTGCTTGATAAAATAGATGGTCAACAAAATAGGGGAAGACCCTCAACTAGATGGATTGATACAGTGCCTGCAGTGATGGGCTCAAGCATAACACGGATTTTGAGGATGACATAGGAATGGGCAGTGTTTTGCTCTGTTGTACAGAAGGTCACTATGAATTAGAGCCAACTCGGTGGCACCTAACAGCAACAACAGTATATATATGGTAAATAAGGATACTTTGTTTGGGGAATAGCTTGTAAAGTATGGGAAGCAAATGGTAATTTTGAGGTATTACTGCGTAAGATTTACAGTTCATATATGGTCAAAATGTTTTTTGTAGCTATCATGTAAAGTAGTGGTCTTTTATTCTTAGGACTCTTGGAGGGTCTTCTCAGGAAGGGTTCCTAACTGTAGCAACTGTTCATTGAGCAACTGCTTGTTGCACTATGGTAGACATCTGGAGCTCTGGTGGCGTAGTGCCTAAGGCATTTGACTACTAACCAGAAGGCTGGAGGTTCAAACCCATTAGCCACTCCTCGGAAGGAAGATTGGACAATCTACTTCTGTAGTGACATTGCCTCGGAAACCCAAGGAGGGGCTGCTATGCGTTGGATCCAACTTGATGTCAGTGAGTTTTTTTTTTTTTTTTTTTTTCCGGTTTTATGGTAGACATCAGGAGCTCTGATGGTGCAGTGGTTGTTAAGGTACATGGCTGCTAACCAGGAGTTGGCTCTTTTGGCCCACCAGCCGCTCTACAGGAGAAAGATGAAGCAGTCTGCTTTTGTAAAGACTTACAGCCTTGGAAACTCTGAGTCAGTTCTACTCTGCCCTGTAGGATCTCTATGAGTTGGAATTGACTTAGTGGCAGTGGGTTTGATAAGCACCTTACCTGTATTTCTTATTTAATTGTGCAGATGAGTAAAATGAAGCTCATAAGCCTTAAGTAAATGCATGTTGCCCAGGGACAATGCGCTTGGTAAATGGCAGGGCCAAGCTTTAAGCTTAGATCTGTGTGTTCCCAAAGTCTGGCTCTTTTCATCTTACAACATATGCTGAAGTTTGTATTCCTATCTGCAGGAGCAGTGTGCAGTTAATTACAAAGGGTTTCGACTCAAAGAACATATGCGGTCCTATTGCTTGGCATGGTATGTGACTTGTGTCTGGTACCCTGCATGCGTCAAAACCAGATCTTTAGTCAGCTTATCAAAAAATATAAAGGTTATTTAAGAAGTATAGGAGAGGCAATATATTTAAATGTCAAAATGTACTTTCTACTGTAGAGAAGTATCATTAGGACTAGTGAACTCAAACCTGTATCTTCTCTCAGTTCCTCCTTAGTATTTATTGATTATTTAAATAGCTCAGTCACTCATTATGTAGACTTTTTTGAATTGTGCTGCGATGAACATAGGTGTGCGTATGTCTGTTCGTGTCCTGCCTCTCACTTCTTTAGCATATATTCCTAGTAATGGAATTGCTGTGTCAAATGGTATTTCTATTTTCAGTTTTTTAAGGAAATACCATACCGTTTGCCACAATGGTTGTACCATTTTACAATCCCACCAGCAGTGTGTAAAAGTTCTAATCTCTCTGCAACCTTGCCAGCATTCGTTATTTTCTGTCCTGTTGAACTTTGCTATTATTGCTGGGGTGAGATGATACCACATTGTTGTTTTGATTTGCATTTCTCTAATGACTAAAGGTTGCATGCAATTCCTCATGTGTTTGTTGGCTGTCAGCATTAGTGAAGTGTCTGTTCATGTCTGTTGCCTATTTTTGAGTTGAGTTATTTGTCTTTTTGGTGTTGAGCTGTTGAAGTTTTCTATAGATTTTGGAGATAAGTCCGTTGTCATAAATGTCATAGGCAAATATTTTCTCCTATTCTGTGGGTTTTTACCCTTTTGACGAAGTCTTTCGATGCACATAAGCATTAAATTTTTAAAAGGTTCCAGTCATCTAGCTTCTCTTCTCTCTCCTGTGCATTCTGGGTTATGTTGGATCGTCTATATATATCATAAATTAGGGCTTCTAGATTTGCCCCTATTTTATCTTTGATGAGCTTTATAGTTTTGGATTTTACATTTAAGTCTTTGATCCAGCTTGAGTTTGGTTTTGTGGATGGGGTAAGGTATGCGTCTTGTTTCATTTTTCTGCAAGTGGATATCAGTTTTGCCAGCATTATTTGTTAAAGAGGGGGTCTCTTGTTAAAGAGGGGGTCTCTTCCCCATTGGGAGCTCTGGTAGCATAGTGGCTAAGGCACTTGACTGCTAACCAGAAGGCTGGCGGTTCAAACCCACCAGCCACTCCTCGAAAGGAAGATGGGGCAATCTACTCCCATAGTGATACTGCCTCGGAATCCCAAGGAGGGGTCGCTATGAGTTGGGTCTGACTAGATGGCACATAACAACAACAATAACAACTCTTCCCCATTTAATGGATTTTGGACCTTTGTCAAAGATCAGCTGTCCGTAGATGGATAGGTCTATTTCTGGATTTTCAATTCTGTTCCATTGGTCTATCTGTCTATCATTGTACCAATACCGTGCTGTTTTGACTACTGTGGCTGTATAGTAGGTTATAAGATCCGGGAGTGTGAGACCTCCCACTTTCTTCTTCTTCTTCAGTAGTGCTTTGCTTATCTGAGGTCTCTTTCCATATGAAGTTAGAAATTTGTTTTTCCATGTCCTTAAAAAATTTTGTTGGTATCTGGCTCTGGATTGCATTGAATGTGTAGATGGCTTTAGGTAGTATTACATTTTCACAATATTGAGTCTACCTATTCATGAATAAGGCAGGTTCTTCATTTATTTAGATCCCTTGTTGTCTCCTGTAGTAGTGCTTTATAGTTTTCTTTGTGTAGGTCTTTTGTGTCTCTGGTTATTCCTAGATATTTTCTCTTTTTAGTAGCTATAGTAAATGGTATTGTTTCCCTTAATTCTTTTTCAGAGGTCTCTTTGTTGGTGTAGAGGAATCCAACTGATTTTTGTATGTTGACCTTGTATCCTTTCACTTTGCTGACCCTCTCTCTTAGTTCCAGTAGTTTTTTTGCCGAGTCTCTTGGGTTTTCTATGTATAGGATCATATCATCTGCAAATAGAGATAGCTTTACTTTCTCTTTGACAATTTTCATGTCTTCCATTTCACTTTCTTGCCTTATTGCCCTGGCTAGGACTTCCAACACAGTTTTAAATAGGAGTGGTGATAGAGGGCATCCCTATCTGGTTCCTGTTTATAAAGGGAATGCTTTGAATCTTTCTTCATTAATAATAATATTGGCTGTTGACTTTGCATATATGCCCTTTGTTATGTTGAGGAATTTCCCTTCTATCCCTGTTATCTGTTTTGCTGAGAGTTCTGAACAGGAATGGATGTTGTATTCTATCACATGCCTTTACTGTGTCAGTTGGTATAATCATATGGTTCTTTTGGTTTGTTTGTGTGGTGGATTACATTGGTTGTTTTTTTCTGATGTTGAACCATCCTTGAATACCAGATATGAATCCCACTTGGTCAGAATGTATTATTATTATTATTATTTTGATATGTTGTTGGATTCTGTTGGCCAGGATTTTGTTGAAGAATTTTGCATCTATGTTCATGAGGGATATTGGCCTGTAGTATTCCTTTTCAGTGGTGTCTCTCCCTGGTTTTGGTATTAGTTTTATGCTTGTTTCATAGAATGAGTTTTTTCTATGTTCTGGAATAGCTTGAGTAGTAGAGGTGTCAACTCTTCCCTGAATATTTGGTAAAATTCTTCAGTGAAGCCATCAGGGCTACGACTTTTTCTTGTGGGAAGTTTTTTTTTTATGACCTATTCAATTTCTTCCTTTGTTATGGGTCTGTTCAAGTATTCCATATCTGAGTGGCATAGTTTAGGTAGGACTTGTTATTCCAGAAACTTGTCCAACTCTTCTAGGTTCTCAAATCTGTTAGAGTACAGTTTTTCATAATATTCTGTCAATAGCTTATTTCAGTTGGTTCTGTTGTGATGACACCCTTTTCGTTTACTATTCTAGTAATTTGTATCTTCTCTTTCTTTTGTTAGATTTGCCAATGGTTTGTGAATTTTGTTAATCTTTTATAAGAACTAGCTTCTTGTTCTGTTGATTTTCTCTATTTTTTTTTGTTTTCTGTTTTGTTTATTTCTGCTCTGATCTTTATTATTTCCTTACTTCTAGACACTGTAGGATTCTTTTGTTGTTCTTTATCTAATTGTTGGAGTTTATGGGTTAGAGTGTTGATTTTGTTTCTTTCTTCTTTTTGATGTATGCATTTATTGCTATAAACTGACCTCTGAGTACTGCTTTTGCTGTGTCCCATAGGTTTTGGTAAGATGCATCTTCATTCTCATTTGTTTCTAGGAAGTTTTTAATTTCACCTATTACCCAATAGTTTTGAGCAGTGAGTTGTTCAACTTCCACATGTTTGATGTTCGTATTGTGAATTTCTAATTTTACATCATTGTGGTCTGAGAAGATGCTTTGTAGTATTTCAGTGTTTTTGAATTGATTGAGGTTTGTTTTATGTCCTTAAAAAAATTTTATGTTTTATGATCTGTTCTGGAGAATGATCCATGTGCACTGCGGAAGAATGTGAATTGTGCTTTTGTTGGGTGGAGTGCTCTGTATATGTCTATGAGGTCAAGTTGGCTGGCTGTGTTGAGTTCTTTTGTACCTTTATTGAGTTTTTTTCCTAGTTGATCTGTCCCTCCTTGAAAGTGGTATGTGAAAGTCTCCTACCCTACTACTATTGTAGAGTTTTCTACTTTCCTTTTCAATTCAGTTAGTATTTGCTTCACATATTTTGGAGCACTTTCATTGGGTGCATAGATATTTATTATTGTAATGTCTTCTTGGTCAATTGACCCTTTCAGCATTATATAGTGACCTTCTTTGTCTCTTATGTTGTTTTTCACCTTAAAGTCTATTTTATCAGAAATTAATATTGTCTTGCCTGCTCTTTTTTGGTTACCGTTGGCTTGGTATATATTTTTTTCCACCCCTTAATTTCTTTTTATCTTTGTGTCTAAGGTGGGTCTCTTATAGGCAGCATATTGATGGATCTTCTTTTCTTATCCATTATGCCACTCTCTTTCTTTTGATTGGTGCATTTAGTCCATTAACATTGAGTATAATTAGTGATAGGTATGCATTGATTGCTGTCATTCTGTTGTGTTTTTTTGTCGTGTTGTTGGAGTTTTCTTGGTCCATATACTTTTCTGCACTGAGTTCATTTTGTTGTCAAGTGTTTCCTCTCTTCTTTCTTGTTGCTTTTGTGCTTACTAAACCCATATATTTTCCTTCCTTCTGTGTTTGCTTAGGGTGATTGTTAATTTTCTCTGTGGTTACCTTGGAGTGAATTCTTGTCTCTATATTTTTGGAACAATCTGTTCTATGAGGACATTGTTCTATTTTCCTCTCCATTTGGCAGTTTTATACCTAGAACTTTTATTCTCTCTCTTTGGTTGGTTGCTGCTGTCATGTGCAGATTGACTTCCTTGTTTTTTACCATACAATGTTTTATGATCTTATTTTGAGCGTCTGTTTCTGATTTGGTTTTAGTGTTGATGTCATGTGTCCTGATTTTGTTGTTCTCTGTTGTGGGGTCTCTCTTTGTAGGACTTCCTTAAGCAGTTTTTTAAGGAATGGTGTGGTTTTCACAAAATCCCTTAATTTCTGTTTGTCTGAGAATGTCTTGATTTTACTCACATGTTTGATGGACAGTTTGGCTGGATATAGGATTCTTGCTTGGAAGTTCTTTTCCTTCAGTGTTGTATATATGCCGTCCCATTGCCTTCTTGCCTGCATGGTTTCTGCTAAGTAATCAGAACTCAGCCTAAGTGTTTGATTGTTACAAGTAATATTTCTTTTGTCCAGGGCAGCTCTCAAGACTTGTTTCTTTGTCTTTGGTTTTGGAGAGTTTGATTATGATATGTTTTTCTCTTGGGATCGATCTTGTATGGGGTTCTTTGAGCTTCTTGGACAAGTATCTTTTCTTCCTTCATGATATGGGGGAAATTTTCGGTTAGTATGTCTTCCACAGTTTTCTCAGTGGTTTTTTCACCTCTTCTGGAATTCCAGTGAGGTGTGTGTTGTTTCTTTTCACGTTGTCTCATATAACTCTTAGGTTCTCTTCATTTCTCTTAAATCTTTGTTCTGATTTTTCTTCATACAGGCTAGTGTCTAGGGATTTATCTTCTAGTTGGAAAATGTGTTCTTCAGCCAGCTCTAGCCTTTTCTTTTGTGCTTTCACTGTGTTGTGTAATTCTGTAATTTGGGCATTCATCTTCTGGATTTCTAACTGCTATTTTTGTATGAGTTCTGATTGTGTATTAATCTTGTTATTGTGTTCTCGAATGGTTTTCCGGAGTTCTTCCAGGGTACTGTCTATGTTCTCCTTGATTCTGTTTGGGGTTTCCTTGAGCCCTTATAGAGTTTTTTTTTTTTTTTT
>NW_006921649.1:12184633-12196977 GCF_000298275.1 Orycteropus afer afer | reverse complement strand
GAGGAAGAAAAGAGAAAAAAAAAAAAAGCTCCAAGGTGCCAGTAGGTGTTCCAGGGCTTTGAGTAGGCTGCTAGTGATGACATTATACTGTTACTCACAGGCCTGCAGCTCAAGTTCATCAAAGACCCCAATGGTTAGGGGGCCACCACTTTTTGCGAGGTTCAGACAGCTGCAAAAACCCCATACTCCAGGCCCCTCTGGCCAAAAAGCTGTCATGGAGTAGCTGCCCTTACCTGCATCATGGGTTCGCCCACTTGAGATAAGCTTTCCTCTCTGCTCCCAATTCAGCAGCACCCAGAGCCAGAGGGGTCTATGCTCCTTCCCCGTGGTCCCAAGTTTACCAGTAAAAGTGGGTGCTGAAGTTAGATCCGTGGAGTGGCCGCAGGTCTTCCGGTGAGTTCTCTCCACTGCCCCAGGGAGCCCTGTGATGCCCTGTCTTGCTGGCCGGTTGATGCTTTGCAGGGCAGGTTCCCCTGTTTTTCACTCTTTCCGGCTGGGTACACTTCCTCTGCCTCTTTTCTACTCCTACTGCCCTGAGTTTGCCATTCTCTGATTTAGTGAGCTGCTCAGAGTGCCAGAATCCCTGCTTCAAACTGCTGCATCTAGTTTTTCAGGCACTAAGATGCTAGAGGGCACTAACGTGTGGGCTACAGGTAAGATGCTATCTTACAGTCCTATTTCTTCTTTTATGAAACTCTGTTTTTGACTTTTTACAATGCTGGTCTCATACAATATTTGTCCTTTTGTGATTGACTGATTTCACTCATTATAATGGTCTGTAAGTTCATCCACATTATGAGATGTTTTGCAGATTCATCATTGTTCTTCACCATTGCATAGTATTCCATTGTGTGTATGTACCATAGTTTGTTGATCCTTTCCTGTCTTGATGGGTGTTGAGGTGGTTTCCATCTTTTTGCTACCATGAAAAGTGCTGTGATGAAAATGAGTGTGCATGTATCTGTTTGTGTCACAGCTTTGGTTCTTTAGGATGTATACCTAGTAGTGGGATTGCTGGCTCATATGCTAATACTCTGATTTTCTAATCCTTGCTTTAACTTCGTTCCTTTACATTTGCTAATGTTCTAAGTAAGCATTTTCCACACTTGTCATCTGAAGTATTATCAGAGTGATAAAGTCTACTACTTGAAGTCAGCCTCCAATGAGATAGGCAGTGTTATCTCCATTTTACAGGTGAGGAAACTGAAGCCTTAAAATAGTTAAATAACATGCTCATGGTTTCACATCTAGTAAGAGACAAAGATGTGATATGAATCCATGTAGTCTGTCTTCAGAAAACATGCTTCTAGCCTCTGTGTTAATTGCCTTTAGTTTAGAGTTGTTGTTGTGTTGTTGTTATGTGCCGTCGAGTCGACCCCGACTCATAGCGACCCCTCCTTGGGTTTCCGAGGCAGTATCACTACGGAAGTAGGATTGCCCAACCTTCCTTCCGAGGAGTGGCTGGTGGGTTTGAACCGCCAGCCTTCTGGTTAGCAGTCAAGTGCTTTTAGCCACTATGCTACCAGAGCAGAGTTTAGTTTAGAGTATCATCCAGTAATAAATCAGTTACCATTGAGTTGATCTTGACTTGTGGTGATGCAATGTGTCAGAGTAGAACTGTACTCCTTAGGGTTTTCAATGATTGTTTTCTTGGAAGTAGATCACCAGACCTTTCTTCCAAGGTGCCTCTGGATGGATTTAAACTGCTAGCCTTTCAGTAGAAGAAACAGCTGCAAACATCCATTAATAATTGAACATGGATGTGATAGTTGGAGCTATGTGTCAACTTGGCTGGACCACAATTCTGTGTGGTTTGAGCTATTGTGGTGTGGTTGTTCCCATGATGGGATCAGATGACTATGTTTTGAGTGGCCAATCTGTTGAAAGGGAGTTTCCCTAGGGGTGTGGCCTGCTTCCCGTATATCTGTGGACATCCTGGGAGAGGAGACGTTCTTCTGTGGATCGGGATTCTGTTGTGCTGCCTACAACTGTCCGTGAGTGAACAATCCACCATTCGGCTTGGAGATCTTGGATTCGTCATTCGTTGGAGTCAATAGCCGGTGTACTGCCTGCCAGCTCTGAGCTCTCAGCCCCTGTGGCTACAAGAGTCAGGAAAAGCCTCCAGCTTGACGTTTGATCCAGGAACTTTGGACTTGCCAGCTTCTATAAGTGTGTGAGCCATTTTCCTAAGATAAATCTCTCTCTCTATAAGCTTTACTGGTTTTGTTTCTCTAGAGAACCCAGTCTGACACAATGGAATATATGAAGTATCAATTTAGGAAAATTGGAACTTGTCAAAAATGAAATGGAATGCATAAAGATCGAGATCCTAGGCATTAGTCAGCTGAAATGGACTGGTTTTCGCCACTTTGAAGCAGACAGTCACACAATATGCTATGCCAGGAACGACAAATTGAAGAGGAATGGCGTGGCATTCATCGTCTCAAAGACTGTTTCAAGATCCATCCTAAAGTACAATGCTGTCAATGATAGAGTAATATCCATATACCTACAAGGAAGACTAGTTAATACTACTGTTATTCAAATTTACGCACCAACCACCAAAGCCAAAGGTGAGGAAATTGAAGATTTTTACCAGCTTCTGTAGTCTAAAATTGACTGAACATGGAATCAAGATGTGTTGATTATCACTGATGCTTATAATGCAAAAGTTGGAAACAAAGGAGAATCACCAGTAGTTGAAAAATATGGCCTTGGTGATAGAAATAATGTTGGAGGTCGCATAATAGAATTCTGAAGGACCAATGACTTACTAATTGCAAAAACCTTTCTTCAAGAACATAAGCAGTGGCTATACATGTGGATGGATTTCACCAGATGAAGTACACAGGAATCAGATCAACTATATCTGTGGCAAGAGGTGATGGAGAAGCTCAATATCTACAGCCAAAACAAAGCCAGGAGCTGATTGTGGAACAGACCATCAACTGCTACAAGTTGAAGCTGAAGACAATGAAGAGAAGTCTGCAAAAGCTGAAATATGACCTTGATTATATTCCTTCTGAATTTAGAGACCGTGTAAAGAAAAGATTTGATCCATTGAATACCAGTGACTGAAAACCAGAGGAATTACGGGATGACATCAAGAACATCATCCATGAAGAAAGCAAAAGGCCATTAAAAAGACACGGAAGGAAGAAAAGACCAAAATGGATGTTAGAAGAGACTGAAACTTGCCCTTGAACGAAGAGTAGTTAAAGCAATACAAATAGAAGAATTGACAAAATAAAAGAACTGAAAAGATTTCAAAAGGCAGTTTGAGAAGACAAAGTCAATTATTATAAGTAAATATGCAAAGAACTGAAATTAGAACACCAACAGGGAAGAACACACTCGACATCTCTAAGCTGAAAGAACTGAGGAAAAAATTTAAGCCTCAAATTGCAATATTGAAAGATTCCATGGACAATATGTTGAATGATGCAGGAAACATCAAAAGAAGATGGATGAAATACACAAAGTGACTATACCCAAAAGAACTAGTAGGTCATAATCCATTTCAGGAGGTGGCATATGATCAAGAACCAATGGTATAGAAGGAAGAAGTCAAAGCTGCTCTGAGGGGCTTGAAGAGAAATGAGGCTGCAGGAATTGATGGAATACCCATTGAGATGTTTCAACAAATGATGCCATGCTGGAGGCACTCACTCGGCTATGCCAAGAGATTTGGAAGACAGCTACCTGGCATACTAACTGGAAGAGATCCATATTTGTACCCATCCCAAAAAAGGTGATCCCACAGGATGTGGAAATTATTGAACAATATCAATAATATCACACGCAAATAAAATTTTACTGAAGATAATTGAAACATGGTTACAGTAGTATGTTGACAGAGAATTTCCAGAAATGCAAGTTGGATTCAGAAGGAAACATGGAACAAGGGATATCATTGCTTATGTCTGATGGATCTTGGCTCAAAGCAAAGAATACTGGAAAGATGTTTACTTGTGTTTTATTGATTATGCAAAGGCATTGATTGTGTGGATCATAACAAATTATGGATTACATTGAGAAGAATGGGAATTCCAGAACATTTAATTGTACTCATGAGGAACCTGTACATAGACTAGGAGGCTCTTGTTTGAACAGAACAAGGGGCTACTGCATGGTTTAAAATCAGGAAGGGAGTGTGTTAGGGTTGTATCCTTTCACCATACTAATTCAGTCTGTATGTTGAGCAAATAATCTTAGAAGCTGGACTGTATGAAGAAGAATGTGCCATCAGGATTGGAGGAAGGCTTATTAACAACCTGAGATATGCAGATGACACAACTTTGCTTGCTGAAAGTGAGGATGACTTGGAACACTTACTGATGAAGATTAAAGACTGCAGTCTGCAGTAGGGATTATACCTCAATATAAAGAAAACAAAAATCCTCACAGCTGGACCAATAAGCAGCATCATGATAGATGGGAGAAAAGATCAAAGTTGTCAAAGACTTCATATTGCTTGGTTCTACAATTGGTGCCAATGGAAGCAGCAGTCAAGACATCAGACTATGTATTGCTTTGGGCAAATCTGCTGCAAAAGACCTGTCTTTCAAGTGCTGAAGAGCAAAGATATATCCTTGAAGACTAAGATGCATTTGACCCAAGCCATGGTATTTTCAGTTGCCTCGTATACATTTGAGAGCTGGAAAATGAATAAGGAAGACTGAAGAACAGTTGATGCTTTTGAGTTGTGGTGTTGGCGAAGAATGCAGAAAGTACTGTGGACTGCCTAAAGAGCTAACAAATTTGTCCTGGATGAGGTGCAACTGGAATGCTTCTTGGAAGCGAGAGTGGCCAGACTTCGTCTTGCCTACTTTGGTCATGTTGTCAGAAGGTACCGTTCTCTGGAGAAGGATGTGATGCTTGGTAAAATAGAGGGTCAACGAGAAAAGGGAACGCCCACAACAAGATGGATCGACACAGTGGCTGTAGCAATGGGCTCAGGTATAATACAGATTGTGAGGCTGGCACAGGATAGGCCAGTGTTTCATTCTTTTGTACATAGGGTTGCTATGAGTCGGAGATGACTTGATGGCACATAACACATGCCTTTCAGTTAGCAGTCAAACACATTAACCATTTGCGCTATCTAGTCAGACAAAAAACTAAGTGTGTTAGACTGGGTTCTCTAGATAAACAAAACCAGTAAAGCTTATATATAGAGAGAAGGGGAAATTTATCTTAGGAAAATGGCTTACACACTTACAGAAGCTGGCAAGTCAAAAATTCTTGGATCAAACATCAAGCTGGAGGCTTTTCCCGACTCTTGCAGCTGTAGGGGCTGAGGAGCTCAAGGTTGGCAGGCAGTATACTGGCTGTTGACTTCAACGAATGATGAATCCAAGATTTCCAGGCCGAATGGTGGATTGTTCACTCATGGACAGTTGCAAGCAGCACAACAGAATCCCGATCCACAGAAGAGTGTCTCTTTCCCAGGATATCTATAAATATATGGAAGCAGGCCACACCCCTAGGGAAACTCCCTTTCAGTGGATTAGCTGCTCAGAACATATCATCTGATCCTATCATGGGAATAACCACATCACAGCTGCTTAATCCACACAGAATTGTGGTCCAGCCAAGTTGACACACAGCTCCAACTATCACACTAAGCCTACTGCCTTCGAGTTTATTACAACTCAGGAGACCCTATAGGACAGAACAGAATTGCCCCATATGGTTTCCAAGGCTATAAATCTGTATGGAAGCAGACTGCCTCATCTTTCTCCCATGGGTTTTGAACCACCAATCTTTTGGTTAGCAGCTCAGTGCTTTTATCACAGTGCCACCACAGCTCTCTTGCACCATCTAGTAGAGGGGCAGAAATTCTGAAGACTAAAACCATATAGTCTTATTTCAAGAAAGTATTTAAAAGGAAAGGAAAACAATTGTTGTTATGTATATATTTCTTACCTTCTGTAGGAAATAAATAGTCTAGCCTCAGTGCTGTGTTTGCCATCTAGGGCTATCTATCAGACTGTTTCCCTAGAGACCTCACAGTGTTAATTAAGGTTACCCTCCAAAACAGCTTTGTACAGTAGAACTTTCTTTAGTGATAGAAATGTTCAGTGTCCATGCTCTTCAGTATGGGAACTACTAGCCACATGTGGCTATTTTGAAATATGGCTCTGTGACTAAGGAACTGAATTTTAAATTTTACTTAGTCACATGTAGTTAGTGGCTGTCCTATTATATAGTACAGTTTTAGAATTTACTATCATTCTAGGTCTGGCCCTTCAGAATCTAATTTGGTTAGTATGTTGAAAGAATCTCTTTATCCCGTGGTTGGACTCACATTAACCAGGTTTATAAGACTGATGTATAAAACTAGAATGTCAACTTGTTAATTTATTTAATGATATATGCCTTTTTGGCATGATTAGTATATATTTTTTTCTGATGTATATTTGTGTGGTAGGTCCTAATTCATATGCCTTTATTATTATTTTTTAAAATAAGAAATGAGTCAGAGGGACCTGAATAATCAAGCCAAATGCCTGGAACATTCTCTTCATGTAGGTAGACTTTACTTGCCAGGTCAGATCATAATCAGGTGGCTTAGTTAGCATGAACTCAACCAGGAAAGTCAAAATATCTGATGGATTGAGACAACCTCATTCAGCTTAATTTAGGGATGGATGGTTTTTCCCTATGGAAAACTTCCTTCAGCTTCTGCTTGTTTCCCATGTTCCTTTCTGATTAAGGCATTTATTTTTAGATGCATTAGTTCATTCAGCTTGGATGAGTTCTTGATAAATATATAGGTGTGGGAGGCCCTTTGTTTTCCTTAAGGTATCTTCATCACTGTTAGGATCTATTCTGTGTTCATTTTCAATTCTAAGAAGGGAGATGAATTTTCTTTTCTTCCTGTGGCCTTTTTCTACTAATAACACATGAATTAACCTTTTTAATTTGATCATACAGTAGTAGAATAGAAACATAGATATGTAGTAGGAACGTGTACCTGGTGGTACGTTCTCTTTGTAACTTATTCAGTGAAGCTGGTTTTTATTTTACTGCATCATTACTTTGCTTCTTCTGTTCTTGGAATATGAAAAATGTTATATTTAGGAAGTTAACTTAGAAGGGTGGATTGAAGAGACCAAAGGCAAGGAAACCAGTTAGATCACATTAGCAGTGATGAAAGTGAACCAAGACATTGACAGTGGAGTTGATGGGGTGGGTGATTTAAAAGAGATGTAGGTGGTAGCATCTATAGAACTTGAGGATTTATAGGAGTGGGAGAGGGAAAGAATAGAGTTATCAATTTTAGGTTTTGGCCTTAAGCGTCTGAATGGATGTTTGTTTTCTTCTCTAAGATAGGGAATATTAGAAGAGCAGGTTTATGGGAGAAGGAATGAGTTCAGTTTGGGTTATAAGGAGTTTTAGTTGAATATGGTGAATCATCCAAGAAGAGAATATCTAGTAGGAATATTGAAAAGATTAGGGTTAAAGAGGAAGATTTGGGAGTTTTTAGCTGCAGGGGTAGTTGACTTTGATAGAGTTATAAGATTACCCAGAGTATAGATTTAAAGATTTTCTGTACTGGTATATAGTAAAACTAGTATAAAGGAATGGTCTACACTCAAGGTCAGAACCTGGGATCATATAATATTGATGAAGAAATGTTACCACTCTCCCCGTTTTCACCTTGAAGTAGCATTCTGTTCTCAGCCTGTTCTCTTAAATCTGCCCATTCTGTTTGGGGTGTGATTTTTCTTTTCCACTCTAAATAAAGGTTTGTTTAACTAATAGAGGCACAGGTTTTGAAACGTGTTTTTTAAACTCAGTGTTTCATATCATATTTTATGTACATTCACACAGATTCTGCTCTCACACCTTTTTACTATATTGCTACTTTTACCTTACATGCTGATTCTAAACCATAAGGAGCTCTGGTAGCATAGTGTGTAAGGCATTTGACTGCTAACCAAAAGGTTGGTGGTTTGAACCCATCAGCTGCTCCTGTTGGAGAAAGATGAGGCAGTCTGCTTCCATAAAGATTTACAACCTTGGAAACCTTATGGGCAGTACTTTTCTGTCCTATAGGAATTCTGTGAGTCGGAGTCGACTCGATGGCTGTGAGTTTGAGTTAGACCCTAACTCCAGGTAAGCTGCAATTCTACTATAATTAATTTTTGGTAATATAAACATGGAGATATAAACAGTTCATTATAGGTACAGTCAATCAGTACTTAGGAAAACAATTTTTTTGACCAGTTATACATATCTGTGGTACAAAATTCATAAGGTACAAACAGGAGTATGTAGTTTTTTAAAAAACAAAACAAAAGAAAACAAATCACTCATATTCCCTGTAGCTCCAACCTCCCAACCAAATTCTTATATAGTCTTCCTGCATGTATGTGTGTGTATGTTCATACATTGTATACATTGTATGTGTGCTGTGTACTTTGTTCTGCATTTGATTTTTCTAGTTAAAACTTAGGAGCTCTGGTAGCGTAGTGCCTAAGGCACTTGACTGTTAACCAGAATGCTGATGGTTCAAACCTACCAGCCACTCCTCAGAAGGAAGATGGGGCAATCTACTTCTGTAGTGATACTGCCTCGGAAACCCAAGGAGGGGTCGCTATGAGTGGAGTCGCTATGAGTGGAGTATGACTCGATGGCACATAACAACAACAACAACAACAACAGTTAAAATGTAACTTGATGATCTTTCATATCAGTTCCCAAAAGCTCTCATATTTTTTAAGCAGATAATTTAAGCTGATTTAATGTATAAATGTGCCATCATTTGTGTAACCAGTCCTGATTAAAGCACAGGTAAGTTATTTCCAGTCTTTTGCTATTACACATAATACTGTATGGAATAATTGTGCATATGTCATTTCACATATATAGGCATATACTGTCAGGACAGATTCCTAGGAATGGGTATGTTGAACATGTGTGCTTAAAAATCTTAAAGACGTTGCCACGTTGTCCTTCAGTGAGCTTAAAATTTTACTCTCATAGGCTTTGCCTGAGTGCTCATTTTCTGACTTAGTACTATATTTTAAATGACTTTTGAGCTGATTACTTTTTAAATTGTTCTTTTCTTTTTCTTCCATTTTTTTTATAATGAAAATTTTCATATACAAAGTTAAAGGGGGCAAAAAACCACAGTACAACAAATATCTTATTTACGCCCTTCCCTTAGATTTTACCATTTGTTAACATTTTGCTGTCATTAGGTCATTTTTCCTCCCTCTTTCTCCAATACCAAACCAAAAAAACCTACTTCTGTCAAGTTGATTCTGACTCATAGCGACTCTATAGGAACTGCCCCATAGGATTTCCAAGACTGTAATCTTTATGTAAGGAGACTGCCTCATTTTTCTTCCATGGAATGGCTGGTGGGCTCCAACTATTGACCTTTTGGTTAGCAGCCAAATGCTTTAACTACTACACCACCAGGGTCCTTTATCCCAGTACATAGCCCCACTTTTTCTTGTTGTTAAATGATTTGAATGTAAGCTGCAAATACCATGATACTTCATTCCTAAGTATTTCAGCATGTCTTCTAAGAATGTGAATAGTCTCCCTACCTTCCCCTTTCTGTGTGTGTATAAATAAAATCACATACAAACACAAGTGTATAAAACAACATAATACAAAACAACTATATATATGTATATAAGTATATGTGTGTACGTATGTACATAAGTACATACATGTATGTTGAGCTCGTTGGCAAAGTAAGTAAGGCATTTGGCTGCTAACTAGAAGGTTGGTGGCTCAAACCCACTAGCTGCTCTGTCAGAGGAAGATGAGACAGTCTATTTCTGTAAAGATTCACAGCCTTGGAAACCCTACGGGGGTCTCTGTAAGTAGGAATTGACTCGATGGCAGTGGGTTTGAGTTTTTAATTATATATGTTAAGACATTTTGCTGTTAACCAGAAAGTCAGCAGTTCAAACCCACCACCAGCTGCTCTGCAGGAGGGAGATGAGGCAGACTACTTCCATAAAAATTTATAGCCTTGGAAAGCCAATGGGAAGGTCACTGTGAGTTGGCATCAACTTGCTGGCAGTGGGTGTATGTATAAAGTCACATATTTTATTTACATATGTTGTTGTTGTTGTTGTTATGTGCCGTCGAGTTGGATCTGACTCATAGCAACCCCTCCTTGGGTTTCTGAGGTGGTATCACTACAGAAGTAGATTGCCCAACCTTCCTTCTGAGGAGTGGCTGGTTGGTTTGAACTGCCATCGTTCTGGTTAGCAGTCACATGTCTTAGGCACTACGCCACCAGAGCACCAGAGCTAAGTATGTGTGTGTGTGTGTGTGTGTGTGTGTGTATATATATATATATATATATATATTTAAAAACACCATGAGTTCATTTTATTTCTGATTGAAATTTAAAACTATAGCCCCCCCCAACCAGATAGCCTTTTGAAGTTCAAAATTAGATTGAGGTACAAATTGTTGTGTAAATAGGCAGATAAATAGCTTCATTCATTCATTCTTGAGTACCCACTCGGTTCTAGCACTGTTTAGTAAGTGAGGAATATAGAAGAGACTCAATTCAGATTTGTACCTCATGTCATGAAACTTCAATCTTTCATATAACTAGTATAGGTTAAAAACTAGTGAGGATCATAAAAGGAAGACTGTTGTGCGAATTAGAATAAGAAGCACATTTTATAAGGGGCATTTTTTGGTATTCTTTGAAGCCAAACAGAATTGTATTGGCGGGGGGGGGGGGGAGGCTTTCATAGAGGTAACTGCACAAAGGCTGGCAGGCAGTGGTTTGTATTGTGTATCAGAGGATACATGCATTGTTGGAGTATAGCTTGTGTTGAAGCATCTGAGGTAAATAAATTTGGAAAGATAGATTTTAACCAAATCTTTTTGGCCAACTAAATGGCCTGTGGATAGAGATAGAGCTCCATAGGTATGTTTTATTTGGCCTGCCCATATTTTAAAAATAGGACCATTTCATATCATATGAAATTTCTGGTTTTGTTTGAAAATTGGAGCTGAGTAGTGGCTACACTTTTGAGTCAGGACTTGCACTTTCCTGTTTACCATAGTCCCTATTATATAGGCCATCTTCACTTTATCTACTTGGCCCTATAAGCTTTTGAATTCATGACCCCTGCAGGGGTTGGGCTGGGGAAGAGGGTGGTAGAGATGGTTTGAGGGGGGAGGTGATAAAGAAAACGTTTAAGCAAGATCTGTGCCTGGCAGTCAGTTAGGAGGATGCATTAACGCAGGAGAAATTGAAGCAGGGAGACCAATTAATAGACTGTTGGAATATTCCAGAGAAGAAATGGCAGGTAGTGACAGATGATATGAAGAGGAGGAAATGAGACATCTTAAATGTACAATGGATGGATTGTGTTGATAGGTATAAGTGTATGTATATTTATTGACACGAATGTAAATCATGCTCTATTAAAACTTGGAGTTGTGTGTCTAAAAAGCTTTGAATTTATAAACAGGCTTCTGGAAGCCAACCATTTGTGTTTATAATCTGGTTTTTGGAAGACAGTAGATACAGCATCTTGCATTGTGGTCAGTATATAAAGTTTAGCTTTATAATATGCAAATATCATGTCTTACAGAGAATGTAACTCTGACCTGGCTTTATTTCTGAAAGCTGTGTATAAAGTGAATATTTGTATTGTAACTCTTCTAAATCACTTTTCTTTTAATTATGAAAGTTTTATTTCTGCAAGTTGTGTATAAAGTGAATATTTGTATTGTGACTCTTTTAAATCACTTTTCTTTTAATTTGGAGGTATATTTTCAAACCCACCAGCCACCCCTCAGAAGGAAGGTTGGGCAGTCAACTACTGTAGAGATACCGCCTTGGAAACCTAAGGAGGGGTCGGATCTGACTTGACGGCACATAACAACAACAACATTTTCAAACATCAAAATCCTAGCAATTCTGTATACTCACTTCCAAAACGCTCACTGCTTGCATTTAATTTTCCCACAATCTTTATAAGATGTTAACTAAAAGGACAGTGAATTGACAAGGTCTTGCTGCCCTGTACTTAAAATTACACCTATATTAAGACCATTTAAACTGTTAATAATTGTTTTGTTGGGAATCTTCTCTGTCTGGTTGGGACAGAATTTTATCTAGTCCTGTTGGTAATGCCATTATTCCAGATATTTAGTAGAGATTCCAGCTTATACAGTCTGAGGGAGAGGAGACAGACATGAAGAACACAACACACAAATGAGTAGACTTTGTTGTTGTTGATTGCCGTCGAGTCGGCCCCGACTCATAGTGACCCCTCCTTGGGTTTCCGAGGCAGTATCACTACGGAAGTAGGATTGCCCAACCTTCCTTCCGAGGAGTGGCT
>NW_006921649.1:12182270-12183186 GCF_000298275.1 Orycteropus afer afer | reverse complement strand
TTCATAGACACACCTAATAGGTCAGCCTGTCCACCCATCTATCCACCCATATACCCATGCTTGCCTTCACTGACAACACAGTACTGTATGTGCAAAAGAGTTCATATTTGTTGTCTGTACCTCCTGTGTACCTGTCTATGTCTTTCTCATCCTCAGTGCTGCCATATTGGTCACTCACATTTGGTACATTGCCCTTCTCTTAACCCAAATCAATACTTATCTCTGTCTGTCTAACCGTGAGGAACCCAAGTCTTAAACGTATATTTTCAACGAGGTTTTACAAATGTGTACATCACACTGAGTAAAACTATCCACAGCAAGATATAGAACATTTCAGAGGGCCGCCCCACCCTGACTTCCTTGTGCCTGTGCCTTATTCTTCCCAAAGATCTGTTCCAGCATTTCACTATTGGTTGGTTATGTCTACTTTTGAATTCTACATACAAGGAATCATATTGCTACATATTCTCTTGTGGTGTTTTTTCTCCTACTTGTTATGTCTGTGAGAGTCTTCCATGTTGTTGTATAGCAGGATTTTTTTTTTCTTCTTTCTGTGTTTTCCTTCAGCATATGTATATATATAATCCATAGTTTGCTCTCTTTGCTGCTGATGAATACTTGGATTGTTTCTAATTTTTGGCTATTATGAATGAAAATTCCAAAGTGGATATAGCACTTATTTCTCTTGGGTGCTGGGTCATAGTTTGGCTTCAGTAGATATGCTAAACTGTTTTCCAAGTGTTTGTACTGATTTACAGTCTTACCTTTAAGGTTGAGAGTTCCAGTCATCACCGAGTAGCGTCAATTTTTTTAGATTTAGTCATTCTGTATTGTGGTGTTTATTTATTTATTCAGATTTTGAGGAATAATTTACATACAATAAAAGCCCTCTTTTTTTTTTTTTTTTTTATTTGGG
>NW_006921649.1:12172897-12182170 GCF_000298275.1 Orycteropus afer afer | reverse complement strand
TGGTTTCCCTTTTCTTTGTTGAAGAGTGCCTGTGCAGTCCTTGTGCCTAGTCCACCATCTTGCTGGAACTGCCAAAGGCCCTCATTTTAAGTATACTGTTTGAATTTTGAGAAATATATTATTGTTGTTGTTATGTGCCATCTAGTTGGCCCCGATTCATAGCGACCCCTCCTTGGGTTTTCGAGTGGGTATCACTACAGAAGTAGATTGCCTAACCTTCCTTCCGAGGAGTGGCTGGTGGATTTGAACTGCCAGCCTTCTGGTTAGCAGTCAAGTGCCTTAGGCACTGTGCTACCAAAGCTCCTTTGAGAAATGTACAACTCATATACTACTTCCACAGTCAGAGAGAACATTTCCAACCCTCCAAAATGTTCCTTCATTTCCCTCTCCCCCTGTAACCTACTTTCTGTCAGTATAGATTAGTTATGCTTGTTGTAGAATTTCATATAAATGGAATTGTGTATCATGACATATAGCATGTACTCTTTCATGTTTAGGTGGTACTGTGGTAAGGCATTTGGCTGCTAACCAAAAGGTCGGTGGTTTGAATACCAGGTGTTCCATGGGGGAAAGACGAGGCAGTCTGCTTTTTTAAGATTTACAGCTGTAGAAACCCTGTGGGACAGTTCTCCTATAGGGTCGCCATGAGTTGGAATTGACTTGATGGCAGTAGGTTGGTTGGTTTTCTTTTTTATTCTTTTATGTTTGGCTTATTTTGCTGAGCATAATATTTTGAGATTTATCTTTGTGTGTATCAGTTGCTTGCTCCTTTTTATTGCTTAATAGTACTACCTTTTATGAATATATAAAATGTTTATTCTGCTGGTGGATATTTTCGTGGTTTTCAGTGTTTTGCTGTTATGAATAAAACTGAACAGTTTTGTCCTTTCCCCCCCCTCTTGAGTATATCTAGGAATGGAATTACTGGGATATGGGGATGATACATATGTTTTTAAGAAACTGTCAGATATTTCCCAAAGTGGTTGTACATTTTTACACACCTTCCAGCAGTGTATGAGAGTTCCAAGAAGAAAAAAAGCTCTCAATGCCATTGGGTCAATTCTGACTCATGGCGACCCCCATTGGGTTTTCAAGGTGGTGAATCTTTACGGAAGTAGGTTGCCCCATCTAAATTTTGCAGAGTGCCTGGTGCGTTTGAACCACCAGCTTTCTGGTTAGCAGTCAAATGCCTTAGGCAATGTGCCACTAGAGCTCCTAATGGGAGTTTCAGTTGGTCTTTATATTCATCAGCACTTAGTATTTTCAGCCATTCTGATAAGTTTGTAGTGGTGTCTGCTTGTGGGTGTCATTTACATTTCCCTAATGAAGTGGAGCATCTTTTCCTATGTTTGTTGGTCATTTGCATATTCTCTTTTGAGACGTGTCTGTTTAAAATCTTTGCCTCTTTCTAAAATTTCAAGTGTCCTTTTCTTACTGATGTGTGGGAGTTTGGAGTCCTTTGAGAGATACATGTATTGCAGACATCTTCTTCCATTCTGTACCTTGATTTTTCACTGTCTTAATACTGTCTTTATAAAGTTCAATTAGTCAATCTTCTCTTTCATAGTTGCTGTCTTTTGTGTCCTATTTAAGAAAATTTTGCCTACTTTATGATCTTGATGCTATTGTTTCCTTCTAGCAGCTTTATGATTTTACCATCTCAAAATAATAGTTTTTTTATGATTGAGATAGGGATTAATAAGATTCTTTTCTCCCCCTGCCATGTAGATACCCGGTTATCCTGGCACCATTATTGAATAAGAAACTTACATTTTCTTCTTATAGAAGTAATCGATGTTTATTTTAGAAAAGTTGAAAATAAAATTAATGTAAAATAATAAATGAACAAATGTTCTTGGTAACTTCTATAAATATTTTATATGTATTCTTCCCTTTCTTTACATATTTTATATATATGTGTATATATATACAC
Source organism: Orycteropus afer afer (assembly GCF_000298275.1). Lineage (NCBI taxonomy): Eukaryota > Metazoa > Chordata > Mammalia > Tubulidentata > Orycteropodidae > Orycteropus > Orycteropus afer. The sequence continues at coordinate 12,180,237 of NW_006921649.1, read as the reverse complement.
ACACACACACACACACACATATTTCTTACGTATGTTTCATATATATTTGTTTATCATATATGTGTAATTGTTTTAAAAATAATATTTGTAAACATCTTTCTAAGCCATAATATGTATTTTTATAATATTTTGATAGAGTGTTTAATATTTCATTGTATAAATGTGCAATTGTCTAAACTATTTCTTTATTAGATGCTTAAGTTATTATTTATAGCAATTATAAAGAAAACTGAGCTGCTCATTCTTGTAGCTTAATCTTTAGCACATTCATGAAGTTCTCTTGGGATAAGTTCTAAGAGGTAGAATCGTTGGATCAAAGGGTGAGTCCATTTTTAAGAGCATTTGTATTTTTATAGCCAAAGGTTTTACCACTGTTTGTTTTTGTCTATATGAACATGATATGACATACTGTATTCTCTGTATGAAAGTACTGTTTTCTCTACTTTAGTGTATGAACAATTTTTAAAAATTCTCTATTTGATTGAAGATTGTTTAAGAAATGTGTTTAATGCCCAGCTACCACTGTCATCCACTTGGAAGGGGATCTGTGTAGGAGATCCTTGATAGAGAGGGAGAACAATGTGGAACAAAACTCAAAATCATTTGGAGAAAAAAAAAGAGGGGGGGGGGACCAGGTTTACTGGTCCAATAGAGCCTGGTGGAACCACTGAGACTATGGCCCCTAGCTGCCCTTCAGGTCTGGAATTGAACCTACATCTGTGGTTTCCAGCCAAACAGAAGACAGGCATATGAATTGAACATTTACCTGAGGTAGATACACTCCTTGGAGAGAACAATCATTGAGAAAGAAGGGCTGCCTATGCACAGGGAGAGGACAGCTCAGGGAGCAGGAGTCCATGGAGGGATGGACACTGGGAAGTGGTAACTATGGGGAGGAAGTGGGAGGGGAGCTGTTGCATTGTGGTAAACGGTGGTCAATGTCATGAGACAAAGTATATGTAAATGGCTGTATGGAAAGTGAATTTGCTCTGTAAATCTTCACCCAAATCACACACACACACACAAAAATGCGTTTAACTGATAGTGAACATTTTTTCCTTCTGTTTGTGGTTATTTGTGTTTCTTTTGTGAAGGAGGGGAAATGTTTAGATTGGCTGTAGTCCTACATGGTAATTCTAGATCTAGGTGTATTTGGAGAGTGCAGTGGAAGGAAATAACCAGGGTGAGAAACTTACGAGTCTGCTGTGGCTAGGGCAGTGCTGCCGTTTTATGACTGAAATGACCATTTTTTTTAGAAGACAGAATATAAAGTTTAATTAATCAGTCTTTTCTGCAGAAGTACCTTTGGTTTACTTAGCATACTGTCCATGTCTAGGGTAAGCTAGGTCCCTGCTCTTTGTAGACTCTGGCTCTTGATGCTTTTCAGATCATTTGTGTTTTTTGGCCTTCACTGACAGCTTCAAGGATACTTCCTACCTTTAGCCTTTGCTGCTTTGAGCTAGGAGATGGGATTCTGCTGACAATTCCTTCTTCCTCTGAACTTTTTGTGGTTTACGTCTTTTGAACCCTATTTCCAATCTAGTCTTGTCTATATTGTATTTTATAGAAATTCTTTGAAATGTCTTCTATGTGTGAAGGCTACCCTTGCTAGATTTTCACTGCCAATGTTGATTGTCTTATTTTGATACTCTTGTGATTTTGGTTGCACTAGTTGGAAACTCCAAACTTGACATCTCTTGATACCATCTAAGTCTTGTCTATTTTTGTTCTTTTTTACCTTAGTGATTTTTCCTCCCCTTCTTGTCTTAGTTCTCTAGTGCTGCTGTAACAGAAATACCACAAGTGGATGGTTTTGATAAACGTAAATTTATTTTCTCACAGTTTAGGACACTAGATATCCAAATTGAGCATCCCAGTTCTAGGGGAAAGTTTTAACTTTTATCTCTCTGTTGGCTCTGGAGGAAGATCCTTGTCTCTTCTAGCTTCTGCTCCTGAGTGATCTTCATGTGGCTTGACATCAGTCTGCCCCTGGATCTAGGAGATTCTCAGTGCAGGGATTCCGGGTCCAAAGGACGTGTTCTGCTCCTACCTCTTCTTTCTTGGTAGTGTTGGGGGACTTCTTTCTCTGCTTGTTTCTCTCCTTTTATCTCTTGTGAGATAAAAGATGATGTAGGCCACACCCCAGGAAAGCTCCCCTTATACTATGCCCAGGACTGTGCCCTGAGTAAGGGTGTTGGATCCCACTCTAATCCCAGTACAACTAATTGGCTGATTGCATCATATCATATTATGAGGATAATTACATCATTCTTAACTGCTAAATTAAATAATTGCCAAACCACTGAGAATCATGGTTTAGCCAAATTGACACATTTTTAGGGTATACAGTTAAATATACCTGCCTTAGGGACTTAACAAGCATTACCAGTTGTCATCAAGTTATCATTGTTGTTATCAAAGAGGCTTTACCCCTTACCTTCCTTACTTAGTTAACCTGTGCTAGTCCTTTAGAGTAGAGCTAAAGCATTACTTTCTCAGGAATGTAGCAGCGTCTCCGAGCTGACTTTCCAGGGTAGATTCCCTTGTCATACTCTTAAAACACTTAGGTTTCTAAACAGTTCTTAACGTATTTGTAATTAATTAATGTATTATCTGCCTCTAGATAGTAAGCTGCTTTATTACGGTGTAATCTCCTTGGAGACAGTGATGAGGTCTGTCATGTCATACTCAGTTCATAGCATATTTATAGCATCTAGCAGTCTTGGTTGTACATTTGCCCACTTGAATGAGGGAATACATTTAGGAAAGTAGATGGGAATTAACATCTTGTATCAAAAGTCTACATCTACTTTTTTTAAAAAAATTTCATTGCAAGATGGATTACAAATACTTGCCATTTTAACCATTTTTAAGTGTACAACTCAGTAACATTTATTACATTCACAATGTTGTGCAACCATCACTGCTATCCATTTCCATATATTCTATCACCCTAAACAAAAACTCAAGGAGCTCTGGTGGCATAGTGCGTAAGTCAGTTGGATGTTAACCAAAATGTCAAACCCACCAGCTGCTCCGTGGGAGGTAGAAATTTTTCATAAAGATTTATAGCCTTGGAAATCCAATGGGGTTTGCTACGAGTTGGAATTGACTCGAAGCAGTGTTTTGTTTTTTTTTTTTAAAAGAAAAACACTGAAGCTCAGTACATCTTAAGTAATAGCTTCCTATTTCTCCCTCTCTTGGTTACTGCTAATAAACTTTTGTCTTTTGTGTATTTGCCTATTTTAGATATTTTATGTGTGTAGGATTATATAATATTTGGCCTTTTGCGTTTGACTTATTTTACTCAGCATAATATTTTCAAGGCTTATCTGTGTTGTAGCATGTGTGTATCAGAATATTATGCTGAGTATTCATTTCTCTTTATGGCTGAATAATATTCCATTGTACGGTTAACACCACATTCCATTTATCTGTTCATCTGTTGATGAACATTTGTTTTGTTTCTGCCTTTTGGCTATTGTGAATAATGCTGCAGTGAACACAGGTATACACGTGCTGGTTTGACTCTGTGGTTTAAGCTCTTTTGGGTATATACCTAGGAATGGTATTGCTGTGTCATATTATAATTTTATGTTTAACGTTTTCAGGAACTGACAGATTGTTTTCCATAGCAGCTGCACCATTTTATATCCCACTAGCTATGTATGAGTGTTACAATTTCTCCACATGCTCTCCAACCCTTGTTATTTTCTGTTTTGCTGATAATAGCTATCCTAATGGGTGTGAAGTGGTATATGTACTTTTAAAATTTATAAACACCTCTCTCCTTAAGTAATGTTTTCTGTTTCAGTATCATCACTTAATCTTAATTTACTTGATCTTAAAAGTTAAACAGTTAACGTCAGAAACTCCTTTCATAAGATCAGAAAAGTCCTTCTCTCCTTCTGTACCTCTAAATCAGAGTTTTAAACTGTTACTGATTTCTAAACTGTACAGATAATTTCATTTCACTAATACTTCAGCTGTCATTTGAAGGAGTTGTCAATTGCCTTGAACTACTTTTTTCCTTCCCTTTTTATGTCTCTCTCTGTATCAGTGATGAATGGGATCACTATTCCTGTGGTCAGTTAAATTTAGTAAATGTTGTATAGAATCTCTTCCTCTTGGAGATTCACTTGATTTGGTTCAAAACCTATGCAATCTAAGGCACAGACTTTTGGAAATGCTGATCTTTACTTTTTGTTTGCATTTCATTCAGAATCCTTTTATTCACCAAGATTTTCTTGATTATCCTGCCAAAGTAAGCCAAAAGAGCCAAACCCACTGTCATTGAGTTGATTCTGATTCATAGTGACACAGTAGAACTGCCTCAGGGTATTTCTAAGTCTGTTAATATTTACAAAAGTTGATTGCTACATCTTTCTCTTGTGGAGTGGCTGGCGGGTTCAAAGTGTTGACCTTTTGGCTAGTAGCAGAGCGCTTTAGCCACTTTGGCACCAGGGCTCCTTCTACCAAATCAGGAAAGAGGAAAGTCGTACTTGTTAAGTGACTGCTGCTTGCCGGATTTACATCCACAATTTCTTTTAACTTTCACTGTATACTTGAAAGGTGGGCTCATTTTCCGTGTGAGAAATTGGAACCGGAGAAGAGCGTTACTTCTTACTCAAGGTCACAGAGCTAGTAGAGTGATAATTTTTTTTTTTCCTTCTATTCTCCTGCAAGCTGGTGTTCTTTCTTACTCAGATTAGGATAAGAGAAGAACTGGTATTTTAGAGGTAGCATCCCCAGCCATCATCTTAGTGTGCAAGGAGTGGCAGAAACTCCTTTCATAAGGAGAGTGTTTCAGAGGCTTTCATAGTGTGTTTCAGAGGCTCAGGAGCAGCAGGGTCTCTGGGTCTGGGTTGGCAGCAGCTGTCTGCATGCTTAGGGAAGTTAAGATAAAAAGCGTGAAGCCTCGATTAATCTTGTACACTCTTAGGTTTCTTTCCCTCTTTTTTCTTTGAGTCAGTCTCTCTTGTTCCAGTCTTTTCTATTGGTATATGGCTCCTTTGTTGGAGTTTTTAATGAATAAATGCAGTAGCTAGTATTTATTGGGTGCCTGTGAATGTAGTAGGTGTGTCTCTCTGATGCTCTAACAGCTAACTTTTAAGTTATGTAACTTATTTAAGGTCACATAGTGTTGGACTTGGGATCTGAACCTACCTTTGCTTGGTTTATTCAACCTCTCTAAATTTATTCATGAAGGAATGCTACCCATAATGGAAACCTAAGAAAATAAAGGGAGCTCTGATGGCATAGTGCCTTAGTTATCTGACTGCTAACCAGAAGGCTGGAGGTTTAAACCCACCACGCACTTCTTGAAAGGAAGACTGGGCAATCTACTTCTGTAGAGATAACCGCCTCGGAAACCCAAGGAGGGGTCACTATGAACAATTAAAATCTATAAAATCATATTTTTTAATAATACAGATTTAAATAGGCATAAAATTATTGAACTTTAAAAAAAAAAAAAAAACCTCCCAAAATCATCTTGAGTATCAAGTCTTGGGAAATATTGTTCTAGTTTGCCCCCTTAACTTCATCCATTAATTCATCCATCCATGAATACTTCAGTGTTTATCCGTAAAAGGTAAGAACTCAAAAACAAAAGACTCTTAAAAACACACATTGTTGCACCTAAAAAATTAACAGTAATCCCTTAATATCAAGCAGTCAGTGTTCAGACTTGCCTGATTATCTAATAAGTTTTGCACTTTAATTTTTAGAACAATTTTAGACTTGATTAGATAATTATGGAATTCTGCTTTATTCCCCTTTTTTCCCTGTACATTATTTTCCCTGTCGTTAACATCTTACATTAGTTTAGTACATTTGTTAAAACTAACGGACCAATATTGATATGTTGTTATTAATGAAAGTCTTTCATATATTCAGATTTCCTTAGTTTTTGCCTAATATTCTTTAAAAGAGCTGAACAGAAGATTTCAAAGAGCAAGCTTGAGCAGACAAAGCCAATTACTATAATGAAATGTGCAAAGACCTGGAGTTAGAAAACCAAAAGGGAAGAACATGCTCGGCATTTCTCAAGCTGAAAGAACTGAGGAAAAAATTTAAGCCTCGAGTTGCGATACATATATATATTTTAAATGTACTTTATTGAAATATAATTTATGTGTAGTGAAATATACAAAGCTAAAGTGACATGGGTCCATGCAGTTTTTTTTTTTTTTTTTTTTTTTGCAGTGTTCACTTCCCTCCTCTCCTACTCCTGGTAACTAACAAAGTTTCCTTCCATATATAAACCTTTCCTTGACTTTTTACAATAATGAACTAATATTATATTTGTCCTTTTGTGATTGACTTATTTCACTCAGCATAATGTCCTCTAAGTTCATCCATGTTATGTGGTGTTTTGCAGATTCTACATTATTCTGTAGGATTGCATTGTATTCCATTGTGTACCATTATTTGCTTATCCATTCTTCTGTTGATGTGCACATAGGTTGTTTCCATCTTTTTACTATTATAAATAGTGCTGCAGTGAACATGGGTGTATATATATCTGTTCTAGTCCTGGCTCTCACTTCTTTAGGATATATACCTAGCAATGGGATTGCTGGGTCAAATGGTATTCCAGCTTTTTAAGGAATCGCCATACCGTTTTCCACAGTAGTTGTATTGTTTTACAGTCTCTCCAGCAGTGTATGAGAGTCCAATCCCTCTACATCCTTGCCAGCATTTGTTATTTTCTATCTTGTTGAACTTTACTATTAGTGCTGGGGTGAGATGGCATCTCTGTTGTTTTGATTTGCATCTCTCTGATGGCTAATGATCGTGGGCTTTTCTTCATGTATTTGCTGGCCACCTGAATATCCTCCTTGGTGAAGTGTCTGTTCATGTCTTCTGCCCATTTTTTAATTGGATTGTTAATCGTTTTGTTGTTGAGGTGTTGGAGTTTTCTATAAATCTTACAGATAAGTCCCTTGTCAGATATGTGATTATCGAGAAGTATGAACTTGTTGCTGTCATTTTGTTACATGCTTTTTCATAGTGTTGCGTTCTTTGTTCTGTATAATTTTCTGTGCTAAGCTCGTTTTGTTTATGAATCGTGTTATCACTTCCTTTGTTGCTGTTTTAGTGTTTGCTAAGTATTTGTGCTGGTCCTCTATTTTAGTTTGATGTGAAGATTTATCATTTTTCTTTGAGGTTACCCTGTGATTTATAGTTTCCTTCCCAAGTTTAGAACAGTCCATTCTATCTTGTACTTAGTTGTCTTGACTTCCCTACCATTTAGAAGTTCTGTAACTACACAGTTTTTTCTCTTTTTGGTTTGTAGTTGTCCTCATTTGTCAATTGATGTCTCTAGTTCCCTGTTT
>NW_006921649.1:12158354-12167424 GCF_000298275.1 Orycteropus afer afer | reverse complement strand
TATAAGGTTGGTCTGGTTTTAACAAATTCCTTTAATTTCAGCTTAATCTGGAAATCTCTTAATTTCACCATCATATTTGAGGGACAATTTTGCTGGATATGTAATTCTTGGTTGGAAATTTTTCTCTTTCAGGGTTTTATATATACCATCCCATTGTCTTCTCGCCTGCTTGGTTTCTGCCGCGAAATCCAAGCTCAGTCTTATTGGTTGCCCTTATAGGTAACTTTTTGTTTTTCCCATGCTGCTTTCAGGATTCTTTCTTTGTCTTTGATTTTGGTGAGTTTGATGATATGTCTTGGTGATTTTGTTTTCGGATCTATCCTGTTTGGGGTTTGTTGGACTTGAATGTATGTATTTTCCTCTTTTATCATATCAGGAAAATTCTCTTCCAACAAATCTTCAACAATTTTTTCTGTGGTTTTATTTGTCTCTTCCTGTTCTGGAATTCTGATTACACATAGGTTATGCCTTTTGATGGTATCCCACATGAATCTTAGGCTTTCTTCATTTTGTTTTGATCTTTTTTTTGATTGATCCCTTTCCAAAGAAGTATTGAGCTATTTGCCTTCCATCTCACGAATTCTGCCTTCCATTGATTCAGTTCTACCCCTTTGCCCATTCAATGTGTTATCTATTTCTGAAAATTTAGCATTAATCTTCTGGATTTCTGTGTGTAGGTTTTGTATCATTTCTAATTTTTCCTTTATTTTGTCATTTTGTTCTTGTATTGTCTTTTGAAATTGTTTTCTCTATGTTTTCCTCAATTTTGTCAGTGTTTTCCTTGATCTTGTCTCTCAATTCATTGAAGATACCTAAATATAATTCTTTCTAATTCCTTATCAGGGAGTTCCAATGCTGCATCTTCCTTAGCCATGTGTTTTGGTTCTGTATCCTAGTCCCTTGTTTCTCGTGCTTTGTCTTGTTTCTTTGTGTGGACTGTGATGCTCTGTTGTCTCCGAGGCATTGTGATGTTTTTGTGTTTATATTTAATTGGTAATTGTAGGTTGGAGTGACTTGCCAACAATTTTTGTTTTCTTTGTGTGTTGTGTATGTAAGCAGGGTGCTGTGCAGTGCTCCTCTATTCACTAGTTGGCAGCACTTACACACTCACCACCTATCTCCTTTTTTGTTATTTGCCTCCCATATGTCCCTTTTGTCCTTGGCAGACATAGCCTATTCTTAGGTCCTGTTTTCGTTCAGGTTTTTTCATTAGTTGGTGCCTATTCCACTTCTGTATACTTCTTTTCAAAGTTCAGGGCTCCAGGATTATTTTCTGTATCTCTGTCAATTTGTTTCTCTTTTCTTTGTCGAAGAGGGTCTGTGTAGCTTTTCTGCCTATTCTGCCATCTTACCAGAAGACCTCAAGTTGCAGTATTGAAAGATTCTATGGGCAAAATATTGAATGATGCAGGAAGCATCAAAAGAAGATGGAAGGAATACACAGAGTCACTGTACCAAAAAGAATTAGTTGATATTTATCCATTTCAGGAGGTGACATGTGATCAAGAACCAATGGTTGCGAAGGAGGAAGCTGAAGCTGCACTGAAGGAATAGGTGAAGAGCAAGCCTCCAGGAATTGACGGAATACCCATTGAGATGTTTCAACAAACCGATGCCATGCTGAGGCACTCACTTGGTTATGCCAAGAGATTTGGAAGACAGCTACCTGGCCAACTGACTGGAAGAGATTGATATTTGTACCCATTCTAAAGAAAGGCGATCCCGGAGAATATGGAAATTATTGAAGAATATCATTACTGTCACACGCAAGTAAAATCTTCCTGAAGATAATTAAAAAAATGGTTACAGCTATATATCGACAGAGAGCTTCCAGAAATGCAAGCTGGATTCAGAAGAGGACGTGGAACCAGGGATATCATTGCTGATGTCAGATGGATCTTAGCTGAAAACAAAGAATACCAGAAAGATGGTTACTTACATTTCATTGACTGTGCAAAAGCATTAGATTGTGTGTATCATAACAATTGTGGTTAACATTGAGAAGAATGGGAATTCCAGGACACTTGATTGTACTCATGAGGAACCTGTACATAGATCAGGAGGCTGTTATTTGAACAGAACAAGGGGCTACTGCATAGTTTAAAGTCAGGAAGGGAGTGTGTTAGGGTTGTGTCCTTTCACCATACTTATTCAACTTGTATGCTGAGCAAATAATCTGATAATCTGGATTATATGAAGAAGAACATGTTTCAGGATTGGAGGAAGACTTATTAACAACTTGAGATAAGAAGATGACACAACTCTGCTTGCTGAAAGTGAGGATGACTTGAAGCGCACTGACTGATGAAGATTAAAGACTACAGTCTGCAGTATGGATTACACCTCAATATAAAGAACACAAAAATCCTCCCAACTGGACCAGTAAACAACTTCATGGTGGATGGAGAAAAGATTGAAGTCAAGCATTTCATATTGCTTGGTTCTACAATCAACACCAGTGGAAGCAGCAGTCAAGACATCAGACAACGTATTGCATTGGGCAAATATGCTGCAAAAGACCTCTCTTTCATGTGCCGAAGAACAAAGATGTCTCCTTGAAGACTAAGGTGTGACTAACCCAAGCCATGGTATTTTCAATCACCTCTTAAGCATGTGAGAGCAGGACAATGAATAAAGAAGACCGAAGAAGAGTTGATGCTTTTGAGTTGTGATGTTGGAGAAGAATGCTAAGAGTACCATGGTCTGCTAAAAGAACTAACAAATCTGTCCTGGAAGAACTGCAGCTAGAATGCTCCTTGGAAGTGAGAATGGCCAGACTTCATCTCAACTACTTTGGTCATGTTGTCAGAAGGAACCATTCCCTGGAGAAAGATACCATGCTTGGTAAAGTGGAGGGTCAACGAAAAAGGCGAAAGCCCTCAATGAGATGGATTGACACAGTGGCTGCAAGGATGGGCTCAGGTGTAGCAAGGGTTGTGAGGCTGGCATAAGAGTGGGCAGTGTTTTATTCTGCTGTACATAGGGTCGCTGTGAATCGAAGACGACTCGCCGGTACCTAACAACAACGACATTCTTTTTCTGTTCTAGACTCTCATCTAGGTTACCACATTACATTTAGCTATTATTTGCCCTCAGAGTCCTCTTGACCGTGGCAGTTTCTCAGACTCTGTTATGTTTAATGATCCTTGACAGTTTTGAGGAGTGCTAGTCAGGTGTATTAAGGAGCTCTGGTGGTGCAGTGGTTAAAGCACTTGCTACTAAACAAAAAGTCATTGGTTAGAACGCACCAGCTGTTCCATGGGAGAAAGTTGAGGCAGGCTGCGTCCATAAAGATTCATAGCCTTGGAAACCCTATGGGGTTATTTCTGCTTTGCTCTATAGGGTTGCTATGAGATGACAGTGGATTTAGGTTAGTGTAAGGAGAGCTCAAAGCCTTTTCAGTGATTTGAAATCTGCAGATGCAGCAAGTGAAGGTGATTGTGATGAAGAATTTGTTACCAGTAGAGGTTGGTTCAGTTGTTTCAAAGTGAGGACAAATTTACATAGCATTAAAAGACAAGTTCTTACTGTACTAGTTTGTTTCAGCTCAATATGTAGACTTGTTCACACGTTGCATATAGTTGATAAATCTTTTATATCTTATTCTTTATTTTTCAAGAGTGTTAAAAAAGAAATATATATATATATATGTATATATATATAAATAAAACATTTGCCAGTGTAACACTTTTTACATGTTGACATTGATCATGTTGTACAACCATTACCACACTGATCTTTTCCCAAATTATTTTATCACTATTAGCAGAAAGTAAGTGTTCTCTAAGCAATGACTCTCCCTTTCCCTTCTCTTCCACTTCTGGTACCCACTAATGACCATTGATCTCTTTTCATTTGCCTATTATACATAAAGGAGCTCTTGTAGCGTAGTGCCTAAGGCATTGGACTGCTAACCAGAAGGCTGGCGGTTTAAACCCACCAGCCACTTCTTGGCACATAACAACAACTACATGTATATAAATTAAATCGTACATTATTTGTCGTTTTGTGACTGATTTTAAATCTCTTTTAATATACAAAAATTACCTCTCTATCTTTGTCGTTCATTTATTGAAGAAATTGAGTTGGTCATTTGTTTGCTATTCTTTCTCATATTCTGGATTTTGTTGATTATATTCCCATTAGGTGTATATATTCTGTGCTCTATGTATTTTTTGTAAATTAGTAACTAGATTTAGAGGTGTGTTATATTCTGGGTTCAGTGTGTTTCTGCCAGGTACATAAAAAATAAACCTTTGTCTTTCTACTGTTCCATTGTGCTTTCTTTCTTTTTTCGTATTCCCTATCCTTTCCAAGTAAGTGATCCTTGAAGATATACAGTAATTCTATGCAAATGAATATTTTGAGTTAAAAACTGTACAGTTTATAAATAATAGAAAGTGAAAGAATAGTCTGGCTGCAGAAATACCCATATATGGTGGTCACTTTTGCCAAGGACAGTGATGACATATTTTATGACACGGACAGTCAGTATTAGAATATTAGTCCTATGGTTTTTAATTTTCAACTGTTTCCTTTTTTTCAGTCCAGAAATACGATGATGACTTTTGCTACTGTTAGTATATGCTTAAACCTTAACTTTATTTAGAAATAGAAAAAAGGTTTGAATGATTACAGTAACACATATAATACAGGAAGATAAAACCAAAATAAGTCGGAAAATGAGATGAAGGGAAAAATAAACCAGTCAAACCAAACTTAGTGCCGTGGAGTCGGATCCGACTCCTAGCGACCCCTCCTTGAGTTTCTGAGGTGGTATCGGTGTGGAAGTAGATTGCCCAACCTTCCTTCTGAGGAGTGGCTAGTGGGTTTGTACCTCCACCCTTCTGGTTAGCAGTCAAATGCCTTAGGCACTATTCCACCAGAGCACCTGAAGGTAAAAATAAGTGCAGGAATATAAGATCTAAACAAAATAACAACAAAAAACAAACTCACTGCCATCGAGTTGGATCTGACTCAGAGTGACCCCTCCTTGGGTTTTGGAGGCACTATCTCTATGGAAGTAGATTGCCTAATCTTTCTTCCAAGGAGTGGCTGGTGGGGAGTAAAGTCTATATATTATATATATAAAGTACATAGAACTGGGATAATTGTTAGAGGAGAGGTGCAGATTAGGCTCTGCTTGTAATGGTGATATTCTGTGTTTGTAGTAGTTTGCCAGGACTATTGTAATCTTAGGAGATGAATATATTCCTTTCTATAAGGCTATTTATTTATTTATTTGGTGTTTGTACTCAGTAGTCTCATTGTTATTGGAATGGATTGCCTTTAAGATACGGGTCAGGTTGCTTAGTATTGTGTGTCAGAGCACTTTGGAAAATTGGGTCTCTCATTTTTCTGTTGTGCGTTCTGCAGTCTTAGAGTTTTGATTAGTTTATCATTCTAGATATTTTTTTTTCTCTAATATCCATGCTTTTAGCATGAATGGGCTAATCTTGGCATATTTAGTTTAGAAAAGTTTTATTTGTTAGTAGAATGAATGACTTCAGGAAAGTAAATATAAATTTAAGAACTCTTCAGAGCAGAATACTATTTGTTTATGATCTCAGTAATGTTTGGTACTAACTATGAATTTCACCTAACTTATGTGAACTAAATATTTAAGGTTTGCTAGGGGTTTTCCAGTTGGAAGTGGCAGAAAATCCAACTCAAATCTGGCATAAGCTAAAAAAGAGGTTTTATAATTTGAAAAATTGAGAGGTAGTTCCAGGCTGTCCCTTGTGGTAGCATGATGGTATAGGCAGCTCCAGCTTTCATCCTCTCATATTCTAGCTTACTGGGAAAGAGATATCTTTTCTTGTGGGATTCAATTTAGAATATGCACCCATCCCTGAATCAGTCACTGTTATTTGGACATGTGGCTGAAAAACAAAGGTCCATCATAAACTTAAAGCTGTAGCATTATATTCTTCTATAATCTCCCAATCAGATTTTTGCTCTCCATGTAGACTTTTCTGGATTTTGCATGTTAATTAATCAAATAACCCAATATTAAATATTTATTGAGCTCCTACTCTGTACAGGGAGGAGCCCTGGTGGCACAGTGGTTAAGCACTTGCTTGTTAACAGGAAGATCAGTGGTTTGAACCCAGTAGTGTCTCAGCAAAAAGATGTGGCAGTCTGCTATGAGATGACAATGTGTTTGGTTTGGTTTACTGTGTACAAGCACTGTTAAGGACCTGAAAACGTTAAATTGTATATTGGTAATTTGCCTTACCAATTGCCTGTATATTGCTTTATTTCTTACAAGTTACTTTGGAAATAAAACACCCAATTAAGACAAGTAAATACAATTTTACAAGACAACTTATTACTTTTAAGTTTATTTCTGGGATTTTTAGACCAATTTTTAGTTTTTGAATTTGATTATTTTATAATTAAGTACAAGCTGCCCTGTCAGCCATTCTCCCCAACCTCTTAATCTTGATGTTTCTATTGCTTCCCTGTTGTTGTTGTTGTTGTTATGTGCCGTCGAGTCGGATTGCTTCCCTACAGACTTTTAATTCATCAATTTAAAGAAGTATGGATTGTGGATTTTTTTTTTCTTTCAAATGCACTAAGAATGTCCCCATGAGATTTGTCTGTGACCCTCCTTTCAGTTTTGTAGTTTGCCAGAGTTTATGAAATAATTATTATCATGATGACATCTATTTTTGTGCTTTGTAGAACATTTTGACTAATAGCCTGTATCCAAATCATTCATAAAGTTTAAATAAATAGTGGCATCGAACAGGGCGGTATCGCTATGGAAGTAGATTGTCCAACCTTCCTTCTGAGGAGTGGTTGGTGGGTTTGAACTGCCAGCTTTTTGGTTAGCAGTCAAATGCCTTAGGCACTATGCCACTAGAGCTCCCGATGAGCAGTCTACTATGTCTTAAATTGATATTGGGCCTTTTACATCACAGTTTCATTAAATCTTTTGTGTATTGTATTGTACCCTTATTTGCATCTATATGTGCAAAAAAGAGTCTGTAAACATATAGGTTGACTTTATTGTAGTGTGTGTTCAGCAGTAATTATCTACTGTTGACTAAAGATGCTTTCAGGTAGGTACATATTAAAAGCACCATATGAGAGATTAGAGGAACTGGGATTTAAAAAATGAAAAAACATGGACATAATGGTCTGTAAGTTCCTTTTCAGCTTCAGAATTCAGTGAAATCTCTGGTTTCAAGTGGTGAAAACTACCCTTACCCAGAGCCTAGAGGAGACGGTAAATATGAAGGGAAGCAAAGACATCCTTACTGTATGCAACAAGCAGCAGGAATCCCTTACTAAAGCAGTCCTAACTCCTGGCCAAATACAAATCCATTTGTTCTTAGAGCTCAGTGGACTGACTGTAAGGCATATAGCTTCATTCTCATTTGAGACCAAGGTCAGCTTAGGATACAGAAAACAAAAAGTTCACTATAAATTTAATTAAAGAATGCATAAAGTGTATTACAAATTTAGTTAAGGACTGAGAAAATGTGACTCTGTCTAGAAGCGTTGACAAACACTTTTTGTGTACTTCCTTACCTAATGAGACAAAGTTTTGATTATCACTGTTTTCTAAATGTCTTTCTTTATAAAATTTTAAACATTAGGCATAAAAATATGTTTATTTAGGATAGGGACTGGTTATGTCTCTGAAAAATATGTAGTCAAGAAATGAGCAGTATTTAGAAAATAGTACAGGGCTTAAACGTTCAAATAAGTTTGAATCCAGAAGGTCTCTTTCTTTCTTTCTTTTTTTTTTGTGATTTGGGTGAAAATTTACAGAGCAAATTCACTTTCCATACAGCTGTTCACATATACTTTGTCTCATGACATTGCCCACAATTTACCACAGTGCAACAGCTCCCCTCCCACTTCCCCTCGATAGTTACCTCTTCCCTGTGTCCATCCCTCTATGTACTCCTGACCCCTGAGCTGTCTCCCTGTGCATAAGCAGCCCTTCTTTCTACCATGATTGTTCTCTCCAAGGAGTTTATCTGCCTCAGGTAAGTGTTCAGCTCATATGTCTTTTGTTTGGCTGGAAGCCACAGGTGTGGGCTCAATTCCAGACCTGAAGGGCAGCTAGGGAGCATAGTCTCAGTGGTTACACCAGATTCTATCAGACCAGCAAACCTGGTCTCCTCCCCCCGCCTTTTTTTTTTTTTCTCCAAATGATTTTGAGTTTTGTTCCACATTGTTCTCACACTCTATCCAGGATATCCTACATAGATCCCCTTCCAAGTGGTTGACAGTGGTAGCCGGGCACCATCTAGTTCTTCTGTTCTCATAGTTGTATAGGCTGCAGATCAGATGGTATAACAGTCGCTAGGACTAATTGTTTCCATAAATCTTTGAGTTTCTTAATTATTCTTTGCTCTAGACAAGGAGAGACCCATCGTTGCACCTAGATGGCAGCTTGCAAGCTTTTAAGATTCCAGTCGTTACTTGCCAAAGTAGGAGGTGGAACAGTGTTTTGTGTAGTATGTTATGCCAGTTGAGCTTGATGTCCTCTGTGACTATGGTCCCAAGCCCACAGATTCAACTACTCAGTCCCTCTGGGTAGCTGGCTATGACAAAGCAGTGACTACAACCTTGCCTCTCGTCAGCTCTACTATACACCTGGGAATTCAAATCATACACATAAATTGATAGGACCATTGTCTGCCAGTGCTATACATATTCTTAGGTACACTCCCTGCTTCATAGACATATCTGTATACCCATCTATCCACCTGTATACCCATGTTTGCCTTCAGAGACAATGCAGTACTGTATGTGCAAAAGGGTTCATCTTTGTTGTCTGTACCTCCCATGTACCTCTCTTATGACTTTCTCTTCCTCAACGCCACCATATTGATCACTCACATTTGGTACATTGCCATCCTCTTCACCCAAATCAGTACTCAGCTCTATCTAACAGTGTTCACTCCCCTCCTCTCCCACCCCTGGTAACCAACAAAGAAAATTTCTTTCCACAGATAAATCTCTCCTTGACTTTTACAATAACAGACTAATATAATATTTGTCCTTTTGTGATTAACTTATTTCACTCAGCATAATGTCCTCTAAGGAG
>NW_006921649.1:12104019-12125580 GCF_000298275.1 Orycteropus afer afer | reverse complement strand
GAGAGTGCTGTCTCTTTGAATATCCAAAATAGTCAAGCCACTTTTTAAACCTACAAAATGGCGGCGCCCTGCAGACCAGCAAAAGTCCACAGCTCAGCCCGCCTTTCTCTTCACCTTCTCTGTTTGTTCCCCAGCCACCGTCCACAGTCTTTTGTGCAGTCCCTGGCTAGCAGGGTGATTTTCAGGTTAATTTTTAGGTCTTACCACCACTCGGGTATCTCCAAGCCTTGTCGTCTGTGCTGTCCGGGTTGCTCAGGCCAGTGCCAGACTGCAGCTCCGTGTATCTCCTTTTTTGGTATTTTCATGCAAATTCTTCTGCTAGTTGGGGTTTAGTCCACTTTTGTTTCCTTCCCTTCAGTGCTCAGGGGTCCAAGATTATCTTCTGTGTCTGTGTTAATTGGTTTCCCTTTTCTTTGTTGAAGAGCATCTGTGCAGTCCTTCTGCCTAGTCCACCATCTTGCTGGAACTCTAGATATTTTCTAATGAAACTTTTTTGGCTTGTCTGGATACCTGAGGGACTGGGAAGGGATGTTCCTGTTTCTGGGTGGTAAAGAAGCAGAAGTTGGACTAAAGATGGTGGCAAGGGCTCTGGTATACATGAGAGCAGAAGTCTTAGTTTTCAGATGATGTCACAAAAAGATAGAGTGGGTTTTTAGTTCTCCCTCATGGAAGTTCTCTCAGTTATCATCCACTATGGATCATGGATTGTCAGACATTTAGAAGTAGTAGCTTGATAAGACAGAACACCATTACTTAAGAGCTTTTTGCTTGTGTGCCCCCAGTTAGCTATCTGAAAGCCATGGGCATTGGAATGAGTTTAGACTTGTGTCTTTGTCACCTCAGTGAGCAGCTAGACTCTAACAGCCAACTTAACCTGGCATACTTTCCAACTTCATTGAAGGACAGTGGCCTAGAACCAAGGAGCTAGTTGACTGGAGTCTCAAGTAACAGAGGAATGCCAATGTGGAAATGCCAAATGCCAGTTACTCAGTTTTGAAGTGGCCTGGAAGGAAAGAATGGAGCCCTGGTGATGCAGTGGTTAAAGCATTTGGCTGCCAACTGAAACAGCAGTGGTTTGAAGCTGTCACCTGCTCCTCCGGTGAAAGATGTGACAGTCTACTATTACAAAGATGTACAGCCTTGGAAACCCTCTGGGGCAGTTCTACTCTATCCTATAGAGTTGATATGAGTAGGAATTGACTCCACAACAGTGGGGTTTTTGGGTTTGGTTTTAGGATTGAGAAGTTTTTGTGCTGTATTGCCAGTTGTATGTTGACTGCATCTGAAAAAAAATATGGTAGACAGCAAAACAAGGAATTAAAAAAAACACTTGTATTTAATTCTGGATATTTTATGTGTTTATCGTTATTAAATAAAAATGGGAAAATGGGATATAATGTAAGTCCTGACTTACTTGCAGCCTTCATTCACTTAAAGTTGCTTGAATTCTTTCTGTGTATTGTAAATTTCTTTCTGTATATTGTAAACTTCTTTCTGTGTCAATGAATATACTTCTACAACATGATTTTCATTTGGTGACCACATAATCTGTTTTATGGATAATCCATAATTTATTATATATAAATACAATAATCCCTGTTATTGGGCATATTTTTCCTTTGTGCTTATGAGCAGTGATGTGATGAACATCTTTCTGGATATATTTTTGGGCATATCTTTGTTTTTCCTTAATTTCCTACAAGTGAAATTGCTGAGTCAAGTGCACATTTCTCAAGGCTTTGAATATATACTGCGAAGTTGCAACCCAGAGCAGTTATACCAGTTATACTCCAGTCACCAGTGTAGATGAGTGACAAGCACATAATACATGAAAATAAAGCAGGGGAACTTACTGCTTTGGGGAGTTTAATGCCAAGCAAAGAAAGTAACAAGCAGTACATAGTTTAGGGAAGAGAGCGGGCATTTTGAAATTAGATAGAATTGAAGTTTTGCAGTTTTTCTTCTCTGGCAAATTACTCAGTTTCTTCTTCTGTAAAATTAAAATAATGCCTATTTATCCAGATCTATTGTGAGAATTAATGAGAACATGATAACTGTGAAGCTGCTAGTATAGTGGCTGGCAAGTATAGGCACTCAAGAGATATCAGTTTACATTCCCCTCCAAGTTTATCCTTTTTTGGGGGAGGGGGCGGGGCAGGTAAATTTAGATATAATTTATTCATTTTATCGAAAATGAGATTAAATTTACAGTTTAGTGTTCTTCACTATTCCTGAAGAACATTCCTAATTGAACCACAGCTGCCAACTGACAAAAGGCCTCTCACTAACTGCTGTCGAGTTGTTTTCCGACTCATAGTGACCTCCTCCTTGGGTTTCCGAGGTGGTATCTCTACGGAAGTAGATTGCCCAGTCTTTCTTCCGAGGAGTGGCTGGTGGGTTTGAACTGCTAGTCTTCTGGTTACCAGTCAAATGCCTTAGGCACTATGCCACCAGAGCTCCCGACAAAAGGCCAGATATACCTAATTTAAATTCTCACCAGGCTCTGGATTTGTCAATCTTGGATAAACCCTGTTGGAGTTGGGTTCAGACTGATCTGACCTGCAGCTTGCTGTGGGAATCTGTTTCTCCTTGGCAACTGAATCTCAGACTGGTCCTAGTAGACTGAAAACCCATGTGGCTCTGCCGGAAATAGATTATTTTGTTACATCCTGTTCTTTTATTATGCTGCTTAGAATAGAAATTCCACTTCCCCCCTCTTACATCTAATTCTTCCCCTTGCTGGCTTCTGTAAGAGCTCTGAAAAACCTGGTAACATTTTGAAATTACATGTGGTAGTTGTGAAGTGGATCAAGGGTGATTCTTGCCAGTCCCACATCTCCTCAGGGATAAGCTATTAGCATTTTGATGTTCACTGATGTTTCTGAGGATCACTAGATAATATTTGTCTTTCTGCTACTTAGCATTTTAATCTAGTGATTTTCAAGATGGACTCAAATTAATTTTGGGGAAAATTTGTTTTTAATAACTTCAAAATTTCAAGTAGATAATTAAAATAATTAGGAGCTCTGGTAGCATAGTGGCTAAAGCACTTAACTGCTAACCAGAAGGCTGGCGGTTCAAACCCACCAGCCACTCCTCGGAAGGAAGGTTGGGCAATCCTACTTCCGTAGTGATACTGCCTCGGAAACCCAAGGAGGGGTCGCTATGAGTCGGGGCCGACTCGACGGCACATAACAACAACAACAACAACAACAACAATTAAAATAAAGACTCATTTAAAATTACTCAAGGTAGTATTAAAGTATACACAAGCACTAAATATATTTTGGAGAAAAATCAGAAAATATGGGTGAATAAAATATTAAAAAGGAAAATTAGCTTTTATCTCCCCCTGCTAGAGATGATCATGAAGATCCATTTTAATTTAGTTAGCTTTTGGTTCTGGTATCTCAGATAATCATTCAAGCTGAGATAATTTTCTGGATATTAAGAAAAAAATTATTATAGGAGGAGTAAGGAAAGTTTGGGTTTTGACTTTGAATTCTGATTCCACTACTGTTTGGCCGTGTTTTAATCTCCAAAACTTGGCAGATACTACATTGCAGTTTTCCTCATTATATTCTCATCTCTCTTTTTCTCTCCCCTTCCTGCTTCTTCCTTCTCCCTATCCGCTTTTCTTTCCTTAACAGTAATTCTGCCTGAAAATACCCTGAGCTGTATTATCTTTGACTAATAAATATTAATTGTAAAATACAGTTGCTAAGAAAGTATCAAGGAGTCTGGTAGCATAGTGCCTAAGGCAGTTGACTGCTAACCAGAAGGCTGGCGGTTCAAACCCACCAGCCACTCCTGGAGAGGAAGATTGGGCAATCTACTTTTGTAGTGATACTGCCTCGGGAACCCAAGGAGGGGTCGCTGTGAGTCAGGTTGGACTCATAACAACAACAACAACAACAAGAAAGTATCAACTTTCTAGGTTGTATGTCATGTTTATTGTCATTCTGTTATGATAAGATACCATTATAAGGAAAAGAAAGTCTTTTAGAGGATCAATATTCAGTTCTTTAAAAGGCTTTGGAAAATACCTTTAAATTGTGAATTAGCTTTTATTCTTCAACCTGATTATTATATTACAGTGATTCTTGGTTTTAAAAATAATGCAGTTATTTGAGTGAAAGCATGCTATTGTTAGGTTACCATCAAACATTTTAACAGCAGGATCTTAGGTTCTGAATCATAGAAGCCTTTTCTAAAGCTGTGTGGCCCTGTTTTCATTACATTTCTTGAGAAACAACAGTCAGAGAAATCAAGTACAATTGGATAGTTCCTAATTTGGACTGACTTGTTACATGCTTGCTTTATTTGCCTTGAGGTGAGGGCAGATTCCCACCATCCCATTCAGGAACTCTGTAGGTTTACTTAGAGAGCTGGGGCTGTATACTCTCTCTGAGCTCACATGGTGGAATGAGTGTTACCACCAAATAGTTACTAAAAAATGAATCTTTTATTCCACTCCTTTTGTATCTAGTAGCCCTTGCTTCTTTATCCTGAAGTGCTTTGTTTTATATACCATAAGTAGACCATGGTTGAAATTTGATGGGGAAAATAAAGCCTTAGACTGATTATGAAACTTAATTGGCTTTTGACTTGTACTTCCAAAGTTAAATGCTGGCCCTTGTGCCTTTGTAGTGAAACTGAAAGAAATTTGCCTTGGTTGTAAAACAAATATGAGACAAACTCCTGGAGGTTCTCTTTCTCACTTGTTTTCAAGTTATGCTTCAGTCTAGCTGCCAGAGGGTCATACCTGTGCTTAAAAACAGTTAAAACCTTTAGCAGTGGTTGGAATATTAAAATTTTTGATCTTTCATTTGAAGGGATTTAAAGATTCAAAACTGTATCAGTCTTCATGAATAAGAAAATTTCACAGTATCTGTAAAGACGTTCATGGTTTGTATACTGTTTACTTCCACCCTTTATCATTGATTTACTGTTGAGCAGACTTCTCTCTTAACCTTGCTGTGACATTCATTTTCCATGTGTTCTAGAAAACTTGGGATTTTTCTTTGATACTAACTTGAATTGGTTTGCCCCAGGTGGCAGGCATCTGGCAGCCTGAACAGGTAGGGTGGGTGGGAGACAACCCTCAGGTTGTAGGGAGGAGCTGCAGACAGGGTCAGAGGCTGGAACAGGTAAGGCGGGCAGAGGACAGCCCCCACTTGGCAGGGAACAGCACAGACAGGGCTGGCAGGAACAGGTAGGGGGTGGCTCAGGAAGTGAGTAGAGCGGTTAGAACAGCTAAAGGAGACAAACTTGTCAGTTGGTTTGTTGTACTGTGGTGGCTTGCTTGTTGCTGTGAGGCTGGAGGCTGTGCTAGCAGATTTACTCATGGTGGACAGAATTCAGTGAAGCTTCCAGACTGAGGCAGACTTGGAAGAAGGAAGAGGCCATCCACTTCTCAAAGAATTGGCAAGTGAAAAACCTTATGAATAGTAGTGAAACACTGTCTGATGTATTACTGGAAAACTTTATGAATGGCCCTGAAACATTGTCCGATACAGTGCCAGAAGATGAACCCCTCAGGTCAGAAGGCACTCAAAATATGACTGGGAAAGAGCTGTCTCATCATAGTAGAGCCTACCTTAACGATATGGATAACGTAGAGTTTTCGAGGCCTCCATTTGGTGAAGTGGCATGACTCAATATGAGAAAAAACAGCTGCAAACATCCATTGATAATCAGAACATAGAATGTACAAAGTATGAATCTAGGAAGATTGGAAGTTGTTAAAAATGAAATGGAACTCATAAAGATTGATATCCTAGACATTGGTGAGCTGAAATGGACTGGTTTTGGCTATTTTGAATCAGATAACCATATGATCTACTATGCTAGGAATGACAAATTGAAGAGGAATGGCGTGGCGTTCATCATCACAACGAATGTTTGAAGATCTGTCCTGAAGTGCAGTGCTGTCCAAAACTAAAACCAAACTCAGTGCTGTCGAGTTGGATCTACAGTGACCCCTCCTTGGGATTCCGAGGCGTTATCACTACAGAAGTAGATCGCCCAGTCTTCCTTCTGAGGAGTGGCTGGTGGGTTTGAACCATCAGCCTTCTGATTGGCAGTCCGATGCCTTAGGCACTAGCCTACCAGAGCTTCTACAATGCTGTCAGTGAAATTGATGGCAATTAAAACAAGTCTGCGAGAGCCAAAATATGACCTTCAATATATCCCTCCTCAGTTTAGAAACCATTTAAAGAATAGATTTGATGCATTGAACACCAGTGACCGAAAACCAGAGGAATTGTGGGATGACATCAAGAAATCATCCATGAAGAAAGCAAAAGATCATTAAAAAGACAGGAAAGGAAGAAAAGACCAAAGTGGACGTCAAAAGAGACTCTGAAACTTGCCCTTGAACAGAGAGTAGCTAAAATAAATGGAAGAAATGACAAGATAAAAGAGCTAAACAGAAGATTTCAAAGAAAAGTTCAAGAAGACAAAGTCAGTTATTAAAAGGAAATGTTCAAAGACATGGAGTTGGAAAGCCAAAAGGGAAGAACACGCTTGGCATTTCTAAAGCTGAAAGAACTGAAGAGGAAATTTAAGCCTTGATTAAATTTTGGAAGATTCTGTGGACAATATATTGAATGGTGCAGGAAACATCAAAAGAAGATGGAAGGAGTACACAGAGTCACTGTACCAAAAGGAATTAGTTGATGTTCATGCATTTCAGGATGTGGCATATGATAAAAAATCAATGGTATTGAAGGAAGAAGTCGAAGCAGCACAGAGGGAAGTGGCGAGAAAACAAGGCTCCAGGAATATCTACTGAGATGTTTCAATAAATGGATGCAACACTAGAGGCACTCACTTGGCTATGCCAAGAGATTTGGAAGAAAACTACCTGGCCAACTGACTGGAAAAGATCCATCTTTGTACCCGTTCAAAAAAAAAGGTGATCCCACAGAAGGTGAAAATTACTGAACAATATCATTAGTATTCCACGCAAGTAAAATCTTACTGAAGGTAATTAAAAAACAGTCACAGCAGTATATTGACAGAGAAGTTCCAGAAATGCAAGCTGGATTCAGAGGAGGACGTGGAATGAGGGATATCATTGCTGATGTCAGATGGATCTTGGCTCAAAGCAAGGAATACCAGAAAGATGTTTACTTATGTCTTATTGATTATGCAAAGGCATTCATTTTGTGTGGATCATAACAAATTATGGATAACATTGAGAAGAATGGGAGTTCCAGAACACTTAGTTGTGCTCATGAGGAACTTGTACATGGACCAGGAGGCTGTCATTTGAACAGAACAAGGGGACATTGCATGGTTTAAAATCAAGAAGGGAGTACGTCAGGGTTGTATCCTTTCACTCTACTTACTCAATCTGTATGCTGAACAAATAAATCTAAGAAGGTGGACTATACATGGCATCAGGATTGGCGGAAGAATCATTTACAACCAGCGTTTTGCAAATGACACAACTTTGCTCACTGAAAGTGAGGATGACTTGAAACGCTTATTGATGAAGATTGAAGACTACAGTCTGCAGTATGGATTACACCTCAATATAAAGAAAAAAATCCTCACAGTGGGACCAATAAGCAGCATCATGGTAAATGGAGAAAAGACTGTAGTTGCCAAAGACTTCATATTACTTGGTTCTGCAGTCAGCACCAGTGGAAGCAGCAGTCAGGATATCAGATGTCATATAGCATTGGGCAAATCTGCTGCAAAGGACCTCTTTCAAGTGCTGAAGAGCAGAGATGTTTCCTTGAAGACCAAGGTGTGCTTGACGCAAGCTATGGTATTTTCAGTCACCTCATATGCATGTGAGGTCTGGACAGTGAAAAAGGAAGACCAAAGAAGTCTGCTTTTGTACAGCATGTACAGCAGAACGAAACAATGCCCAGTCCTGTGCCAGCCCCATGATCTTTGCTATACCTGAGCCTATCATTGCAGCCACTGTGTCAATCCATCTCATTGAGGGCCTTCCCCTTTATGGTTGTCACTCCACTTTGCCAAGCATATCCTTCTCCAGGGAATGTTCCTTCTGATAACATGACCAAAGTAGGTGCTTTTGAGTTGTGTTGGCAAAGAATGCTGAAAGTACCATGGACTGCTAAAAGAACCAACAAATCTGTCCTGGACAAAGTGCAGCCGGAATGCTCCTTGGAAGTGAGAATGGCCGGACTTCATTTCACGACACATAACAAAAACAATATGCTATTTATTCTGCCTGGAAGTTTTTCTCTCTCTTTTTCTCCTGACTGCCACCTACTCATTATTCATGGCTTTTGTCTTCGTTTTCATGTGGTGTGGGTTAAGTCTCTTTGCGTGTGCGCGTGCTTGTGTGTGTATTTGCATCACACATTCTCAAGATTTCTTCCTATGAGCTCCTGGAGCATAGATAGTAAGTCTATTTTAATTTTCTAATTGCTTTTCTATCTCCAGATGCAAATTCGGGTAAGTTTTTTGTTGAATGGAACAGGGTACTTAAACTTCTCAACTCAGTTACCTCAGTGCATGATGTGATAGGAATTAGAAGAGGCTGGTAATAATTCTGTGGGAGCTGCTTTAAAGAAAAAAAAAATTGAGGGGTTTGTAGAAAACCTGTAATAAGGCGGATTTCTAAGTCAGATTGACATTAGAAAAATGGTTAACATAAAGTATCGGTTTTGCGTAGCTTTTTTTTTTCCTATTGCTAACCGTCTTTAATTTTTTTTCTTTAAATTTTAGTTATTTTGTTTTTGAGAATATATACAACAAAACACACACCAGTTCAACAGTTTTTACATGTACAGTTTAGTGACATTGATTATATTCCTCAAGTTGTGGGGGGACCATTCTCACCTTCCTTTTCTGAGTTGTGTCACGTTCATTAACATAAACTCACTGCCCCTTATGGTTCCTGTCTAATCCTTTGAGTTGCTGTTGTCAATTTGATTCCATATAGATGGTACTTAAGAGAATATAATGCTCAAGTCAGACCTTCTTTATTAGTTAAGTTAAACTATTGTTTGGTTTTAAGAAGACTTTAGGGAAATTTTTGATCTAAGGTTTAAGGATTATCTCATGGCAATAGTTTTCAGGGATACAGCCAGTTACCATGACTCCAGAGAGTCTAGAATTTGGGAGAATTTGAAATTCTGTTCTACATTTCCCTCCTTTTGATAAGGATTCTTCTGTGGAATCATCGATCTTTTAAAATGTTCATAGTGGCAGCCAAGCACCATCCATTTCTTCTGGTCTCATGGCAAAGGAAGCAGTTGTTCATGGAGGACATTAGTCACACATTCCATATCCTCCTCCTTTTCCTGCCTGTTCTTTATCTGTTCTTCAAGGTGACTAGAGACCAGTTGTTGTTCCTTGGATCGCTGCTTGCAAACTTGGATGGTAGAATCTTCTGAGTAGATTTAAAAAGAATTACCTCTTTTGAGAAGAATTAGAGTGGGAGATTATTCAAAATAATTCCACCTAAAAACAGAAGTTAGTTTATGTGGGTTCTTCTTTAAACCAGACAGAAGACAAGATGCCTGCAACCGTGTTTTCCTTTTGACTTGAGATTCCTTGTATCTATTAAGAAGAGAGCCTAGGATTTTTCTTTCCTTTTTCTATTAATAACTTTTTGCTTTTGAAAAATGCCAGAAACTGTTGTTGTTCTTGTCTTTATTGAATTAAGTTTCTCAGTGTATTGGCCCTGATTTAATTTTGATTGTAGATATGACAAAATTTATAAACATTTACTATGAGCTTCCTTGGCTAATGTTACTTTCCTTGGCTTTCAGATCTACTCGTATAATCAATCTAATTGGCTATTTGCTGTTAATATCAGAATCTAATGTGAATTATTTCTTACAATCTTAAATGAGAATGCTGGTCATTATAAGTAGCTAAATGGTAAATTATAACAAACATATGTTGGAGTTTGTCTGTCCCCAAAAGGCTTCTCTTATGTATCCCCATTGTACTCCTCCTGGTTTTCTCTTGAGCTCAAAGTAGAAGTCTCAAGAGGAAAGAGGCTAAAGTTATATAGCTGTTAGCTTAATTAGTAGATAAATATTTGTCGAAATTAGTAAATTGAGTTATTCAGACATATTTTAACAATGTTCTACAAACTTAAACATAGAACACTGTTAGCTTTAAAAAAGAGAGACAATAGTCTTCATTATCCTAGCTCCATCCCAGTACTTGCTTAATCACTCTGTGACTTTGGACAAGTAAATTACTTCATCTCTTTGAGCCTTCATTTCTTCTTTGGACTGCTGGGAGAGTAAAGTAATACCTATTGTAAGGATTATTGTGAAAATCAGATACCAGTGTAAAGTATTTAGTTTATAGCGTAATGCTGACACCTTGTTGTTGTTGTTGTTATTTGCCGTCGAGTCGGCCCCGACTCATAGCGACCCCTCCTTGGGTTTCCGAGGCAGTTATCACTACGGAAGTAGGATTGGCCAACCTTCCTTCCGAGGAGTGGCTGGTGGGTTTGAACCGCCAGCCTCCTGGTTAGCAGTCAAGTGCCTTAGGCACTATGCTACCAGAGCTCCCAATGCTGACACCTAGTAGATCCTTAATAATATTCTCTATATCCTATGCCTTAGGCACTAAGCCGCCAGAGCTTCCTTACATCCTACAATATCTTCCATAGATATTATAAAGATAAATTCTTGGAAATTGTACCCTCAGAATGTAAATTTAAACATTGGATCCTTATTATACAAGTTCAATATCAAGCTTTAAAAAAACACTTGTAATAAATGATTAATATTTGGAAATTAATAATTTGAAGGTTTTCTTTATGTTTTTTGTTTTCCATATTTTTATAGGTATTTGTTATATCTGATGGTTGGGAAAATAATTATTTTTCTTCTTTGGGCTTTAGTTTCTTCTAAAATCAGGGGTGGAGGCTGGACTAACTTGTCTTTAAGGTTCTTTTCAGTTTTTACACTGATTCTTTGCTTTCTAGAATGTGGATTTTTTTTTTTTTTTTTAAGTTTTAGATCCAAAATTATTAGCAGAATTTACTCAAAGTACAGTACATGATGCCTCTATGGTTTTTACCCTGTGAGGCAAATAAATATTAAACCTTGCAGAAGAAAGCTGTTTTTACTGAATAAATGAAAACCAATTTGCAGGTGAACTTTGGTGTTAATTTGGTATTGGTTGGTGAATGCAGATATAATCCTTAAACTCCATTCTTGAATCTGAATGATTTGGACAACTACAAAGATTCAAAAAGAAGAAACATTAAGCCATGAAAGTGTCGCAATTTATTTAAATTAAATAATTAATTGTGTTAGACTGGGTTCTCTAGAGAAACAAAAACCAGCAAAGCTTATATATATATATATATATATATATATATAGAGAGAGAGAGAGAGAGAGAAATTTATTTTAGGAAAATGGCTCACAAAAGTATAGAAGCCGGCAAGTCCAAAGTCCCTGGAGGAAACGTTGGGCTGGAGGCAGCCTTAGCTTCTGCAACCGCAGGGGGCTGAGAAGCTCAAGGCTGGCAGGCAGTACACTGGCTGTTAACTCCAATGAAAGACGAATCCAAGATCTCCAGGCCGAACAGTGGGCTGCTCACTCACGGAAAGTTGTAGGCAGCACACCAGAGTCCCGATCCACAGAAGAATGTCTCTCTTCTCAGGATGTCCCTGGATATCCTGGAAGTAGGCCACACCCCTAGGAAAACTCCACTTGGAAAGATTGGCCACTGAGAACACAGTCATCCAGTCCCATCATGGGAACAACCACACAGAACTGGGGTCCAGCCAAGTTGACACACAGCTCCAACCATCACATTAATTTAATAAAATATGTAAAGCATCTTGAGTCTTTCATTGTCCATCCACTTCTGATACATGCTGATATAAGTATTCTTTTAATAAACACATAATAGATTATCTCTGCATATAGAGTTTGTTGTAGTAGAAAGAAAATAAGTTTATTTAGAGTCACGTAAGATTAACTTATCTGGTCCTAGTTCTGGCATCAGTTAGCCTTTGTTTCCTCACACCTTGGACAAGTTGTTATTTTAAAAATCCAAGCTTTTCTTTCCTGATCCTTGGTTTCCTTATATGTAAAATGGGAATAAAACCTATCGTTAGGTGTTATGAGTTTTTGAGTGGCACAAATGGTTAAGCTCTTGGCTACGAACCAAATGGTTGGTGATTGGAATCTACCCAGTGGTGCCTTGGAAGACAGGCCTATCAGTGTACTTCTGAAAGACCACAGTCATTGAAAACCCAGAGCACAGTCCTACTCTGACGCATGTGGTGTTGCCATGAGTTGGAATCGACTTGATGGAAAGTGATTTTCAAGTGTTAACTGTGAGGGTTTATTATGTTTAGCACATAACAGGAGCTCATTAGCAGCTATTCATATTATACAAACATTTATTTAGCATCTTCTGTGCTTGGCCTTCTCTGTAAGTGTTGGGATGACAAAATACATATGCCTGGAGTATTGTTGATACACTTATACTATATTGGCTATGATAAGCTTTGGAATAAAGGCACAGATTGGAAATATATGGCATTTTCATTGATACCAGAAAGTGGCTCAGTTTATTATTCTGTTGGGTTCTTCTGATTATGTATTCTTTAACTGATTTTTCTAAATAATCAATGTTCTAGTTACATTATACATATGATACAACTAGTTAAGTGGGAGATGCTGGATTATAACTTAAGTCTGTCTGATTTCAAGCAAAGATGTCTTTTTAAATATTATGGTGGGTGTGACTATCGGATTTAACCCACAAACCAGAACACTTTTTTTTTAAGTTTTATTGTGATTTAGGTGAAAGGTTCCAGAGCAAATTCATCTTCCATACAGCAGTTCACATACACTTTGTTTCAACACTGACGGCAATCTCCCACAATGCAACAGCTCTCCTCCCACTTCCTCTCCATAGCCACCTCCTCCCTGTGTCTTTCCCTCCTATGCACCAACCCCCAGCTGCTTTCCTGTGCATACACAGCCCTTCTGTTCTCTCATGATTGATCTCTCCAAGGAGTGTATCTGCCTAGTTAAATGTTCAGCTTATGTGTCTGATTTTTGATTGGCTGGAAGCCACAGGAGTGGGTTCAATTCCAAACCTGAAGGGCAGCTAGGTACCATAGTCTCTCAGGGCTTCCACCAGGTTCTATCAGACCAGCAAACTTGGTTGCCCCCCCTCCCCCACCTTTTTTTTTAATGATTTTGAGTTTTGTTCTACATTGTTCTCCCAGTCTATCCAGGATCCTCCTAGATAGCAAACCAGAACACTTTTGAGAGTGAAAGTTATGCTGGGACAAGAACAAACATGGACTGTCCCATACAAATGAGGATGTTTGGTCATCCTAATTATAGCTAGAGTGAATAGGAAGCTTATATGGTCAGGTCTAAGACTCCTGGAGTATTTTGGTTGAAACCAAACACCCACTTTAAGTGTTTTTTTGCAAGATTATTTGCTAAGATCTTAGATCTGCAAAAGTACTTTTTGGATACAATGAATAATCTAATGGTTATTAAATACTATCCATAATGTATATATTCATTTTTATATTTGTCTTAATTTTCTTTAAACCAGCAAACTTTTAAAAGAGGATGGAAAAAGATAAATGAAATAAGTTTTTAAGTTTTAGTAATGTGGATGAACTTTGTAAACAAAGTCCACAGTGAAAATCATGCCATTATAAAGTTTTTTTTGGGGGGAGGGGGAAGGCAAAGGTGTGTTTGTGTTAATCAGCTTTTATTTGCCTTTATCTTTCAATCTATCACTCATCTTTCTTGTTCATTTTGCCTTATGTTTCTAGGTCTCCTGTGACTTTAGGGAAGTATAGAACTGTATTCATATGATAAAAGTTGGAGTAATCAGAGTTTTTGCAACAGAGGCATCATAGTCTTGTGGAAACAACATGAGTTTTGGTAGCAGGCAAATCAGAGTTTGAATTCTGGTTCTGCCCTTACTTGCTGGGTGTCCTTGAGTAAAAATCACTTATCCTGTGAGCTCAGTTTCCTTACACTATAGAGAATACATGTGCCTGGCACATAGTAGGTTCTTAATTAATAATGACAATTATGATTGTATGAAATAGTCCAGAAACCATTACTTTTATGAAGTTATAATCACAGTCTCACTACTATCTTGTTTTGCCCTCAAACGTTCACAGTTCCCTTTAATGGTTTTTCATTTAAACATTCTTTCTCTCTCCCTCTTGATATTCTGTCCACTATCTTAGAAATTAGTGGTTGGCAACAGAAACTTCCTTTCCAGAGGACAGAAAGTGGGCCCCTCGCCAAAGGTTTCTGTGGCTGTTATCTAGGACTGTCCCTGACCTCCAAACTGCCAAGGATGCATACCCTTGCCCCAACTAACCTTCAAGTTGCCTGTGTAAGGAGTTATTTGTTGCGGCCTCTAACTGCTTCTTCTCTTCCTTCCTTTTTGTCATCCTGCAGTGTTCTGTGCCAAGGTCTTTGTGGCTAGGCTGCGCCAACCTGGTAGAGAGCATGTGCGCACTGAGTTGCCTGCAGAGCATGCCCAGTGTCAGATGTCTCCAGGTGCCTCTCTTCTTTCTTGTTGTAAATGTGTTTTTTACGTATGCCATGAACATTTGTTGAAACTTGCAGTAGTGTGTTTAATCCAATGTTAAGTCTGCTAAATGTTCTGTGTAACCCTCTGCTTTCCTCCAGCCTGGGTGCCCCACATGGAGGAGTTAGTACCAAGTGAAGCCTTTCTGAGCAAAATAGATCTTTGGCTGGGCCCTATCCCCCCTCTTTTCTGCTCCTGCTCCCCCTCCCCCCCAAGTTGTGATTCTCATGTTTAATAGTGGTGTATGTACCAAAAAAACCTGACATACTCTATTTGGCTACCTTTAACAGTTCTTTGTTGAGTTGGGAGGGTTTCATAATTGAAGTGATGATTTTTCTATTTTGAAACTCATCCTTTCGGCTTGTTTTCTCTTCTCTCTTCAAAAAGAGGGGAGGGAATCACTAATGGTATAAAAGCCTCAAATTGAAGTTTGTAAAGGTCACGGCTTAATGCTGCCAATAACAGTCAGTTTGGACAACTTACCAAAAGTCATATCTGACACCTATCCTCAGGTTTTCCCAATTATCCAGGCCGAGGCCGGCAGAGAATTTCACAGATAAAAAAAAGTAAAACTTTTGGGGGAGTGGGGGTTGGGGGAGGGGTTGCTCAGAAAAAACTGTTAGTAGGACTGCAGCTTAACTGACCTAACTGGTTGGGATGGGTTCTAAGAGAGCCAAGGCAGAAAACATTGTGGCTTTATTTGGAACACTCTGTTTAGAGAAAGTATGTGTTTAATTAAGTATGATTTCAGTAGCAGTATTCAGTTTTCATCACTCTGCATATTCCAGACAGTTTGATAAATCTTTAAAAAGCAGTATTAAATTCCTGGCATCCTGTTGAGATTGTCCTGCTTTAGGAAAACAGCGTATAATTAGGAAATGAGTAGAAGGATATTATTGATGGCATGGATGACTTTACTATGTTCAAGGTTATTTTCTATTCATGTTTATAATCTTTAAATGGAGTTTGGGAGCCAGGAGGAAGACAATTTCCTTCATATTGGAGCTGTGCATTTTGTTTTTTATTTGTTGGCAAACATTCTGAGTAGCATTGATGTGGTTATTGGTTCAAATTGCATTATTTAGAAAACTGTACTGAAACCTCAGTATAAATACCTGTAGAACGAATTCAATATAAAGCCAAGTTGTCATAGATTCTGTATAAAAAGGTGGATTAACAACTTTTAGGGTCCAGTAATGAGTATTTCAATGAGGCTCAGTATAATGGATATTTATCTTTAAACAAACAACTTTCCTAAATACAGGGTGGCTTTAACAAAATGTTCTTGAAATGGCAGACATTATTGCATGTGCTGTCTTTGTTGCTGTGTAATGGACATTTGCTTTATAGCTATAGTGTACTTCGATTCAGTTTTTCTGCAGATGTTTATTTGTATGTTAGAGCTGTTGAGTTTCGTGAGCTGACCCAGTTTTTTTCTAGAACTGGAAATGTAAGTGGAGAAAGTATTATAGTTCGTAATGAGGTCAGGTGTGCAGATTCTTTTTATTGTGTTCAGTTAAAAGTAGTGGATCAATGGAAGACATCATTCAATTTTAGTAACTCAGTATCCTGAATTCTTTGGAGGTGGGATGAGTGGGGGGAAGTACTGGTTCTATCTACCTTGTTGAAAATGGAAATCTAAATGTGTTCAAATTTCTTTTGACTCGTCTTTCCCAGTGAAAGTCACTGAAGAGAGAAAATTGGAATGTTTGTGACTTGACTGGACCTTATTCCAGTGAATGGAGCAATATTGTTTTTAGAGGTTTATAGGGGATTTTGTTTACTTAGTTTTTATTTTCCCTGGTATATAATTGAGGGTGTACAGCACAATAAAATAAAATATGTATTCAGATGATTGGAATTAGCGAATTATTACTCTACTTTGTTCCATGTATCGTTAGAAATTAAACGTATTAATGAACCTGGAAGACTCTCTTTCTCTCCACTCATCTGTATTATGTATTATTTTGATGCCAGTGTCCTTCCCCTCTACCTCCGGCCTCCAAATAGTGATAAATTAAATGACTTAAATTAAATGACTTAAGCTACATCTTTGTTCTATCACAAAGGTGACTCTTTCTTAACATTGCATACCTCTCAGCAAATTCATTTGAAGCAGCCCTAAAAAGAGGAGGGACAGGCCACTATAGGTTCTGCCATCTGTGAGAAGGATATCAGATACTTAAAAGTAAAAATCTCTCATCCCCAACAGTACTTGGTGCTTTACATACATTAGGTTTGTGACAGCCCTGGGGAAGGCATTATTATCCTTGTATGTCATATGTGGATATTGAGTCTCATAGGTGTATGTGTATATGATTTGACCCACATCGATAGGGGTCTCTTTGTGGTGCACACAGTTAAGCACGTGGCTGCTAACCCAAACGTTTTGACTGTTTGTGTCCACCCAGAGGCACTTTAGAAGAAAGACCTAAGTTATCAACCTCTAAAAATTCAGCTATTCATAACTCTGTGGAGCACAGTTTTATCCTGACACACATGGGGGTGCCATGAGTTGGAATTGACTTGATGCCAACTTTTTTTAAAAAAAAAATGATGAAGCTGATATTTGAACCCAAAATCTGCCTGATTCCAAAACTGTTTTTCTTTCTTTTGCACTGGAATGACACTGTTTTCTAGATATTTTCCACCTTATTTTTGTTTATAGAAATTTGTGTTACTGCTATTTGGTATGTGGTTTGTTTAGTCATTATTATTTGAAAAGAAAATGTGCCTAATATCTATAGGGGGAAAAAAAAAGGGATTACCTTTGCCAAAACAAGTCCTCCTGAATCTTAAAGCTAGTAGAGCTTCTGAATGGCCTTACTGCAGAGTTAATTCCATGGATGTTTACTGAGTAGTTGGTATGTGCCAAGGCCTATACTGATGCTGAGGTATCAAGATGAATAATATAGCCTTAGTCCTTGCTCTCAAGGAGTTCATTGTAGTGTTGGGGATGTAGTGACCCTAACCAGAGAGATCTGAGTGAAGTAGACCTGTGAACCAAAATTCAGACTGAACCACAAACTTAAGTCCAAGTGTGTATGTGTGTGTGTGTGTTTGTGTGTATGTGAAATAGCCAAATCTATATTGCTTTTTAAAAAAATGTGAACCAGTTTAAACTAGAGCTCACCCTCTACAATTTTCTTTGGAACAGTTAAACGAGCATATCTGGCTCTTTTCTGAACAAGCTGAACTGAATAAAAATTTCATTTGTCTCAAATACCCATATTCTACCAGTTGACTGCTATGTAGATAATCAGGGGTTCAGACCATGTGAGTATTGATTTGCCA
This sequence comes from Orycteropus afer afer, assembly GCF_000298275.1. Classification (NCBI taxonomy): domain Eukaryota; kingdom Metazoa; phylum Chordata; class Mammalia; order Tubulidentata; family Orycteropodidae; genus Orycteropus; species Orycteropus afer. The sequence continues at coordinate 12,107,735 of NW_006921649.1, read as the reverse complement.
AGACTCCTGTGGTATAAGAGGAATACCAGTGTTAAAATAGTACAGTGAAACCTGTGAGAGCCTGAACTCTACGGATTGCCTTTTTTTTTTTTTTTCCTGGGCGTTGCAAGTTTTCTGCCTTTGATAGGGTGCAGTCTTACCACTTTTCTGTCACTATCTATTAGTGGAAAATTTAATGTTTTCCTTCTTTGACAATTATCTGCCTTATACAAGTTCCAGCTTTTGTAGGTTTTACTGTATATATCATGTATTTTCCACCTTCTGTATGTTAGGCCCTAGGTACTTGGTTATCTCATTTAATCTTTCATGTAGAATTTATCATTCCATTTCTGTATATAAAATAATAAAATTAAATTGACTCACCTCAGGTTACATTTAAGAGCAGAACAGAGTTATGAGTCCAGATCTGAGTAACCTCAAAAGTCATTGCCCTAGTCACCGTATTGTATGTAGTGACATTTAACTTGGCGATGGCCATTTTTAGGGTTGAAGTAAAACTCACTAACCCACTTCTATCAAGTTGATTCTAACTCATAGAGTAGAACTGCCCCATAGGGTTTCCAAGGCAAAGACTGGCTCATTCTCCTGTGGAGCAGCTGGTGGTTTCCAACCGCCCATTTTTTGCTTAGCAGCCTAATGGTTTTTAACCACTGCTCCACCAGAGCTCCTGGGTTGAAACAAGTTCCCTTTTAGTGTTAAAAGTTTAAAGTTAATGTATCCAAAATGTGGAATGTCAAGTTTCTACATGTAGTAGACTTGACAAGTATTCATGGGAATGCCTTTTGCAACCTCTCAGCTGGGGGTAAGTATTAGTGATAAGCTTTTACTAAGGGTAGGGCTGATTACTTGGAATGACAGCGAGGACCATGTGAATCAAGTTTTAGTGCCTCCTTCCAAACTCCATTTTATATAGGGCTTGGCAGTAATGCTCCTTTTTCTTGACAGCTGCCTTTCTTACTTACAGTGTTCACTAAGGTATAGTGAGCCACAGTGGTCAGAGAACATTACTGCGGCCAAGATTTACTATAGCTTGCAACATAACAGGGTATTTTCTAGAAAAGGGAGATAGCTTGGTAGAAAGAACCCTGACTTTGGAGCAGACAATCCCAATTCCAGTGTTGTTCCCACTGCTTAATAGCTCTGTGATACTAAGCAAGTTCTTTTAGTTTCCTGAACCTCCATTTTTAAAAAAACCTTACAAGGTTTTTATAAAGTAGAGGAAGATAACAGCTACCTCTTACTGATTGCCTACTGTGGGGTGAGGATGTGGGGAAGATTAAACACCAGTTCTTTTCTTTACTTGTTACTGGTTTCTCTGTTCAAGAAGAGGAACTTCCAATTTTATAGGCTTAGATTCTAGCGTTTAGATTGCTCAGAGTAAGGATGAGCTAAAAGATGGTGCATATGATCTGTCCCCTACTGTCTAGTACTCTTTTTTTGTTCAGGGCCTGTCTCCTTAGGTCAAATTTGGTTCTTCCAGCTCACTGCCTTTGTTACTTTTCTAATGAGCAATGGGGATTTATTGTCTCTTATGGATACCTGGTTGTACTCTGGGTTGCACATTGGTAGAGACTATAATATTTCATGTACATTTAAAAACATTTTTTTCTCTTTATAAAAACAGTTGCAAAATACATTTATTTAAAAAAAATAACCAATAACCTCACCAGCCAGTTGTTGTTGTTTGCCGTCGAGTCGGCCCCGACTCATACCAGCCAGAAAGAGTATTTATTGCTCTTTTGGGGTCTGTTTTCCTCCTGCCTTTTTGACAGGGGAAACTGAACACATTGTACAGGTTCTCTGTGTGATGATGATGATAGCCATGGTGTTTTCAATGTTCCACAGAACCATAAAGTTTGGTCCTGGGATCACTAGAGGGTTGAGGGAGGACCTGGCATAGTTCCTCTCACTCAGAATAGCTCTGGATTTATTTAGGGGCTCTTAGTAAGTGTAAGAGTAAATTTAAAAACTTTCTACTAGGGAAATTTCCAGACATACACAAAAATAATCATTCAAGTCATCCTTCAACAGTTTTTAAAATTATGTTATTTTTAGTTCAACTTTTTCTCTTCTTCCAATTTTGTTATTTTCTAGGATGTTTTAAAGTAAATGTAATAAAAATGGTTTGACAAATCATCGTTTTTACGTTATCATTTAAAAATTTTTAAACAAATTTCAAAAAATGAAAGATGATAATTGTTAATGAAGGTTGTAAAAGGAGATGTACACCTTCCTTTCACTCTCAGCCTCATTTCTGTGGTATTACTTAACTAAACTAAACCAAACCAAACTAAATCAAACCCACTGCCATCAAGTTGATTCTGACTCACAGTGACACCCATTGACTTTCCAAGGGAGTAAATCTTTATGGAAGTAGATTGCCCCGTCTTCCTTCTGTGGAGTGGCTGGTGGGTTTGAACCACCAACCTTCTGATTAGCAGTCACATGCCTTAGGCACTGTGTTGCCTTCTCAGTTTCTCATTAGCCTTTCAGAATAAAACTTTTAAAACAAAACGAACCCTATTCGTTTTATTTTTCAATTAATAAGATAATTGATCATCTTTCCATACCAGCATATAAAAATTTATTCTTTTTCTTGTTATAGCTGTAATAGTTTCCTATCATGTGGCTTTATCATTTTTTAAAGAAAATATAACTAGTTCCCTATTGATGAGGAGCTCTGGTGGCACTGTGGTTAAAGCATTGGGGTGCTAGCCAAAAGGTTAGCAGTTCAAACCCAGGTGCTCTGTGGGAGAAAGATGAAGCAGTCTCTTTCCATAAAAATTTCAGCCTTAAAAACCCTATGGGGTAGTTCTACTCTGTCCTATAGAGTTGCTGTATTCTGGAATCAACTCAAGGGAAGTGAGTTTTTTTTTTTTTTTTTTACCTCTTGATGGAACTTTGTTTTTGTTAGGTGCCATCAAGTTATCTCTGACTCATAGTGACCGTGTGTATGACAGAATGAAATGGTGCCTGGTCCTGTGCCAGCCTCATAATCCCTGCTATACCTGAGCCCATCATTGCAGCCACTGTGTCAGTCCATCTTGTTGAGGGCTTTCCCCTTTTTTGTTGACCCTCTACTTTACAACCATGATATCTTTCTCCAGGAAATGGTCCCTTCTGACAACATGGCCAAAGTAGGTGAGATGAAATTTGGACAGTCTTGCTTCCAAGGAGCATTCTGACTGCACTTTTTTCAGGACAGAGTTTTAGTTCTTTTAGCAGTCCATGGTACTCTCAGTATTCTTCACCAACACCACAAGTCAAAGGCATCATCAGCTCCTTTGGTCTTCCTTATTCATTGTCCAGCTCTCACGTACATAAGAGGTGATTGAAAATACCATGGCTTGGGTTGTTGTTATGTCCTGTGGAGTCGGACTTGAATCATAGCGACCCCTCCTTGGATTTCCAAGGCAGTATCACTACGGAAGTAGATTGCTCAACCTTCCTTTGAAGGAGTGAACCCACCAGCCTTCTGGTTATCAGTCAAGTGCCTTAGGCACTACGCTACCAGAGCTCCCATGGCTTGGGTTGTTGTTGTTGTTATGTGCCATCGAGTGAAAGCCAACTCATAGCGACCCCTCCTTGGGTTTCCAAGGCAGTATCACTACGGAAGTAGAATTGCCCAACCTTCCTTCCGAGGAGTGGCTGGTGGGTTTGAACCGCCAGCCGTCTGGTTAGCAGGCAAGTGTCTTAGCCACTATACTACCAGAGCT
>NW_006921649.1:12102622-12103919 GCF_000298275.1 Orycteropus afer afer | reverse complement strand
TACTTGAAGAGGTCTTTTGCAGCAGATTTCCCAATGAAAAACATCATCTGATGACTGCTACTTCCATTGGTTTTTATTGTAGAACCAAGTAATACGAAGTCTTTCACAACTTAATTCTTTTCACCATTTATTGTGATGCTGTTTATTGGAGGATTTTTGTTTTCTTTATATTGAGGTGTAATCCACACTGTGGACTGTAGTCTTTAATCTTCATCACTAAGTGCTTCAAGACATCCTCACTTTCAGCAAGTAGAGTTGTGTCATCTGCATGTTGCAGGTTGTTAATGAGTCTTCCTTCAAACCTGATGCCATGTTCTTCTTCATATAATCCGGCTTCTTAGATTATTTGCTGAGCATACAAATTGAATAAATATGGTGAAAGGATACAACCTTGACACACTCCTTCTTGATTTTAAACCATGCACTGTCTATCTCCTTATTCTGTTTGAATGACAGCCTCCTGGTCTATGTACAGGTTCCTGATGAGCACAGTTAAATGTTACGGAATTCCCATTCTTCTTAATGTTATTCATAATTCGTTATGCTCTCACAATTGGGGAGCTCTGGTAGCGTAGTGCCTAAGGCACTTGACTGCTAACAAGATGGCTGGTGGTTCAAACCAACCACTCCTTGGAAGGAAGGTTGGGCAGTCTACTTCCGTAGTGATGCTGCCTCGGAAACCCAAGGAGGGGTCGCTATGAGTTGGGTCTGACTCCACAGCACATAACAACAACAACAACTACACAATTGAATGCTTTTGCATAGTCAGTAAAACACAAGTAAACATCTTTCTCTGGTATTCTTTGCTTTGAGCCAAGATCTATCTGACATCAGCAGTGATATCCCTCGTTCTATGTCCTCTTCTGAATCCGGCTTGCATTTCTGGAAGCTATCTGTCAATATACTGCTGTAACCGTTTTTGAATTATCTTCAATAACATTTTACTTGCATGTGATATTAATGATATTGTTTGATAATTTCCACATTTTGTGGGATCACCTTTCTTTAGAACGGGTACAAATGTGGTTCACCTTGTTTTTCACCAGTTCCTTCAGTGCAGCCTTGACATCTTCCTTCAGAGCCATTGGCTCTTGATCATATGTCACCTCCTGAAATGGATGAACATCGACCACTTCTTTTTGGTACAGTAACTCTATGTATTCCTCCCATTTTCTTTTTTTTGAATTTTTTTTTTTAAATTGGGATTTGGGTGAAGATTTACAGAGTAAATTCACTTTTCATACAGCAGTTCACATATACTTTGTCTCATGTCGTTGACCAAAATTTACAATGCAGC